>NC_054383.1:17132500-17445000 GCF_017654675.1 Xenopus laevis
ACTTCATAAGATAGTCTACTCATGTGTGGCCACCTTAAGGTTCTCCTGATATTATTTATCTAATGAATAAGTCAATTTCAGGACCTGTTGGCTTTGTAGGTAGGTGCATGAGTTTCTTATGTACTCAGGAAAAAATATAGTCTGATTTTCCCTTAATAACCAATAAGAACACTACACTGGAGGGTGGAGGTTGGACAAAATTCCAGTGTTTGGCTTTCCTGTACGTAGAAGATATGGACAATATTTTTTTTAGGGTACATGAGCTCACATTACTTTAGAGCTGGAGTTATAATGCAAAACTCTGTGTTTCTCAGTTATTCGAGATAAACCCATGCTCCTCTTGCCTCAGTAGGCCTCAAATACACGCTCCGTAAATTATGCCAGTATCCTCCAAGGAGAGGAAAAGTCAAATACAAGAGATTTCTACTTAAAATTAAGTAAACTACAGATTAATCCTTACAATTGTAAAGGTGGTAAAAGGCATGCCGACACGGATAAGACAAATTCAGAGCATCTACACCCTTAGGCAGTAGAACTCTACTCTCCAAACGTGAAACCATTTATAAAGTGCTTTACAGCACACAGTCAAAGAGGTTAATTGAAAAATTTCTTAATGTCATTATGAAAAAAAAAAAAGAACTAGATTAACCCGAGTTAATTCGCTTTATTGTTCAAAATAAAGACGAATAAGCATTGAACTTGCTTGCAAATTTGGGGCATGAATTAGAGGTGAGATGCTCTCTTTAAGGACTTTGCCAATTTAATTAAGATATGGAAAATTGCTTATTGTTCTTCCCCACTAAAGTGCAAGGAATTAACAACAGTGTGCAGTGACTGTATTCCTGCCATGTGTTTATTTGTCTAATACCCGTAAGACTTGATTATTAAATCCTGATTTCACTAATTCAGTACTGCAGCCACATGATACCGCTCTACGCTCTCATTGAAGCCCCTCATAGTCAAGTAGGTGAATTCCAAAAAGCTGCTTTATTTTAAGCTTCCTGCTATTTTTGTCTTGAAAGTCCAAACAACACTGGAGACAAAAGAGACATTCCTTCCTATCTGTGTAATACCTGCATTCAATCTAATAGTACTATCATTGACATGCTGCTTGTTCTTGGTTGACCTTTTTATCATGATGTTTGTGAATGTATCTCATAGTCTTGCTCATCTTCTTTTTTTTTCCTATGTCCTTACCACAGGAAGTATTACTGAAGCGAGCGGCAGACCTCGTTGAAGCCCTCTATGGAATGCCACACAACAACCAGGCAAGTCCTTTACGCATGTTCTAAAAATCCATTCAAGAATATGCAATTTAGAAACCACTGCATGGAAGGTTGGCAAAATATCAATAGAATCTTATTTGTGGTGTTCGGTGTTGCCAGTCACCTTAAGGGCACTGTAATGTGATCAGAGGATCCGAGGGGAAAAAGAAGAAAAATAAAATCTTCATCTTCCCGTTTTTCTTCTCCGAGCTAGTTTTCCTATCAGAAATGACAATTAGGTGCAAGTTGCCAAAAGCATAAGCAATCATTAAGACGAGAGAGTAACCTTGAACTCAGTCCAAAATATACAGTGACTAATAACAGAGCCTGCAGTAAACCTGCCAAGTATACGAAACAGAAAATGTTTAAATAGCATGTAAAAGCCTTACAGTTGTATCATTGTGTGCATGTGTGTGTATGCCTAGTATGTATGTCTATTAGCTAGTTATATAGAAACCCATTATCCAGAAAGCTCCAATTATGGGAAGGCCATCTCCCATAGACACTGTTTTTATTAAATAATTCAAATATTTAAAATTATTTTTCTGTAATAAAACCGTCCCAACTAAGATATAATTAATCCCTATTGGGGCCAAAACAATCCTATTGAGTTAAATTCATGTTTAAATCATTTTCTTAGTAGACGTAGAGGCCTATTTAGCAACCAGTGCCATTTTCGTGGTTTTAGAGGTTTTTGAAACCACGACTAAACTCACGTTCTCTAAAACCACAAATGTTATGAAATATATGAAAAAATCCAAATAGAAAAGTATGAACGGGAAAACTCACAGAAAAGTCGCAACATGACTTTTTCGTATTGTCGCACAATAGTCAGTGTCAAAAACTCCCGAAAACCTCTAAAACCACGAATCAAAGAACGATCTTCCAGTTGTAAAAGGGACACCTGCCATTGCCTTCTACATGTTTTTGACAAGTTTTAACTGGAATATTTTCATATTTGGTTAATAAATCCAGGAAAAATTGCACTTTTTCCCTGCGGATTTTTGGCATCAGAAAACCCCAACTGAAAAAGACGCATCTTAATAAATCAGCCCCTTAAGTTATGGAGATCAAAATTACAGAAAGATCTGTTATTCAGAAAACCCCAAGTTCTGTGCATTCTGGATAACAGGTCCCATACCTGTCCTTATCAGTTTGCCTGTATGTATGAATGATTCTATCCATGCGTGTACTGTATGTATATAACAAAGTCGTTAACTGTTCCGGATTCTCTAGCTAGAAAGGGTTAAATGGGTTAAACTGCTGGCATACAATTTTATCAAGTAACACAGTATCTAAACAGAGATCAAAAAGGTAACCAGATAGAGCAAAGAGAGGTTTCAAGATTATTTTGCTTGTCTGAGTGAAATGCATCCAAGTCGGGTGCTTTCTTGCCTTGATGACTATGGAGACAAACAAGTATAACATGGTAACAATGACTGCATTTATGACATTGTAGGAAATAATCCTGAAACGAGCAGCTGACATTGCTGAAGCATTATACAGTGTGCCACGCAATCACAACCAGATCCCTTCACTTGCCAACACTCCATCTCACAGCGGGATGATGGGAGTAAACTCTTTCAGCAGCCAGCTAGCAGTTAATGTTTCAGAGACCTCTCAAGCTAATGACCAAGGTATGTGGTTACGCAAGGAATAATTCCATATGCTGCTCACGGTGCTTGGCTAATATCTATTCATATTGTTGGATGTAATCACCGCAATTGTTTTTTCTAGACTTCCCTCCCATTCCAAAGTGCTATACAGAACATAATGTTTCTTCTTCCCATACTTACAACATCATACTGTTTATTTTTATCAGTCCAATGCTTTCATGTATCTATCTATCTATCTATCTATCTATCTATCTATCTATCTATCTATCTATCTATCTATCATCTATCTATCTATCTATCTATCTATCTATCTATCTATCTATCCCACTAAAATGCAAACAAGTATATAACTCACTGGCCAAGTAGAATATATAGTTTCTCAATGCTCCTTAGTACATATTCTTCCCCTTAAACCCTTTATATCAATCTAGTTATCATAAAACTTCCATATGTTTAATACTATTATTAGAGTTTATTATGTCTAAATATTTGTCTGCATTTATATATTTGAATGGTTGCTGACTTGTTACTTACCCCAGATATGACATTCTTCATATACACCAGTAGACCTACCAGTAATCATCAAGAAATTGCATGGCTTTGTGGTCTATTACAAATGACTCTAACAATAATATCTATGTGAATTTTTTTTTTTAAATAAATGCTAATCTATCAGGCATGTGTGATCTATCTACATATAGTATGTGATCATTTATGATTTGTCTGATTTGTCAAATGGTGGATTATTAAGATGCAGGATTGTTCCCCAAATGGGATATTCTATAAATGGCTTCTCTACTGCTGGACAACCTTTCTTGAACTTAAAGGGGTTAACTATACAGTAAATAATAGCCACACAAGTAATGGTTCTACATATGAACCAGTCATAGAATGGGAGGACTTCTTTTTTTTTAAAAAAAACACCCTTTTAAGATGAATCTTGTGCAACAAACAAGTTGTTCCTTGTCAGACGTGGCATTTGAAGGCCTGGAAAGGCTGAAAGTTCATCCCGTGTGTTGGTACAAACTGGGAATCAGGCCTGTTGATAATTGCTACTAAAGACAAATGTGAAAGAAACTGACACAATTGGATCGAAGAAAGCTTTTGTTGGCTGTCTGAGCAACATACTGTGTTCATAGACAATTTAAGTAGGGGTTGGTGTGATAAGGTTATCTTCAGCTGCAACAGTTGATAGGAGAGTATCAGACAATGTGAAGGGAAGCTGTGTGATCAATAAAGCTGTGTAGCATTTGATGTAGATTCATGGGAAAGGAAACAAAAGTGTCTATAATAAATGGTAGTAACTCTATCTCTTTTAACAGTAGGTTACAGTCGCAACACAAGCAGTGTTTCTCCACGAGGATATGTCCCCAGCAGCACTCCACAGCAGTCTAATTACAACACAGTTAGCAATAGCATGAATGGCTATGGAAATGCTGGCATGCCCAACTTAGGAGTTCCTGGATCACCTGGATTCCTTAATGGCTCTTCGGCTAACTCTCCTTACGGCAGTAAGTATTTGTATTAATTGCCATTCAGCTATTTGTCCCAAATACGTAACTGTGTTGTCAGCTACTGAACAAAAGGACGGGTGACTCTGGAGGCTGGACGATTTCTTAAAACAAACTGTTATGATATTCATTCTTAATGTAGCAAACATGCATAGTATGGTTTATAATGTTTAAGAAATGTAGAATTTGGGGTCTATGTACCAGCATAAGCAATTAAAAAGCACAGACCTCTACAAACCCAAGTAAGGACTGGTTACAATAATAAGAACATCAAAAATCACATTTATTTATGTTTATTACAACACCATATGGTCACCATAAGATTAAAAATCTATTTTTAAGGTTCACAATGTAATGTGTACAAATTTAGAACAATTTTTGGAAATGCTTGATATTTGGGTTCTCTGATCCAAGACTATTTTCCTTGACCGATGACCATGTTACCTTTAAATACACCACAATAATAACAATCATTCCGTAATTGAGAAATATTTTTTTTCATAACAATATTTGTTAAGCACAATCAGGCTCAGTACATAGACCCCTTAGTTTTAAATCCAGAGAGTGGCCACGCCAACATATTTCATTTTTTTTTTTGTTCCTTCTTTTTTTGTTATTGACCTAAAAGGACGAGGCCTTATTACTCTCATTTTTATTGTTTGCCATGAACAAAAAAATAAAAAAAAAACTCAATTGAGTTGTGATTATTTTTGCTTTATTGCAGTAGTGCCGTCGAGCCCTACCATGGCAGCCTCTTCCGTCACCCTCCCTTCAAACTGTAGCAGTACACACGGCATTTTCTCATTCTCACCTGCCAATGTCATCTCTGCAGTAAAACAAAAGAGCGCCTTTGCTCCCGTTGTCAGGCCCCAAGCTTCCCCTCCACCATCTTGCACCAGTGCAAATGGAAATGGACTTCAAGGTGAGTTTCAAATCTGTAATTGCACTAATTCTTTTCACTAATTATTTCCATTAACACCAGTAACTTATGACCCTTTGACTTCAATTCTTTCCAGACAATTGTCGATTAATCAGAGTAAAGGAATACCAATGCAAAATACAACTTGTTACAGTATAATAGAGAATGATATAACATTCAAAGGCTCATTTCCATAGCGTGGTGCCAGATACTTTGGTATGAAGGGGAAATGGTCTGTGTAAAACCCTACCAGATGGTAGCAGAAGCTCAACTCAACCAATTGGAGTCCTTTTTCTACTTGAAGATTATTAATGAGCTCCTTCAACTAATATGTTTTCTGGTTAAAGAAGCTCACTCATATTGTGAATCACAGAATCATAACAAGAGTCGATGGTTAGGCTGAGGGAGGCTAAAACAGTCAGTTAATCTTCCTTTGGGAATGCCCAACTCCAAAACTTTTAGCTGGCTAATAAAACATGAAAAATCTCAATCATTTTAGAGAAAAATTGCATGTATACTCCCTTTATGGACCCCTTAAAATAGTCAATGAAAATATTTTAAGGGGAAGCCAATATTTTTGATGACAATCAATTACTTGACTTCTTGTGGCATTGATCTTCAACCTGGAATTTAAACTGCCTGGTTGCTAGAGTTACTTGGTGGTCCAAAATAACGATTTGTATCTAGGCATTGGTGTTTCTTGCCATTGGTGTGTGCATGAAATAACATTTTTCTCTTTATTTAATAAAAAAAGTGTTATATTTGCATTGTTTCTGATACAAAAAGTGATTTACCTGCAAACCCCCAGAATGTTTAGATGTCTGAAAAAAACTACGAGACTGTAGTCATCTCTGTTAATTTGCCGACTGTTATCAATCTTTGTAGTATAATATATGTTATCGAGTATTTTCTTATTTTTCAGACATGTATTTCAGTCCCACTTTCTCAAAATCTTGAAATTCGTAAAGATAGAACAAGTGCCGCATAATGTGAGACATTTTCATCTTTTAACCTTGCATTAAAAAAAACAGTTGTTGACTATTGAAATAAATCTTTCTAAATACCAACATCCATCATTCCTTCCAGTAGAAAGGAGTCTGACACCTAAAAATGCTATTTGAATAAAATATAAATTAAACATTTTTTTTATGAAATAAATATTGTGACATTTGCAACACCAACAACCTGATTACATAGAACGTTGAAAAGCACATGCAAAATGCACCTTTTCAGCAGTTGATTTGAAATTGGAATGAAATCTAAATTACCATCATCATCATTCCTGAGCTGGAGAGAAAAATAACACAGTGGGCAAAATGAAAGTAAAAAAATCAGAATATGCAATTCAGATGAAAACCTCCCATCGACAAGCATTGGAGTTTTGTCAATAAAAAGGGAAACTTTACCCTATTTATAAGTGGTGATTGGTTCTCATTTACTTTCCCTTAAAAATGCTTATTATTCTATTATAGCTCTGCTAATGCCTATTGTTGTCCATCTGCTCCCCCCAAAAAAACTTTCTATTCAAAAGGTTGTGTCTGAAGCAGAGGAGACCTTGCAACATTCCCAGTGTTCCCAGTGCAGTTTTGGACATAATGGTTTAAACCCTGATACTTAGTTGTCTATTTAAGGGAAAATAAATGAACAACCCCCTACTTAGAAGCTGGGTATATTTTCCCTTTAGTGAAATGTGCATGTTTTTATAAGGCAAATTGAATAAGAAATCATAAGAGAACAATAAATACCAATTGAAAATCTGAACATATCTTATGTTTTAAAATATTTTTAAATGTAGAATCTGGAGAGGAAGATGGTTGGGGAGGGTATACTGCATGCAAGGGAGGTGGCATCTCCTTCTATTTTCCATTTGGAGTTTGCTTTGAGAATGGCACAAAACACCAGAGGCTTCATGATACAAAATGTATGTACAATCCAAACCTGCAATATGTTCATATATAAGCAGTAGAATCATTATCAGTTGCATGCATTCTCATTTTACTTAACCCCTCCCCACCTTCATTTTTAGACTTAAGTATTATCTATATAACTAGGGCTCATTATTTTGAACTGCTGATCACATCAAGAATTGCTCAAATAGTTCAATAGAAAGGGATTGCATAGTTTAGACAGCGTGCACTGCCTACAATTTTATGGAAGTAAACATACAGTATAACGTATGGGATATAAAGGGTCTAGGCTACACCAGTTAATTTGGCATGCATGACATGAGTATATGATCTGTTTGTAAGAGTTGCCCAATGGAAATGAAAAAAATCTCACAACACCTCAACTGCAGGAAAAAATATCCCAAACTCTGTTTTAATGAAGTTCTCTAATCCTTTATAACAAATCACTCTTCTACTTTAAAGTTAAGGTTAGACAGTAGTTAGCATTGGGATTTATTGTCCTACATTATGGTCCTTCATGTGAAGTGGGTGTAGGTACAACTCTACCCATAGTTAATAACCTCTAATATGTCCATTCTAGCTGCTTGAGACCAACCCCAAGAAGCCTAGTGCTTCTCCCAACTAAGCATACACCAAGGGTCAGTGTAAACGACCCACTTTTCCAGCCTCTTGAAAGGAGAGGGCACAAACATGTAGGTAAACACAGAGTGAGGTCCGTGGCCTCATTCATTTATACATTTAGGGGCCGATTCACTAAATTCGAGTGAAAGATTTGAAGTAAAAAAACTTCGAATTTCGAAGTATTTTTTTGGCTACTTCGACCATCGAATGGGCTACTTCGACCTTCGACTACGACTTCGAATCGAAGGATTTGAAGTAAAAATCGTTCGACTATTCGACCATTCGATAGTCGAAGTACTGTCTCTTTAAAAAAAACTTCGACCCCTACTTCGGCAGCTAAAAGCTACTAAAGTCAATGTTAGCCTATGGGGAAGGTCCCCATGGGCTTGCCTAACTTTTTTTGATCGAAGGATATTCCTTCGATCGTTGCATTTAAATCCTTCGAATCATTCGATTCGAAGGAATAATCCTTCGATCGTATGATCGCAGTATTTGCGCTAAATCCTTCGACTTCGATATTTGAAGTCGAAGGATTTTAATTCCTAGTCGAATATCGAGGGTTAATTAACCCTCGATATTTGACCCTTAGTGAATCAGCCCCCACATGTGTCTTCAAGCTGACCTCTTAGCTTGCTAACTGTAGCTGAATTACATCTCTCAAAACCCCTTGACGGCTTTTAGTGGCAAATTCTTTATATCATGACCTTGTTTATGTCAAAACATGTTTTCCCTATGATTCTGCAATAATAGGAATAAGACTTTTTTTATAATAAAACACAGATTAGAATATATTGTCGGGAAACACCACTTACAAAATTTAAACCAATAAGAAAGCATTTAGAGAGGAATGTAGAATCCATCATTAAAATACCAGCCAACTTTAATGGTAGTCTAGTTCTAGCCACAGACGCCCACAACATGGTTACTAACTTCTTAACATTAGCGCAGATTCATTAATCTCTTCAGTTATGTATAAGACAAACTAGGTACAATTTTAGGGAATCAAGTAAATTTGCAAAGATTACATATGAAAAAAGCACACCATTTCGAAAACTCATCCATGCCATATGTTCTAATAAACATTATGATGCTTTCAAAGAGCCAAATTGTAATTATTCTACTATTACTATTACAGTACCTCTGCATATGCACATAACACTTTGGAACCATAAACTTGTAACGGTGTGTCTAAAGCAAATTAATATTGTTGGGATTAATGAACTGAGAAATTGAAGCTCAGATCACTATATAAGCAAATTTATTAATGTTTCACATAAATTAGTGAGAGAGGAAAAAAAACATAAGTTTTAATGAAATGAGAAACAAAAAAAAAAAAGGGTACATCCATTGCAGTTGTATATTAGATTTTCACCACTTAACAATAAATTCTTTCTTTAATAGAAAATCAGTTCTCTAACTATAATGATTCCATTACAAGATACCAAGTAAGACATATCTTTAGAAAACAAAATATATTATGTAGTCTTATAAATTTTAAACTAGACCATAATAAAAAAAAAAGAATTAAAATGTTATTTTCTTGTAGTTTAAAAAAAAAAAAAAAGGTTCATAAGTTTCTAATTTAGGTAGCTAGAGAAATGTCTGGTCTTGGCTGGTGAGTGAGTTGGCTTCATCTGACATTACCAGAAGTGACCATGTTGTTTTCCAGCTGTCAACAGGACTAGTCTCTAGGGAGTCTAGACCACTGTTTGCTATTAGCAAAAACGCTAAGAGAAATATCACACATGTGAAAGGCAGGATGTTTTGCACCAAAATGTCAGAACCCTCTGCTTTGTTAAATGTCTTTTTGTTGCTCTTCATTTTGCTTTCCTTTTTACTCATGAAATACACTAAAATAGTTTGTAGTCATTTAAAAGGGAAACTATCATTTATATATATATCTTAAAGGCTAAATTTGAAATTATTAATTCAATCTTAAAGCAAAGCTCTTCAATAATATGTGGCGCATGCCCACGTATCCTTAACTGTCAGGGAATCTGGGAAAAGGTTTCAGACAGATTATTTCTACTCTATACTTTTGTAAGAAGGCAGATTTTTATCAATAGTAATGTGTAACTTTTGTGTTCCTTCTTACCCCTATCCTGTTTCTTTGCTTCCTATCTTTATTGTTCCCCTATCCCTGAAATAATGCATTAAATTGATGCAAATGCACTAAAGCAAACTAACATATTCAACGCCCCCCTCCTTATAAACACGCCAACCTTAAAGAGCTTTGGGGCTCTAAGGCCTTGTTTATACCACAAGCTCAAGTAAACCAGGCCTCGGGGGAAGTTTTTTTTTTCTAGTAAACCCACACTGAACGGCCATTATTTGTTGAAATAAATATTTGATTCTTATAAATAATATCCATTCAAATTTAAAAAATTTTAGAATTTGCTTCGAGCAAATTCAAATTTAATGAGAATTGTAGACATTTTGAAAGAAAATTGAAAGACAAACATGATAGTTTTCCTTTAATGAAGAAATTTTAGTTGTAGATTCTGCTGTATATTTTAGCCCAATCAGTAAAAAAAAAAAAAAAAAAAAACTTACCCAATAGGCTTGGTGAGCTAATATGATCTTTCCCTCTTTTTTTCTAGCTATGTCCGGTCTTGTAATTCCACCAATGTAAAGTCACTTTTGTCTACTTGCTTGTAGCATCAAGCTTCAGAAGAAAGCTTCAGGGGACACATTTAGTCTATTAAAGGATCACTGAAGGAATACAGTATCTTCAGAGGAAAAAAAAAAAATCATCGAGACGTTAAATGCTACAAACAGTTTGTTTAAAGATTTTATTTGAACTATAAGAAACCAACATGCAAATGAGCGACTTCTTCATGAACAATTCCATTTCGTCGACCTGAACTTTTCTCATGTTTTCCCATTTCTCAATCCTGAAGATCACGGGGAAAAGCAACGCCTATTTTGTATAAAGTTTCTGATTACGTCTTGGCTATGTCTAGTACTTGCTATGTGTTGGGAGAACTCTGTGGATGCACCATTTTGAATATCATGAAACACTGATGAAAAATGCCTCAGAATGTTTTTCTGTACTCATAATTAGACTCACAATGGTTGTGTATCTCTATAATGTGAAATATTTTTTTTTTTTTTGTGGTGAAAAAGGGGGCCAAGGAGGTATGAGCCATCAAACTGGAAAAAAAAAAAAGTATATGAATCATTTAAATCTGGGTAACTGGGGCGGGGCAAGGGATTATCATTGCTTAACTTCATCTTAATGAACTTTGTAATTTATTGTAGTTAGAAATTGTAACTTTGATATTGAATTCTCTTGCCTTCAACAAGCACACTGACAGAGAAAAATGCTACTGTCTGTTGGTTCAAATATACATCCACTGCTAGAGCTTCCTGTTTAAGCAAGTGATATCTGCAACATTTTTTCAATTTATTGCTAGCACTGTATACTATTGCATTCTTAGGCTACTGTGAAGTCTATGTTTCTTGTACCAGAAAATTGTCCTTTTAACTTCTAGATCCTTATTCCCTAATGTGTTTTGTATGTGGTTATACAATTGTAGACTTTTGTGATTTTGCCAAAGTTGTAGCTAAATATTTATACACTTGTCTTGAATTTTTTTCAGATCCACTTAATATTACAAAGGCAGATTTTATTCCTTATGCTTTTTTTTTTTTGGTAAGGAATAAAATGGTCTTTTCCATTGAGACACTCTCTTTCACATGAACACTTGCAGTCACTAAGGGAATTTATTTTGTAACATATCAATTATAAATATTGTATTTAAATTTTGTATATTGCTTTCCATCATTTTATTTTATTTTATTTTTTGTTGTTCCTGTATGTATTGTTTTTGTCATGGGCTAGTGTTGAATTGCTGGGGGGGAAAAAAGCATTAAGCCAAGAAAGGTTGCCTTCATACTGTAAGTTTATTTTAATGAATTCTAGTGTCCATACATTTCATTTGTACTTAAAAAATTTGCTTTTGTTTAGACTTTCCGTCCTATTTTTTTTTTTTTTGGAAAAGTCAAATTCATTGTTTATTTTTATATTATTTTTAAGTTATCTAAACAAATGATTTTGAATAAAAGTTGTTTGTTGTATAGTCAAAACAAAATTGTGCCACATGGCTGTAATTAATATTAGTAGCAAAATGTGCATGTTATTCAACTACAAATTCAGTTTAATTTGTGGTTGCTTTTTTTATTTTGTTTTTTTTTTTTATTCTATTTCATTTTGTAAACTGTAAAAAAAAAAAAAAAAAGAAGAAGTAATTTTTAGCTGCCGCCCATGACTTGCCACATATTTAAACCATGTTTACTGGACAAATTAAGAGGCCTAAATTTTAAATATTAAATAATGTGTAATATTTTTAATTAAAGGTTTGCCACATTAATTTCTCTGATGCCTTAAAAAATATTTTTATTTCAAAAAAAATAAAAAAAAAACCTCTGTGCTATTGCATCATAAGATTACACCACCGTTTTTAATCATCAGTTCATCTGGATGATTTATGGTGTAAAAAGGTAAAAAGAAGAAGAAGAAAAAAAGCACAATCCTGGTATACAATAATGTCACTCCTTTTCTGCATCTGTCTTCTGCTGCACTCTGCACCCTCATAACTCCTGCACTGTTGAATAGGTTTCATAAAATTCATGATAACACACAAATTTTTTATATATTTTTAACGGAATTTTTTTGTAGTAAGACCCCTGTAGCAAAGTACTTTTTAAATTGGAAAGACCTCCTTGGTATTTTATGATTGATAGTGCCAAATAGTGTACAAAGGGGACAGAATAGTGTACTTTTTTTTTTTTTCTTTTGCACTAAATGCATTGCTGTGGTAGCATTGCACAACACCTTGCAAACTGCAGCAGAAAAAAAACAAACTTAAATTAAAAAAAAGGAGAGACAGTTTTTTTTTTTCTTTCTCGGCAAAATGCACATTTTTAGCAAGGTGTTTTAAATAGTGAATGCTATGAAATGACACAATAATGAAAGCGTTGCACATTTATTTAATGATAGTAGCCTGTATGGCGAAGTGGAAAACCTGAGACACTTTTGAAGAATGAAATGCCTCATTTTTATTTTGTATAGGAAAGGTTCAAATCAAAAAAGAGGTCACACGTACATGTTAAAACATTACGAGTTCCATCATAAATGCGATCTATTTGTGTTTTAGATTAGGTAGGTAATGCAATCATTGCTTCATTGTCTTCAAACCGAAACGCTTCACTAAATGGTAGATTTTACTGTTAAAGACCCTACAATAAGATTGTTTTATCTGTACATTTTTTCCAGATATTTAACTGTATAAAATGTTCATTTTACACAATATTTAATTAAAGTATTTCTTGTCTGTGAATTTCACTTTTAGTAATTTTATCTGAAGTTTGATTATTGAAAAGAAATCTTGCAAAACACACTGAAAAAGGCTAAAAAGACTAAACTCGGGGGGTTTCATTTATAGGAAGCTTAATTCTCTAAGTTGGTTATACGGAGACTTCTGGCTCTCTTTGGGTGAGAGAATGAAATAAATACATTTTAAATAAGCAAATCTAATTTGGGTTCTGGATTATTATCTGCTACATGGTTAGTGTTAGAATTTTATATATAATATCATTTTTATATATAAAAAGAAACTAGGCCTAGAACAAAGGTTGGTGCAGAGATCTCAAAAATACACAAACAGTTTACCTATTACCATCACATGTCTGAAGGAAGGCAAACCACAATCCCAACATGTTCTAAGACTTAGAGTTTATATCTGGGCAGGGAGGTACTTTATTAGGCAAACAGTTATTCTACTCTTCCCTTTCTAAATGCATTGCTATTTTAGGTTGTTCTAGGCTCCGCCAATTTGGTCTTATATATACTGTTGAATACCTTCTTAATGAGTTATATGGGCAGGACTGTGTGGTCATTCACAGATAATGATGGGCGAATTTCTCCCGTTTCGATTCCCCAAAAAATTTGCAAAATTCGTGAAATTCCCCTAAATTTGCAAAATTCGTGAAAAATTAGCAAAACACTAATTTTGACGCCAGCGACAATTCTGATGCCCATTAAAGTCAATGGCCACCTAGATTTGTCGCCAGCATCGGAATTGTCGCCAGTGTCATATATATTTTGACTGCAGTTAATTTTAGTGGCAATTTCGCAAATTTATTTGCCGGCGGCGAAACACAGAAATTCACCACGAATTCGCGCCTGCGAATAAATTCACCCATCACTATTCACAGACCCTCCATCAAAAAGTCCCTTATCACCCATATAAATAAAATACTTAGGGCACCTTATGACTTAAAATTTGTAGCAAATATTGTTTTTCAGGGACCATGGAAACACTGTACATTTGTACCCCATGTACTCGTCCAATTGCTGCCTGGCTGATTATGTGACTCACTGTGCTCTGGATGAGATAGCTACATTTATGACCATTTGATCGACATTGAATGATGTTCTGGCTTATGTGGCTATAACCATAATTCAAGACTCATCTTTCAAGAAATAAAAGATCACTATTCTTAAAATCAGGATGTATTAACGATCAAATCGTAACCCTTGATACCCACACAGGAGCTTTTATTAGGTGCTTTCTAGCACACATGTTATAATTTTCTTGTGGCTTGATGATCATGGTGGTGAACGCTACTAACGATTAATGGTGGGCGAATAAATTCGGCAGGCGTCAAAAAATATTTTGGAGCGCGTCAGAATATTTTGGAGTTGCGCGCATAAAAATAAAAATTATTCTGACACCCATTGACTTTAATGTATTAGGACAAAATAGGCGCACATATAAAAATTGTTGCGGCCATCAAAATAATTTCGATGCCCATTGACTTCAATGCGTTTTGATAGGCTTACATGTTTTGGGCCTATCATGTGTCAGGCTTGGTAATGGGCATCAGATGCTGAAAAATGTCACCTTGCCGTCAGCTAGACGTTAGTCCCTTTTTTGATTCAATTTACTCATGAATTCTAAAATTCTTATGGCCTTATATTTGGGTATCACAGGGTAGACTCCTGAAGATGACTAAGCTCTGTACAACTGGAATATCATGTTGGCACAGCGGTTAGCATTGCTCCCTTGCAGTATATACCTCCTAGGTTCAATTCCAGCCAGGGCACTATCTGCAAGGAGCTTAATGTGCTTGAGTTGTTTTTTTTTCAGTTTCTTCCCACATTCCAAAAACATGCTCGAAGGTTATTTGGCTTCTGATAAAACTGATGTTAGTGTGCATGCATGTAATAGGGACTATAAATTGTCAGCTCCATGGGGGAGTTAACAAGGTGAGTTTCCTACAGAGGAATTCAAACCTCTAGTTTAGTATAGTGCAGAAAAAAGGATTATACTCATTTGTTTGTGGATTTATAATCTCAACATATTTTAATATATTATTAATGGTTAAGGAATGGCTAGAAGTTATAGTCCAACAACATCAGGGTTGCATTCTTAAAGCAATATTGCTTGGGAAACAACAGGACCATTGTATGTGTTGAATTGTTGGAGGAAATGTGCTTATCTTTAATTGGTAAAAACAAAGAATGGGCACATCTACAATGGGGTGCATGTATCTACCTCCACTTACAAATCCATAATGCAGTGGAATCTTACCTATGTTTCCATGTGCTACATTGTCGTATTTCAGTAAATCTTCATTAAC
Organism: Xenopus laevis; assembly: GCF_017654675.1. Classification (NCBI taxonomy): domain Eukaryota; kingdom Metazoa; phylum Chordata; class Amphibia; order Anura; family Pipidae; genus Xenopus; species Xenopus laevis. The sequence continues at coordinate 17,147,987 of NC_054383.1, forward strand.
CAATGGTTTTTTATGATGGATAGGATTTTAAATTAACCAACAGGCAAGATGTTTTGACATTTCTGCTTTACAATAACACAATACAGCTGATTCCACATATCACCATTTTGAGGCTCTGCTTTTAATCTGCTTGGTTATTTACTGCACCAATGTCACTCCTAGAGTTATTTTTAATTGTCTTCAAGGATTATTAAAATACTTTCACATGCATTTTCTGCTGAAGGTGAAACTGCAACTAGCACCTTTCATCACGGGCCATAAATAGAAAATATGGTCATTATTTCAATTCTTCCAGTAGCCTGTAGGGTATGTGTAGTTTAAAAGGGTGATGCTATTTATTTTCTACAGGTTTCATAGTATTTGTAAATGGCTATGTGTTAATTGACGCATGGAAAAAAATCTATTGCATTAAAAAAATAAAATCTTTTACCACCCCAGGGTAAACCTTATAATTAAATACACTTCATCCATTTTTGAGTGCCTTTGTCCTGAGGAAGGTGCTTCCCTTGATAAAATATGATATGAAATTGACTGCGTTTGACAGTACAAAACAGATTTAAATCTGTGGATGTGTCATTGACAAGAAATCAATATTTTTTATAAATCCAATACGCTTTAAGAAGGTTCATAATTGGTGCTGTAAGGGTTTTGTGCATATGTGTTTGAATGTCATTCCTCTACAGAATTTCAGACACTTTGCTCAACAGGAAAAGATGAGTTGAGGTGGTAATAAAATAATAAACAAAATAGATTTTAGAGGCTGTTGAGTGTGCGCATAGGTTACTAAGCTGCAAAATAATCAGCAAGTAAAGTAAGGCACGGTGAATATGCCTAGACTGTATTGGCGCTTTCTAGTGAACTAATAGCACTTTATCCAAATATATAAAGATAACAATTTAATTGACATCCAGATTGTTGTGGCTGATGTCTTCATTATACTGTCGAGTGAGCTTCACTTTCCACTCTGTTTGTATGGACAAGGACACTGTTTACACGAAACATAATCAATGACATTTGCTAATTAGAAATCAATGTTTTTGTTCATTGCAATCCTTTATGCCACGAGCAACGGAGCTTACCTTTTCATAAGGACTTGCCTAATGTCTGCAATAACATAGCCACATTTGTACTGTATTCTAAAGAAAATAATACAGGTACGGGATCGGTTATCCAGAAACCTGTTATCCAGAAAGCTCGGAAGTACAGAAAGGCTTTCCCATAGACTCCATTTTATCCAAATAATCAAAATTTTTAAAAATAATTTCCTTTTTATCTGTAATAATAAAACAATAGCTTGTATTTGACCCAAACTAAGATAAGTAATCCTTATTGGAAGCAAAACCAACCTATTGGGTTTCTTAATGTTTACATTATTTTCTAGTAGACTTAAGCTATGAAGATCCAAATTATGGAAAGCTCCATTATCAGGAAAATTACAGGCCCTAAGCATTCTGGATAACAGGCCCCATACCTGTAATAGAAGGATTTGAAACTTTAGAATCCATAGACAAAGATTGATTCCTGGAAGGTTCCTAAGAGGGAGCAAAGACTGCATAGGGCAGGCAGAGTATGGCACACAAGGAGCATAGGGCAGGTAGAGTATGGCACACACAAGGGGCATAGGACAAACAGAGTATAGCACACACAGGGAGAGTAGGAAAGGCAGAGTATGGCACACACAGGGGACATAGGGGAGGTAGAGTACGGCACAAACAGGGAGAGTAGAAACGGCAGAGCATGGCACACACAGGGGCATAGGGCAGGTAAAGGAGCATAGGGCACACAGGGAGCATAGGGCAGGTGTGAAAAGGTGAACAATGTGGGCACTTTCAGTTTACAGGGATTTGGGGTGTGAATAATTGAGGTGTTACAGGTGTGAACAATGGGGCCAGTTAATCTCTGAAGTGATACATTTTAGCAGTAACAGCAGGCAGACTATCATGTGGGTGGCCACACAAGGGAGGGTCCCGGTCCGCCAGTTGGACAGCACTGCTCTACAAGATTGGACTAGCCCATAAGGGAAAAGAAGGATCAATATGTTCAGTGCCATTTTTGTTAGGTTGCCACGGGCAACACTTTACTAGGGTCTGCACTTGTTAGGTCTATTGGTAACTCATCTGTGGCTTCCTACCCTGGTAAAGCCCTGGTTCTGTTTTCACACAATGTCTTTCTGTACATTTGCATCCCCATGGCACTGTTCACTGGACATTCTTTCACACTTATTCACTGTGTCCTGCCAGAATTTGCTTTCAATATACCTCAATATATCAAAAAAAGTCTTATAAAAGGACATTTCCTTAACTCTGTGGTCAGTGACCCCTGGGCCCTCATATTCTGTTTGAATTACTGTGGTACAAACAGTTCCAAATTGAAATCAGTGTAGGGTAGTAGGAGTCACATAGTTGTCTTCCATATTCTTTATCCTTTATCCATGAGTTTTAAAGAGTTTTCCATGACAGAGCCTCCTACAGTTCATCTTACCAGGTGCTGATATTTAGTTTGCCAAGTTCTTTTGAAGTTAAATAATTTAAAGGACATGCTTAGATAATGAAATAAGCTCAGCATGCAGTTCAGATAACATCTGAATTATCTCATGGGTGCCACTTATGCTGCCAACACATTACACAACACCTTGTTGGGTTCTTCTCTATATATCTCTAAATATCGTTTGCTTTTTCCCACTCAGAGGTCATATTGAACTATTGACCAGTTTTAAAAATCAACCATGTCATCTATGACCATCATAATAGGAAAATTAAACCTCATACTTAGGAATGGGAGGATTTGTAAGGATACAGGAGAAGAAAAACTTTGTGGATCAACGTGTCCAATTTTAGGCTGACAAAAAAATGCCTACTAATTACAATATTTTCCCCATAATTTGACATATTTCAGTTCAACTTAAGGTGTGCACTGTTCAAAATCAAACAGTACAGGCCTCTAAATGGCCAAATATAAAATCTAATTTCTGTGATAAAGCAGCTTGTGATTATTATGAGGCAATGCTGCTCTTTCTCGGCAGCTTCCATTCATATCTACTGGAAAATGTGCCATGAAGGAATACCTGCTCAAAACATTGCATCCCCCTATGATCCTTGTGGATTGAGGTGTTTCCTGGAATAATTATGATTAACAAAACACCAAAAGAGTTATGTAAAAAAAAACACAGGTACAATTCGGCCCACTCTGGTAACCCTTGGCAAGATATTAGCAGTTCCAATTTAATGGCCATGGGTCATTACAACAACACTGAAGATGGCCATACACGGCAGATAAAGCTGCAGATATCCGTCCGATATCCAACGGGTCCTCCTGATCGATATCTGGCCACGAGATAAATCAGTCTGGAAGGTTTAATTTTTTCCTCCGACCAACACATCTGAGCCCATTGCTCCTCATTGTAATCCTAGGGCAGAATGTTCCGATTACCCCGATATAGCGCTGCCATTGGTGGGCATATTGGGGAAAGATCCGCTCGTTTGGCGATGTCACCAGACGAGCAGATCTCTTTATGTATGGCCAGCTTAAAAGCTACCATTGGTATCTACAGGTTACAGGGCTAAGGAAAGGTTGTGGATAGCTATAGAAATACATAACTGTATATAAAGTATTTTACATTTTTAGTGCACTTTGTACAGCAGGAATGATAATTGACGTGGAATTGGACCTGCTCCAGGACAGCACTTCTACTTTCTTGAATTATTTCTTGTCAGCAAGTAGAAAAGTAACTTTAAAAAAAAAATTACATATCATTTAGTCCTCCACCCTGCTCATTCATACTGGGATTTCATGTTTAAAAACTTCCTTTATCTTAGAAACATTGACAGCAGTCAGATTACCTCTCCCAGCTTAGCAGCTGGATGGCACAGTATTTGGAACTGACAAGAGAAGCCTTGTTTTCTTGCAATTTATTGTGATAACAATAACCCAGTTAATTTTTTTTCATGGAAAGTTATGCATGGATTTTATTAACCTGTTGAGTCCACCACAAACCTTTGTCGTACCCAAGGTTTTTGTCACACCTTTAATTTTAGACTTGTTTCATGTTTTCAGTGAGAATATTCTAGGACTGTAAACAATGAAAAAAGGTATATTTGTTATGTATTTATAATATATTTATTATTTGTATGATTATTACCCCCATGTAAGAAATCCTTAGGAGGCAGATATCTATCAGACAGGTTGAATGCCATTAGATGAGGACCACATCAGTGTGTTCATACAGTCCTCACCCTGCTGATCTGATCCAAGGGATCGGTGGCACAATGGTAGCCAGATGAATGGTTTTCAAAGTGTTTTATGTTCCAAGACATCTACTGGCTCAATGTTTACTAGTTTTAGACAGATTTATACACACGGAATGCCATCCCAATGAACAGATTTTGATAAAAGGAGAAGGCCTAGACAATGCTAAAAAAGAGGTCCATGATATGCAGCCTATAACCCAACTTGTCATCCAACCCTTAACCCCCCAAGTGAACCATCTACTTCTCCCAGGATCCAAGAAACATGTGATATAGTATAGTAATGATATAATTAGACAAGATATATTGTATACCTTTCATAGCAGTGTTATTCTATCCAAATAGTGTTTACCTCTACAAGAGCCAGCATTCTCCAAATTATTATCAATAACTAAATCAAGATGTGACCTTTTGCTCAGAATGCATGGAGCTGGATGCTTAAAGCAAAACTACACACTAAATCTCCTTCTGAGTCTTCTGAATCCACTACTAGCGATGGGTGAATCTGTCCCGTTTCAATTCACCGAAAAATTTGCAAAATGTCGAAAAATTTTCTGAATGCATTGAAGTCAATGGGCATCATAATTATTTTGCCGCGTGACAATTTTTTTAAGCGTGGGACCATTTTTACACTCGCAAATTTTTTTGTCCAAATGCATTAAAGGGATATTGAAATTTTCTTTTCAAAATATTAATCTGCATTAAAAGTTACCTATAGGTCATGTTGATCGTTTTTCCCTAATAGTTCTACTTTTATAAGTATTTGAAGTTACTAAACCTGACTGTTTTGCAAACCTGACTGTCCCTTCTAAACCTGTCAGTTAGAGTTTCTAATGCTAAAGGACTACTGCTCCACAAATATGGCAGCCCCCTCATAGAGGAACATGGGGGTAAGAAAGGTAATGTAAACGCATCAGGCAAATACTTTTATGGCAAAATTATGGAGACAATGTTATGATAGATATAAAAAAGGTTATTTTTCTGGTGTCAGTGTTCTTTATGGTCAATGAGCATTAAAATTATTTTGACACACAAAATGTTTACACCCGTCAAATTTTTACACCCGCAACAATTTTTACATATGCAACTTTTTTCTCCAAATACATTAAAGTCAATGGGTTTCAAAATTATTTTGATCTGCGACCATTTTTACACACGCAAATTTTTTTGACGTAGCAAATTTTGACAGCTGCAAATTTTTGCAGCAGTTTCGCAAAAAAATTTGCAGGTGGCAAAATGCGGAAATTTGCCCATCACTATCCAGGACCAGTGGCCCAACTATTATAAGAGAATACTCCATGAGAGAGAATGCTCAGTTTTAACATAGCTCCTCATTCTTGCTTTCGCAGGATTGTTTTCTTAGGAATGAAACTATTTTTTTCTAGCTCTGGACACCCAAAAAGCAATATATCTATCTTACTAAGTATATAAGATAATTAACAGCATTGATAAGGATGAGTAAGGTTTGCATCTCTACTTTGAAGATCTAGGGGATAGTGATGGGCGAATTTCTCCCATTTTGCCAAAAAATTCTCAAATTTCCCACAAAATTTGTGAAACATCGGAAAATTTGTGATACCCGAATTTTGACGCCCGCGTCAATCCTGACAATCGTGTCAATTTTGACGCCGAAGTTAAAGTCAATAGGTGTCCGAATAGTGTTGATGTGCAGTGGTTTTGATGCAAGCGACTTTTCCGATGTGCGTTTTTTTGATGCCGGTATATTTTCGTGAATTTATTCTCCAGTGGCGAAACTCATAAATTTGTCGCAAATTTGCACCTGGCAAATGTATTCGCCCATCACTACTAGGGAAAGCAAAACAGTCAGCTACAGGTGGAGGGATGTCAATGGACATCCCCAACAGAAGTCCAGAAATAGCCTACAGATCTTTATATTATATGATTTCTACTTTTATCAAGGACATTTACTAGCCAAGTGGGCCCCTTCCAATAGGAGAAAATGCCTTTTCTCCTGTCCTAAAATCTGGTACACAAACTAAAAATCATTATCCATCCACATGCAAATGGCTTAGGAATGAGGCACTCACTGAAACAGTCTTAATCCACCTTACGCTCACCTTCATATTTGTATTGTACTTCCAGCTTCATGTCATATTGCAATTGCACTTATGTGATAAAGGGTTATCAGCTCCAAGTTACTTTAAGGGCTTCTTTTTTTTTTTCTCTCTTCAGCTTATTGAGGACTCGAAAATGCATGCCAATTATTGTACAGCAACGTTTTAAATTCTCTCAAGCTTTTAAAGATTATTCAAAGCACTTGAAATAGGCTTCAATCTAATGCCTCATTTCATTGCATTAAACAGCCTAGTTAATAAAGAATCAATATATTCAAAGGGCAAGGTTATCTTTTGTCTATAAGGGGTGGTGTCATTCTGAACCTTTTATAGTTCAAATGCTGAAAAAGACCTCATGAAATCCATACTCATCAAGTGGGTCAACTACCGCAATAAAGAGCCCTGTGAAAGAACGGCTGCCCTCCTTTAAAACAACTCCAGGCCTTATCTACCTCACATAGAGCTTCCAAATAATCAGTCAGAAAATGTCAATTTCTCATCAAGACAAGAAACCTTGATGATGATTTTTTTTTTCCTGGCGAATACATACAATTAAGAGAATGCAGAATGGCTGCATCAGTGATTTGTAGCTTATTATGTCACCAGCAAGCTGAGAGCTGGCTGTAAGCAGATAATGAGGCTTGTTGATAACTGGAGTGTCAATATGCCAAAAAACGATTTTTTTTTTTTGAATGTGAGCCCTTGTGCTTTTTAACTCCTGTTACTGATGCCAGTACTTGATAAGAGTACATCTGCCAACCGACACCACATGTTGAGCTGCACAATTAATACAATGAATAAATAGCACAAAAGAGTTTGTTTCTTTATACTCTTAGAGACAATCCCCCGTTTTCCTCCTCAAGGATTTCTTTTATGTTTGAATAAGGTGGCTTTTAATGAAATTTAAACTTGTCAGAGGAAATCAAAAACCTCAAATCAGATTACAAATTGATTTTTGGTCACTTGTCATTATACAATTTACTGCCATAAATTGCACAAAACAAGGCCAAGCTCTTTACAGAAGAATGCAAGCTATTTCCATCTTCCCGGGCCTAGGGAGATTAGTTTTGTTCCTTTCTGTGATCACAGACAGAACAACTGGAACAAGGTTTTGCTATTAACCTCTTCAGGTGAGGAAATATGGCGGATGCCGGCACAAACAAGGAATTCGAAAAACATTGCTTATGAATTTTAAAAATATATATGTCAAAGGCAAAACCTATTCTACCACAGATGGAGCACACTTGTTTAAAAAAGCAACATATGCTTCATGTTATACAAAACCAACCCTATATGAGTTCATTGTAAATATTCAGCTTTGGCTTTTATCGGGGATGGGGCTTATGATCATGAACCATCTTGTGGGGACCTCATTATTTATGAAAAGTCCCATCCACAAACTTAGACAAATAGGCATTTTTTAGTAGCTTAAAGCACAAAATGTCTCAATGTCCTTAATATAGTGATAATGGGTTGAGTGCAGAGGACTCTTGTATTTGTCTATATGAAGTTTGTGGTCACTGCCTCCAGCTTAATAGTTTAAAAATGAGTGGTGAGCACAACTTGTCAATCCACAAACATACTATTGTAGTTGAATACAACTCCAGGATGAGTGGAGAGACATTCAGTGATTGAGATGTCACTGTCGGCATCTTGTTTTACAATGCTTGCAACCCTAATGTCCCATAATAGAGGCTGGTGTGCTCATGGTTAAAAATTCGCAAAACAACGAAAATTCACCGAAATACATTCCCTACATATTTTATAGTTTTCTGCATCTGCTTATTTGTGAGGCCCATGGAAATTGCCCCACCGAGGATCCTGCCAAAGACAGCAAATGGATGTGTATTCAGAGTCAAACTGGCTTGCCAGAGCACTAGAAGATCTCTGTTGGACCCAAGCCTTGGTCCATACCCACCTGTAACATTAGTTTCCATCATATTGTTGTGATAATGTACCCTAGATGTAAGATTCTTTGGTGATGCCAATTGCAATTAGCAAGGCAAGCAACATGGCAGTTCATCTTCTTACGTTTAAATGTCAACATACTCGAAAAGAATACCAAACATAATCAGGGTCGGACTGGGGGCCCGGTGCTGCTGTTGCAGTGCCCCCTCCACTGCCACAGCCCCCTTCACCACTGCCGGACTCCCCTCCACCATCGCCGGACCCCTTGCATGCGCAGCCCAGTGTCCCGGTGTTGGGACGGTCTCCGGCTGCAGGAAAAGGTAGCTCAGGGTGCGGATCTCGGCTGGCGGGGCTCACAATAGACTGGAGCCCACCGGGTTTTTTCCCAGTGTCCCACCGGCCCAGTCTGACCCTGAGCATAATCCAAATAACCTTGGTGCTTATACTTTGTTGACCCTTAAAACAATACATGATTGGCAGTTATAGAGAATCGTTCCCTTTAAATAATTAATTTAAAGTACAAAAGAAAATAACCAATGTTGAATTAACATGAAGGCCATGAATTATTCAGCAATAACTACATTCCATAACAACCATAAATTTGGAAAATTCAAGTTCAAATCCTACTTACAGGTTTGTTTTATTACATGTTTAATTTGTGTATGTACGAGGCTAGTTTTCTCGCCTACGTAACATCAGACTATTATTTTATTTATTGCGCTGATAAAATAAGCTATACTGACATCTTTGAATACCAGCCTGAAGGATTAATTTCACTTTATTATGATGCATGGAAGCAAGGGTCCCATATATCAACCAGTCTTGGTCTCGCCCACTAGACTCTAGTAACATAGTAATAATTGAATTTAAAAAAAAATGTATTAATCCCTCCAAATACTTAGCTCTTTATGGGATAAAGATATTAGTTGCTATCTGTGTTAAAGATATTGACGGCTTGGTATGATCTGAGGTCATTTTTTGCTCTTCTCAGACTTCATTGGAGATCTTACAAGTCTTGACTGGGTTCTTTCTTCATCCATACATTGCTACTAGGGCAATGTACTATGAGCAAATGTTTTTACCTGATACAGATTCACAATGATATTCACGTTTTTGCAAGTGCTGAAAATGCTTGTGAATCCGTGAATTTTTGCAAGCGCTTTGAAAAAATATTGCATTTTTTTCTGGTAAATCAAAATGTCAAATGACAGTATTCTAATTTTGCCAAGAATTTTGTTTTACCAGAAAAGAATGCATGTTTTTGTACCAAAAACAATGGCAACAGCATTTTTTTGCACAGAAAAACATGGGAAAAATGTCCGTTAACTTAAAAGCATTTGACGAAAAAAACTGTAGGAGAAAAAGCTTATTGGCTCCAATGCATTTTGCAAATTTTTCCACAGATTTTGGCAAAGGTAAATGCAGTTTTGTTCATCACTAATTAGTACTTTTACTGAAAGCCCACCGCAAGTAAATATCTATCTAGGTTTTGCTATTAAGAACTCATTGACCCTTGTCACAATTTTTCTATTGAGTTTCACTAAACTGTTGCATATTTACTATATTAAGACCATTTCCCGAAACAACTTAATGCGAAGAATTGAACTTTCCTCAAAGCTGATTAAACATATCATTGAGTGAGCTGATCTGGTTCCTTTTTGTGAATACGTTAATATCATACCTGCCAAGTGGGGTTATTTACCTATTACTGGCCAAACTTGTAGCTGGGCAGTAAGCTATAGTAACCAATTAATGATTAGCTAGTCTAGTTCAACCAACTGCAGGAAAAACAAAAAAAAATAATAATTTTTGACAAGCACACTGGGACACATAGGGGCAGATTTATCAAAGGTCAAAGTGAAAAAATCGAATTCGAATTTTCAAGTTTTTTTTAAGTGAAAGACGACTAGGGAATAGTTCAAATTCAATTTGAGTTTTTTAAAAAAATTTAATTCGATTTTCGAACGTACTGGCCCTTTAAGAATTCAAATTTGACTATTCGCCACCTTAAACCTGCTAAATTTCTGTTTTAGTCTTTGGGGGACTTTTTTTTTAAGTTTTTTTTTCAGAGAAAAAACTCGAATCGAATGCAATTCAAACTCTAATCAAATTCGTTTCAAGTTTGCGGGTCAATCCCATTCACCCGAGTTTGAAAGATTACATTTTTTTTGTTAATTTACATTGCCTCCCCCCCCCGAATTTCAAGTTCATTGGAGTTATTGGGAGTATTTACAAACTCCCATAAGCTCTAAATTGGACCCTTAATAAATCTGCCCATAGTATATGTATGCAGGAAAATGTATTTAGAAATTACATCTCACATAAAAGAAAGCCCAACTCATTTTATGCCTAACATGGACATTTAATAATTGGCTGGTCACATGAAAGGATGTATTGCTATTTAAACACAAATTAGCAAATGTTAGAAGAACTGGACCTCGATGTTTTCTTTGATGAGTTTACCCTGACTCTGTGGACTTCTTTTTTAACAGTGGGTTACTACCTAGTGTTAGTTAATGGGTCTCATCTACCAGGATTAGCAGTATCTTTTTTTTTTTTTTTAATTTATTTATTCAGTTTGTTTTTTAAAACAAGAAATAAAGTACATGATGGGACAATAAAGCAATAAATGTTTTCTCATTACATAATCATCTTCGACTCATATAGTACATTTATATGTATACATAAACATATAGAAAAGAAAAGAAAGGAAAAAAAAATCTGTGCCCAGTTATAATAAATGAGATCAACTATAATAAAATCAAACAATCAACAGCAGAAGACTTTGGATTTTCAACAAGCCCGAATTTATCTCAATATTTTCTGAAAAAAACTCAGACCAACTCCACACAGGTTTTTTCGGCTTATTTAAACACTTAAAAGAAATCAAAATAAATGTGAAAATTACGAATTTTACAGAATTTCCACCCAAAAACTCTTTTGGATTCTTTTGGCCCTAAAACCCAGAAAACTTTGGATTATTGCACAGATCAATAAATCTTTGGGACTTCTCGCATTGACTTATAGGCAACCTCGGCAGGTCTGAGATGCCGGATTTTCGGATTCTGACTTTTTTCATCCTCAGGGTATAATAAATTCCGAAAAGTTTGTGATTTTTTTTCAGAAAAAATTCTGATTTAATACTAAAAAACACAAATTTCTCTGTTTTTTGGCATTCAGAGTTTAGTAAATAACCCCTTTGTTTGATGATCAGTCTGACATATTTGGTCAGTTTAATTGCAACACAAGACAACTTACTGACTGGAACCTTCCATTGACAGAAAGAAGCAATTTTTGAATAGGGAAACCTTTATGACAAACTTTCAATGCTGAAGTTCAGGAGCACTTATATAATGTAAAAAAAAAACCACAAATTAAAAAAAAAATTTTTCAATACGGTTACTTAACTAATAACGTTCAGAGTTTCTGTTAATATTTATTGATTCACTGTATATTTTTTTTCAAAAATGTTTGTAAATATTTCTCACATTGTATTGGCTTTCCTTTTTAAATCATTACATATGTATAAATTACCAGCTGTTTTTTTTTTTTAAAAAAAAAAAAACTATTGCTAATTAAATTTTAAATTTGATATCATTTGAATATAATCTTACTTAGATTGTAAGATTTTGTTGTCTGTAATGTACAACAAAATGGATTTGAATGCTAAAAAAAAAAGAAAACAAATGTACAATCATTTTAAACAAACAAATAATCCTTTTGTGACTTTTTCCCGAAGTATAATAATACTCAATTTGCAAATGAATATTTGGCCTGTGCCAAACAGCAATAGGAAATAACATTCATGTACTTGGAAGCTGCAGCATATCTGTGGTTTGTGGTCCTAGATTTCCCAAGGAACAGACCCCGGCACATTGTTTGGGGCCCACCTGTTGCAAAGACACAGAAAAAAAAGTTTACAGCTTGTTGTAAAAAAGAAGTTAAATGGAGAAATAAAGTGTGTGTTTCATTTAGACCTGCTGTAGCTGGACTCCAGATGTTGTTTTTTAATAAATTGAGAACACAAGTAATATTGGTTTGGATTAAGAGTTTGCTGCATTGCTTATTTGGTTTTACTTTTTTTTATTATTCTAATGGTTCCAAAAACATGATCTCTGAACCATATGAAAACGCTCTCCATGCTGACCAGAGTGTGGCAAAATGCTATAACGTTATTACATTGCAGCTCATCTGTAATGTGTTTAACAAACCATAAAAAGAGGCCAAGCGTGCACTTAATCACTTAGTCATTTTTGGTGGCCCTGGATATCAATAATTACTTATTTTTATTTACAGATGACTGCTTATCATCTTTGCCCCATACTGGATGGCAAAAAACATTGGCAATGCATGCTCCATCAAGCAGGGTACTCCTTAAACTATTCTGCTGGATATTAATGCAGGTAATGTTCTGTCACCTGATTCTTCTTGTTGAATATCTTGTTGAGTGTAAATATGATAACATTGCAAATATAAAAGCTATAAGTAAGCAGACAACAGGAAATACAAGAAGACCATGCAGGGTACACATGCATTGATATTTCCCTTAGACCTGATGGTTGTGTGGGAATATCATTAACCAGTCTAGTTACACGCAACATAGACAGTCAAAATCAAAATCTTGAATGGGTGTGGTTATTTATGAAATAACTGATTGTTTTGATAATGAAAAATGTCAAAGAAAACATCAAACACAGTAAAATCACCTTCTAATCTCAAATTTATCTTGAAATCTCAAATTGGCTTTTCGAAAACACAGCTCCCGTTCACTTCCACATGAACTCATCAGCTATTTGATGGAGTATTTTTTCATTGGGGTTTTAAGGTTTTGCAGGTTTTTTTGATAAGTCAAATAAATTCTTCAGGAACTCAGATTCAAATTCAGTCGGCCCCAGCCCTTCTGGCCCACTGCCTGGTTGTGATCTTTGGGCAGGAAGGAATGGTGGCACTATCTTCAAGTGGAGTTACACAGTGAGGTGTTGGGTGGGTGGGTAATTTATGAGGGGGTAGGGGTTTTGAAAGGGGTAGGACCCTAGAGGGTACTGGCCTCCAGTGAGCTACAGATATGCCAGTCCCACACTGTGTCAGTCTGATTTTTTGGGGTTCAATTTTCAAATACAACAAATGGTAATTTTGCTAATATTTAGCCAATTTTACAGTTGTTCTTCAATGGCTATTTACTAATTGGTTTATATGCCAAAAGGCAAGCTTTTCACCAGAATTCAAGAAAAATCATTTATCAATTTATTAACACTATGCAAAAAATAAAGACAGAATATAGCAAGCTGAGTACAGGTATGAGATCCATTATCCAAAAAGCTTCAAATTATGGAAAGGCCACCTGCCATAGACTTAATTTTATCCAAATAATCCAAATTTTTTAAAATGTATTTCCTTGAATTCTGTAATGATCAAACAGTACCTTGTATTGATCCCAACTAAGATATTAATGAATCCTTATTGGAAGCAAAACCAGCCTATTGGGTTTATTTAATGTTTACATGAGTTTCTAGTAGGTTAAGGTATACTTAGGTATAATGATCCAAATTACTGAAAGATGCATTTTGCAAAAAGCCCCAGGTCAAGATCATTCTGGATAACAGGTCCCATACGGTACCTGTATTTTATTGTTTTTTCTCTCCACTGTTTAAGACGTATCTTTGTCTTCTAATATTTACAGTATACATTTTCAAAAAAAACTTACGTAAGTTAAAGAACTAGCATCCCACCATTAAATGTGTGTGTCCAAATGAAGAAAATATTTTCCCTGTGCTTTTCCTTTAAAGTAATAGAGGGCTACAGATGTAATTATTGGTTAGAGCTAGTAATGACTCTGTGCCTGCTTTACAAACTAAAGAACCTGTAGTTGGTTATAAGTACATAGTTGCACTCATTATTGTTTTACATTATATGAACTGCAGCTTTAATGATGCAGAACACACTCCTGGCAATTTAAATGCCCTCTCTTTTATTCTTATTTAGTTAGTAGAATACACAATTAATTTTTTTCCCTTTGATTGGACGAAGAAAAAAAATGCAAAAAAAATAACTGTTTGTGCATAGAGGATTTAATTTTCTTTCTTAACATCCCCATAATTCAGAAACGAAATACTTAGGTTTTCTCGTGTTTTGTAAAAATGAGGGTCGGTTTTCCGGTTTGATCATTAACAGGGATTTAGGGCCACAAATTCTTCCTTTATTGTTATCCCAGCTGGTAATTGTCCTTACTAAAATACGCCTTTGCTAGACAGAATTTTTACTATGAGGGTGTAACTTGTCAATACTCATAAAGACTATGGTTATGTCTAACAACCCAATAAATATTAGTCTGCAAGATCTGTCTGTGGTTTCATCAATAAATAAGGGAAGCAAAATGTATATTCAAACATAGAACTTTGCAAATGAAATAATATTTTTTTAATAATAACATGGGGAGGCGCATTTATCAAATTCTGAATTTATCTCAATATTATGGGGCACATTTACTATTGGTCGAATATCGAGGGTTAATTAACCCTCGATATTCGACCATCGAAGTTAAATCCTTCGACTTCGAATTTCGAAGTCGAAGGATTTACCGCAATTCCTTCGATCGAACGATCGAAGGAAAAATCGTTTTTAATCCATCGATCGAACGATTTTCCTTCGATAAGAAATTGCAAGGAAAGCCTATGGGGACCTTCCCCATAGGCTAACATTGGTGCTCAGTAGGTTTTAGGTGGCGTAGTAGGTGGCCGAAGTTTTTTTTAAAGAGACAGTACTTCGACTATCGAATGGTCAAATAGTCGAACATTTTTTTTAGTTTGAATCGTTAGATTCGAAGTCAAAGTCATAGTTGAAGGTTGAAGTAGCCGATTCGATGGCCGAACTAGCCAAAAAAATACTTCGAAATTCTAAGTATTTTTTATTCTATTCCTTCACTCGAGCTAAGTAAATGTGCCCCTATGTGAAAAAAACTGCGACCAAATCCATACAGATTTTTTCTGTGTATTTATCAATATACTTTCTTGAAAATTTTGTTTGCCAAAAATAAACAGAATTTTACAAATCTTTCAGAATTTCCAGCTGATTTTTGGCCAAAAACTTTTGATTATAGCACGAAACGCAGCACAGATCAAAAAATCTTTGGGACTTCTCCCATTGACTTATATGCAACCTCAGCAGGTCTCAGATGCCGGATTTTTGGACTCTGACTTTTTCCATCCTCGTGGGTATAATAAATTCAGAAAAGTTTGTGTTTTTTTTTTTTAATTCCTATTTTATACTAGAAAAAAATCCGTAATTTTTTTTTGGATTTTCTGCATTCGGAGTTTTAAAAAAAAAAAAACCTAAAAACGAAAAAGTAATTGACCAGATTGTGTCTGTTGTGCAAGGGACTTAATATGGAGTCTTGTTTGGCTTGTTTGGCTAGATTGAAAACGTTCTTTGGCCTAAAAGTTGATCATCATGGTTCCCCTAAAGCTGTAAAACAATTTACCTAATTTCCCCTAGGTCTCTCCTGGTGATAGTTGCCCGGTGCTGGCTGGAGGGGTCGGCGCCTCTCCCAGAAATATCAGCAAAGAAGATTAGCCAAACAACACAGGCTGGTGTAGCGGGGATCTCCCCTGCACGTTTATTTCGTCAAGTGATGTAACGTTTCGGGGGCGTGCCCCTTCATCAGACATGCAGATTCACTTTCAAACAGTGTTTAAAAACCCTTGGTGATTTGCATAATTAACACAATGATTCAAAATATGAGTGAATAAGTTAAGCAAAATGCATTGTGAACAGTACGTACTAAGTGGACATTTTTATCAAAAAACTTTAGAGACATTATAAGCACTTAAAAAAGCTTTTTAAGAAGTTTTAAAAGACATTAAAACTTTTTTTGAAAAAATGATTTATGTGAAAAAATAATAATTAGTCCCAATTTTCAAGTGATAAAAAATCCTCTTCTATACAGGACGATCCTTGCTGCAAAAATTCAACAGTTGTGCAAAAATTGTGCAAAAAAACTTTTTTATATAATAATCAATAAATATAAAGAAGAAGGTCCAAAAACCTAATGAATAGGGAAAAACATAAATACAATTGTGTGTGTTGCACAAAAACATTATTACAGTATAAATGAGTCCAATGTATAAGACTATCTTACCCTATCCATAAGCTGTCCCTGGATAGTAGGTTGTTCAGTGCAATTATCTATAAAAAATATCTATAAAAAATCTATAAGCACTAACTTCTGATTTTTTATAGATAATTGCACTGAACAACCTACTATCCAGGGACAGCTTATGGATAGGGTAAGATAGTCTTATACATTGGACTCATTTATACTGTAATAATGTTTTTGTGCAACACACACAATTGTATTTATGTTTTTCCCTATTCATTAGGTTTTTGGACCTTCTTCTTTATATTTATTGATTATTATATAAAAAAGCTTTTTTTGCACAATTTTTGCACAACTGTTGAATTTTTGCAGCAAGGATCGTCCTGTATAGAAGAGGATTTTTTATCACTTGAAAATTGGGACTAATTATTATTTTTTCACATAAATCCTTTTTTCAAAAAAAGTTTTAATGTCTTTTAAAACTTCTTAAAAAGCTTTTTTAAGTGCTTATAATGTCTCTAAAGTTTTTTGATAAAAATGTCCACTTAGTACGTACTGTTCACAATGCATTTTGCTTAACTTATTCACTCATATTTTGAATCATTGTGTTAATTATGCAAATCACCAAGGGTTTTTAAACACTGTTTGAAAGTGAATCTGCATGTCTGATGAAGGGGCACGCCCCCGAAACGTTACATCACTTGACGAAATAAACGTGCAGGGGAGATCCCCGCTACACCAGCCTGTGTTGTTTGGCTAATCTTCTCCCCTAAAGCTGTAGCCATGCTGAGAGATGGATCCATTTAGCAATGCTTAGCTCCCAATTCCATTCCTGGTTATAGCTCAGCACTGGAAAACTTTCTAATCAGGATAAGTAGGCTGCACCATGTTAGTTGGTCATAGCATACTGCAGTGGATCTAGCTCTGAATGTCCAAGCAGCACACTCCTAGTTGTTCACTTGCAAATATAAGGCCCTTCATTAATTTTTCCATCTAATATTATCACTTATCTATATGGCCAGGGTTGTCAGTCACATTATTCTTCCAGTTGTAGATGTCACAACAGCTCTATTAAGCATTCTATTTCTGTACAGCAACATGCTTCATTTTGACTCACTTTCAGCTTTCGGAGTTTGCAAAATAGTTATAATTAGGAGACAAGTATACCATCAAAGAGAATTGAAAATGGAAATCTGCTTTGTTCACAGCTTGATAAATCTGTCCCTAAATATTTACATGATGTCTGCAGTGTAGAGAGAAATCTCAGCTAGGGGTCTTTGCACAGAGTCAGCTAAAAATTTCTAGGCAAGATCATGTTTACCTGCACTCTTTGATATACTGTATTTGTCAATTTTCTAACATGAACTTACCATGAAAAATATATTCAATGATCCAATTCTGGATTTAACCACATTTAAGCTATTTGAAAAATTGGCAACACAAAAGATTTCCTGTGCAACAACTAAGGTCATTATAACCTTGGCTATGTACCATTATCTCTTCATATCTGCTAATTAACATACACTCCTTCAGTAAGAAGCAGGAATTGTTATTTAGTAATTGGTTTTTCAGAGAGCTTTTAAAAATAACTACTACTAAAAACACTGTATGTTTACTTACTGTGTGTATGTTAAATAAAAGTCCACATTTTATTTCTATTTCACAATTAATTCATGAGTGAAGTCATGCACTAGTCTTTATTAAATCTTAATAGAGAACGTGGCTGCCGGTTTGCAGGAGTGTAGTATATACCTTCACTCATGGTAGGGGCAGCAGTAGTTCTTCTTTATGGATCTTATACCCAATGTAAAAGGTGTCCGGGTTTTTTTTCAAGTGATTTCCCATTACCATGAGCCAACCTACTTTGGACTGTCTCAACTACTTGACTAATCATTCAGACTGCCAGAGACTGTTCTACTAACTATTGCAGCCTATCATTCTCTCCTAGAATGAGCTACTGTACATTTAGAATCTAGCCTACCCCTAGCTACTGCTTATTGATGGGAATCTCTTTTACCCTTTGCCTGAGAATCTTGAAACCATCAACCCCTTTCCAGGACTTGAGTCAAATTAGCCTAACAATGCTAACCTTTTCACATCTTTTGACCTTCTCAAGGAAATGATCAGCATACCAATGAGAATTTCCGCACCTCCTATGGCATGCCTACATCTGGGTGGATTTACATATCCAAGCTTTCTATCTAAGACAGGGTTCCCGAACCTTTTTTACCCCTGAGCCACATTCAAGTATAAAGAAGAGTTGGGAAGTAGTGATGGGCGAATTTATTTGCCAGGTGCAAATTCACGGGAAAGTCCCGCGATTCGCAAAAACGCCATGAAAATTTGCCAGCGTCAAAATAATGGATGCCAGCGTCTGTTTTTTGGACGCCAGTGCAATTTGGTCAAAAAAGTTTTCACCATTTCGCAAATTCCGCGGGAAATTCACAAATTTTTCGGGGAAGCGAAACACCCCAAATTCACCCATCACTATTGGGAAGCAACACAAGCATGAAAAATTTCCTGAGGTGTAAGGGCCACTTTGAGCAACATTCAATGGGTTGGTGACCAACATGTTACTTGCAAGCCACTAGTTGGGGATAATTGATCTCAAACTATAGGGCTCAATTAACGCAAGTCATGCAAGTAACACAACGTGCATGGTTTAAGACTATTCCCAAGAGTACAATGCACCCGTTCAACCTGCTTTGATGTATACAATATTTTGAAGGTACCATCTATCATTGTTCACATGGCCAACTTTTATAACTGAATTAAGTAATTAATCAGTAAACTGAATTAAATTGGGCAGCTGTAAGAGGAGCTAAAGCCCTATTCTACTATATGTATATAAATAGTATTGCACTAAGTTTGACTATGGTGTTATTGGCATTATACAGTATATGGAATAAGATATCGCAATGATAATCATGCTTTGTACATAATTTTAAGGCACATAACAAAGTGATACCTAAGATTAAGTATAAATCAAGATGATCGGCAAATGAAAGATTTCCTCTTCCTATATTAACTTCTTTTTTTATGAATAAGAAGTATAAAAAAAGGTATGATGTCTTTTAATGTATTGTGTTGAATAAAGTTTTGTTCTAAATCTTCTAGAGTCAGCAGTGGTGCTCTGAAGGGCATCAAGAGGTTTGATTGTCAGACATCATATTGACTACACAAAACTGATATATAGTGCTTTGCAATTTTATAATGGAAAAGGATAGTGACTGAAAAGGACAAAATCATCTGGATTAAAGAGTAAACAGTGAACATTCTCGATTGCAGCACCTTCAAGCAGAATGATAGCTTTGCAATGATAGTAAAGATTTAATTATTATCAAATGACTTCTGCCGTTGGGTCACTATTCTTGTAATTACAAGCAGTTCATGCTTATGCTAATTAGGACTCAAACACAATCATTTTCATGAGGATAGTGTGGGTGGGCAAATTAAATAAACGGAGACCCAATGATGGTAATGATATTTTAACTTTAATTTTCTACATAAAGGCAAGCAAAGCACTTTCATGCCTATGTTGTTTTATGCTGATAATTTGCCTAACTGCTATGCTGTCAAATATCCCACAACTAATTTTAGATCTCATCATCACAGCAACTAATCACCGGGTCAACTGTACGTAACTGGAAACTGTAAAACTCTCAGCGATAATATAAACATATAAATATTAATATTATTTTTTCTGTTGATTCTTCTAATTGTTGCTGGTTGGAATTTGATTTTTTTTTTTAAGCAGGAGTACAGTGGAAACCTTTAAAGTGATTACTCTCGTACCACTCCAGGTCCCACAATGTAACGGTCTCTGAAATTGAAGCTCTAGGCTTGCAATCTTTCTGATGACTTCCTACAGGCAGAGAGAATAAACAGTTATTATTACAGAAGACCAATTAAGGCTAGGTGAACTGAGGCGCTTAGAGATTAAGAGATTTTTACAGTTACACAACCCAGTGTTGGTGGTTTAGCCTATTCCTCAGTCCACACCTCCCACCGATAAAGTCTTCCAGAAAAAAAATCACTCATTAGTACAAAGTACCTACTATAATAGCATTCTAAAAGGTTAAGTACAACTAGACATTCCTGAGAACAAGCAGTTTCTTTTTCCATTTGTAAGAAATGTTTTACTGCAATGCTAATTGTTTGTGGGAAAAAGAATGCTCTAAACAAAACAGCAGGATGCCTCAGAACAAGGAAACTACTCAGGATTGTCAATAAAGCTATACAGGGTAAAATCAGCAAAATACAAGTGGTTTGAATGTTTGAATGTCTTCAGCATAGTTCGGATGGGAAGCATTTACTTTAGAAACAAGGAAGTTCAGAAATTAGAAGATCTAATGACAAGAACAGGATAAGTGTCTCCTTGAAGAGCTGATGGTAAGTGCATGGTCAACACTGGAGGTAACTGCTGCAACACTGCAAAATTCTCCATTGTGTTACTGCCACCATGTGCCTCAGCATGACATCTTCCATTATATCAATTCTCCTATCAGGCACCTATATCATTCTGATCTGAGCAAATGAGTATTGCGTTTTAAAGTTTGTGCTTTATCTCCTACTCTTTTACAAAGCAGTACATTATGAAGATGATGCCCTACCAAGACATTGTAAAAGTAGCAGCAGTACAATGATGGATATATAAATAAATGATGATGATGATGATGACGATGATATAAAGAGGAAATACATACAGTTTAAAAGTAGTAAGGAAAAAAGAAATGGATGGAGGACTAGGTGCAGGGTGGGTAAGGTAAAGAGTAGGCAGGGCTACACATTGAAGAAACTCATGCATTGGAAAAGACAAAAAAAGGAATGGAATAAACATTGATAGGAGGATGAAAATGGATGGCATAAACAAGAAGTTTAATGGGGTGGGAGGTGGAGCAAATAAAAAGATGGAGGAGAAAATGCAAAAAAGTATAAAAAAGCAGAGAAGACTGAGAAAGGGTAGAAAGGAAGGCAATAAAAAGAAATGTACAGAATATTATGAGTGAGTGGTGGCATTCAAAAATAAAAAGAAGAAAGTAAAAAGGGGCAGAGAACAACTGAGAAAATGATAATAAAAGTAAGTTCATTGGAGAAAGTGGGTGAAAATGGTGACAGCAAAGGGGAAAAGAGAACAAAGTTTCTAGAGAGTGTGTACATGTGGATGTAATGAAAGGGAAAAAGGTAGGGATGAATTCAAGTCTTGGCTGAAGATTGGATACAAGTTCTCCTCAACCCAGTAAACCATAGAAACCGATCTGCACTTGGATTTTACTATTCTGTTGCAGTAAATAGAGTAAGAGCAAAATGCTGATTGGTTGCAACGGATTAGAAAAAGCTTAAAACCTACTTATTTTTGACAAGTCATCTGTGTATCTGTGTTTGTGCATGGTTTGTAGGCACAAAAATAAATAAATACAAAAACAAGAAATATATCAATGATTTCATTGGACAGAACCTGTTTACCAACAAACAGATGGTTTGGGATTAGGATCTGGGAGACAAAGTGTTCAGTGAGTTGTGGATGAATAGTGATAAATAAACCCTAGACACTAACTTGATTTTTTCTAAAATAGGCTCTTTAAATGTATTTGATTATATTTGGTATTCAAGATTTTATTGCAAATGGTCAAATATTTGAAATCCATAAAAGCCGATGAAAATTTCAAAAAGAATATTGACCATCCATCTGTGTTTTAATGGTACCATCTATGCGTCCTGTTTGTTTCTCAAAGTGTTCCTAGCAAGAGAAAAGGTGATGAAGGTCAATTTCAAAGGCAGATCATCCTAATTAGCATTACTTTATCATTCAGGATCATTGAAAATGCAAAAGTGATGCCTTCATTCCTAAAGGAACTGAAAACTATGTTTTAGAGTTCACGTTGGAAGCATTCTATTATTTAACACTGAGGTGAAACCCACACCAGAGGTTCAACATGTAAATCTTATACTAGAGACCCAAATCTAGACTGGTGGCGATATAAATACTTAGTAAATGGTTTCTACTACATGAGATTTTTATTTCATTTTCAATTAGTTCTTTAAAAGAGGAACATAAAAGGAAAGCAGCACCACCTTCCATTATGGCCCAACTCAGGAAATTGCCATGCTACTTGGTTCAGCTAAGCAATTATTACATAGACCTCATTATAATATACAGAGCCAAAACTAAGGGCAGGTAGAAGAGTCATGTGCCTAGAGCGCAAAGGTAAGTGGGCACCAAACAAGTACCTCTTCTGCCTGTATGCCCGTAGTCTGTTTTCACACTGCTACCTCACCGGGACATCACACCTCCCTTCCCTGGAGAGCTAGTGACTTGACCTAGCCCTGATAATAATGTATATACATACTGTATATTAGTGTCACCTTGCATTGGGGCCCTGTATTTGCGACCTGCCCTAAGGACAGAATGCCTTCTGCATCCAGTGCTCAGAGCAGGCTGTATCAACAAAGGGGTGCAAGTGCTCTGTAAGTGATCACTAAGGGGCCCTGTTGTGTAACTTAGCACTTTTGCATTTTAGCCCCCGCGGTTTAATAATGACCCCTCTTTATTCATACATATAGTCCCTGAGATGTGATCTGAGGAATGCTATATGAAAAGAACTTGGGAAGTGCCGTCATATGACTGCAGTATTCATAATAACACATAGGGGCAGATTCACTAACCGGAGAAATCGTCCGTTTCACACCCATCGCAACACTTGGTAAGGTGCAAATACGCTCAGACTATGCCAGTTCTCTAGCATTATTTCGGCAGTGTCAGCATTTCAAATCGCAGATGCGCTAGTGTTCAATTCTGCCTAGCGAAAATTCGCTAGTGATCCTGCACTCAGGTCAATTTGCATAGGGCGGGCAATTTATAGTATGGATGTCATTATGTGAAACGACTTACAAATTCCACTTTTTAAAACACATGAACCTTAATAAAGACAATAGAGTTATAATGCCCTACGCATGAAAAAAGTAAAATGAATGTTCCATGTGTTAGGAAATGTCTGGAAAAAAACGGTTCCCCAAAAAAAGTTTGTTTGGACTTTTGCAGGCAATCACTTTGCCTGGTCTGAGGTGGTGAAGGCAATCAGCATTTTAATGAATTTGCAGAGTAACGTCCGTTCGCCTGGCACTAGAGTGTGAATGACCGCTAGCGATGGTCTGTTTTGCTAGGGAATTGGCTCCTGCGCCTGTTAGCAAATTGGCGACATCTCTGCGGGTGGCAACACTGGTGAAAAGTCGCTAGCGTTAGCCACTTTGCTCTTTAGTAAATCTACCCCATATATGGGTGCCAGGGAGATGTAAAGCACCAAACAAGGGGTTATTTATAAATGCAAGTCTATTGTGCAAAGAGTAATTTCACATGCAATTTGCCATGTTTTTTTACCCACGTTGCAGGGTTTTTTCCATAATTCCATCACTGCTTCACCTGCCTGCTTTAATTGTGTCCAATATGTAAAAAAAGCACTTGCACATGCTCATTGATTGGACACAGATAGCAGTCAAAATTCTGTTTGCGCGATTTGCGGCTTGCGTGTGATTATTTAGCCAAAAGTCTATTACATCTATTGATGCAGCCCACACTGGGAACCCTGGAATTACCGTGACACTGTCGCAGTAGATTAAGGGTTCCATGTTCATCACAACAGACTAAGCAGTTGCTTTGGTGCTTTGGTAAATACCTGGAAGGAGTATGTTTGGATGCAAGTACTTCTAGGGGCACATTTACCTAGGGTCAAAATATCGAGGGTTAATTAACCCTCGATATTCGTCCGTCGAAGTAAAATCCTTCGACTTCGAAGGATTTACCGCTATTCCTTCAATCGAACAATTAAATCCTTCGAAACGAACGATTCGAGGAATTTTAATCCATCGATCGAAGGATATTCCTTCGATCAGAAAATTGTTAGGAAGCCTATGGGGACCTTCCCCTTAGGCTAACATTGGCCTCGGTAGGTTTTAGGTGGCGAACTAGGGGGTCGAAGAATTTTTTAAAGAGACAGTACTTCGACTATCGAATAGTTGAATAGTCGAATGATTTTTAGTTCGAATCATTTGATTTGAAGTCGAAGGTCGTAGTCGAAGGTCGAAGTAGCCCATTTGACGGTTGAAGTATTTGAAGTCGAAATTCTAACTATTTTTCCTCTATTCCTTCACTCAAGCTAAGTAAATGGCCCCCCTAATGTATAATGTCAATGCACGACGATTGGGTCCATTGCAGTCGTAACGGAAATTGACATTGCTGAACTACAAATCCCAGCATTATCCAACAGATTATCAAGGGTTAAAACATGCCGGAAGCTGAAGTCCCCCATCTCTAGGGCCAGTTGCCCAACTGAACCAGGAATATCAGCCAGTGAGATGTATGGATGTGTAATTTCTGTCTTACATCATAAGAATTATGTCCCGGTCTGTATCTGCATATTATTTGTATGCAGAATATTTTTATAAATACTTTATACGCAGTTAAATTGGTGGCTTTAATGCCAGTTAAGATGCCTAATACCTACTCACCAGACAGCAGGATAACTGTGCAAACAAGACACCTTCATCTGGACAGTGATATGATAATCTGTATATTATTACCATATGTAGGTCTCGCTAACCATAACCACCCAGAGGCACAAACAAACTGCTTTTATGGCTAATTTGCAGGGCCACCTCCATTGTGCTAAGTGGGAACTATCGGTCTGTTCTGAAAGCCTCCTGCAAACAATCATATTCTGTTTGTTACATTCTAAAAGAATTCAAATATAATCTGCTGCAGTGGAAGGGGGGGGCTCTTTATCCTATTTTTTCCCATGCGCTCATGTAAAACGGGTGACAGGATTTGGTATTTGAGAGCGAATGTTCTGTGAGATTGTATAATGAGGCAGGGTTACAAAGAGTAAACAAAAGAAATAGAGCCATCTGTTCCCTGACCCTATAGCAGTTTCCATTCCTCAAACATTCATTAGAAATGTATAAAGGAAAAAAAACCAAGTCGGGAACATTATGTCCACAAACCTCTCAATATTTTAAGATTTTTCAATCTGGAGTGATCAAGTAGGCCCAGCCTTTTGAGTATGTATACTGCCCTGGGGCATTTTATAAATACATAATAAAGCCATAAATAAATATCAATCTATGGTCACAACTAAATTGTAAAAAGATCCACTTCCAAAGTTGGAGCGCGTTAATGTGCGTGTAAAGGTTTTGACTTATTACGTATTCATGCTTGTTACATATTTGAGTTGAAAGTTGCACCCCTCGCTCCGTTTTGTCCCCGGGCTATTATACTCGGTGAAAAATGTAGCGGAATTTTAAAGCCATCAGCTACAAAATGAAATGGAGAGAAAGCAGCGTGTCGTAGGTTTTCTCAGCCACCGAGAAAAAACAGGGATGTGTCCGTGGGTAGTTTTAACGCAATTATTTCCTATTCATGTCAACGTGCTGCTGCTTTTGCTCTAATTTCATTCGATGTTTTCCTTGTTCGCTTTTGCATTGTCCTGTTGTAGCCTCGCTCATACATACATCATTAAAATTCAGACTATGGCTGCCTTTCTATACAGTATTATAACATAATCATAATATATATTATCTTACAGTATCCAGTGCATACGCTTTTCATTGGAAACAGAATTAGAAATCATAATTCACAAAGACAGTTCTATATGTAATGTACCTGACTCGCATTTCTGGGATAAATGTAGCAGCAAAAGGTTCTAAATGAAAATCGGACAGATTTATTACGACTCTATGCGTCGAGTTCCGTAATGGCTCAGCGAGGCCTTACACAACATGCATGGCTGTTTTTATGTTCTAGATCGCATGTGTTCTTAGTTCTCTGCATAAATATTGCATTACTTTTGTTGATCTACTTGAGGGATGAGAGACTGGAATTGTTTCATGCCTACAAAATGCTTTTAGCAGAAGAACATACATCCACGTAAATATAGGTATGGGATCTGTTATCCAGAATGCTTAGGACCTGGGGGTTTATGGATAAGGGTTTTTTCCATAATTTGGATCACCATACCATAAATCATTTTAACATTTAAGGACCAGTAACATCAAAAACATTTTTATAAAAATTTGTTAGACTACAACGAAAAAAAAACACCAAGACAAATTACATTTTAAAATAGCAAAGCCTTTATTAAGAAATAATAAACTCTGCTTCCCCTCCTCTTCAGAAAAGGCGACAGGGCAGCCATCCATACTGCGGCACTCGATTTCTCCTCCCTGGCTATTCTACTGACAGCGTTTCCTCTGCCCCCATCTCCTTCTCAAGCTCTTGGTGCCGATACCTCTTCCTGCGCTGCCAGTACATTATACGTCCTTCACTACAGTCAGTTGGCGGTGCCTGTTCTATTTCTGTTTGCTCCTATTCTCGCAAGATCCGTTCCAAACAAAAGGTGTGCAGACACCAACGTGCAGCCTGCGATGGGAGCCGATACCTCTTCCTGCGCTGCCTTAACAGATTTAATTCACCTCAATAGCTTTAGGCTTTAGCGCATAGTCCCGACACTGCCCAGTGACACGGCGTTCTCTACACTGACCCCGGCTCTCCCTCCCCCACCCCACCCCAGTTATGGCCTAGCATTGGGCTGTGCGACGTTGTCCTGACAGAAGACTTGCCATTAAATCTGTTAAGGTGCGGATCTTGATCTTGGGAGAATAGGAGCAAACAGAAGTAGAACAGGCACCGCCAACTGACTGTAGCGAAGGACAAATAATGTACCGGCAGCACAGGAAGAGGTATCGGCACAGAGAGCTGGAGATGGGGGCAGAGGACACAATGTCAGTGGAATAGCCAGGGAGGAGAAATCAAGCGCCGCAGTATAGATGGTCGCCCTGTCGCCTTTTCTGAAGAGGAGGGGAAGTGGAGTTTCTTTAAGTTATTTCTTAATAAACGCTTTGCTATTTTAAAATTTAATTTGTCTTGGTGTTTTTTTTTCCGTTGTATTCTAACGAATTTTTTTAAAAACTGTTTTTGATGTTACTGGTCCTTTAAGGGGCTGATTTACTAAAACTTGAATGTATCTCAGTTTTTTCTGAAAAGGAAGGACCAAGCTCCCTTCCACAATTTCAAGTCATTTATCAATAATTTTTCTCTGAAAAATCATAGTGTCAAGAGACAGCGACAAAAATGAGGGTCAATTCACATCATATGATTGATGCGCCGAAAACTCAATTTTATCTAATTTATACTGCGACTTTTTTAGAGGATTATTGGACAAAAACCCTGACTTTATTGTATTATCCAGAACAGATCACAATGTCAAGAAAAAACTTCAGGGACATCTGCCATTGACTTCTACATGACCTTGACAGGTTTGAGATGAGATATTTTTGGATTTTTTGCAGCTTTGTTGTATGATAAATCTCTGAAAATTAGAGGGGTTTTTTTCCATGAAAAATGTGCGTTTTCCCCTTAAAAACCCTCAACCAGAAAAAAATTGAGGTTTAATATATGGACCCCTCCATAAACAGATTTGGTTGTTTAGCCCCTACTAGCTTAGTTACTATCCAATACAAGACGCTATTAAAAATGAAAACAAAAAAGATAATTGTTTGCTTAAAATAGACAAGGGTCTGCATCCTCTATAGTTCTTAAGAATCCCTCCCTCCCCAACTGCTCTCCTACCTTTGAGTAGGGACTCCAGGAAAGGAGGGCTGGTGGAGGGTGGGGATTAAGTGGGCAGAGGCAAAATGTCGGCAGGCGGGGGGCAGGTAGAGATTGCCATGCGCTGGACCCCTAAGAAGATTTTTTTGGAGAGGGCCCGGTGCACACCAGTTACACCACTAGGAGTTGGCTTTTACATAATTAAGAGATTTCTGGATATTAGATAGAGCTCCCATACCTGTACAGTGTTTCATATGCACAAATATAGGCTAAATGGACTGGATGCCTAAATAATGAAGTTCATGCATCTCATTTCAAGTTAGGGACTTAATGAAGATATAAGGAATACATGGTTTTTACATTGTTCCCCCCTCCACAACTCCAGTGTAATTATAGCAAGGGGTACTCAATTGCACCCAATACTTTACAATGCTTGCTTGTGTTTTGAAACTAATCAAACACAATTGCCCTCAAAATTGCCTGTGTCGAGATGGAGTCATATCTGGTGCTGGGTATCGAAACAACCTCTAGACTTGATTCTGTAGGCACAAATCTACTGCATGTATTGTTGTAGGTGGCACATATAAGCATTATTCAGAACAAGAGGTGGGTTGAATGAATCAGCATCAAGCAAAACTATAGTGAAGAGCAAGTTGGACACAAGTATACAATTATACTGACTATGGCCATTTTTACTCAGCTGCGGTGGAATTTGTGATGTAAATCACAATGGTATTTGTTTCCAGTGTAATAGCGACCACTGCAATTACATTTGATGGATCAAAATGGACACAATTGCACTTGGGTTTTGACACTGATCTGGTGCAATTTGTGCTTTGCATTTTAATAGTAGGGGGTTGCATCTCTTCTAGCGCACATGTTCAACACAAGGTTTGTCTGTGGGAATCTTTGAGCTACCACCAGGTCCAGGGTAGAGGAAGGTATTCCCCAGGGTTCTCCAGTGTCAATAGGTGCAGTTACACACCATTCATCAGATGAGACAGGATGGAACCATTGCCAACAAAGTGACAGTGCAGGAGAGAGCTTGCAAATACTGTAGGTGTTCTACCAAGGGTTTTCTGTAGGAGAATCTGAAATGTAATAATTTGCAATTGGTTGGTTCCCATTTCTTTGAAAATGTATCAGATTATATTTATCGTCTGTTTGTTTGAGGGATATTTATGAAATCTGTCAGTGCCTCATACAGTATATGAACCAGAAACACCTAGTATGTTTTAGTAGAGTCTCAAAATGGTCTATGAAGACTGTCCCTTAAAGTGGTCATAAATGCACAGGTTGCTCTAAATTGCTATACTATTTATCAAATATGGGCTTGCATGGCCACCATAAATGTAAAGCATATCTAAGAGCTCACAACACCTACAGACAAAGTTTTACAATCAGTTTGTTTCTAGAAAAGTGATTTGGTAGCAAATTTTAGGCTTCTTGATGTCAATGTGATGTCACAGTGCAACATAATGACACTGCAGTGACATGAAACAAGGGGCTTGCCCCACACAACCTCCAATCCTTACACTAGCTCCAGTTGTAGGAACAAAGGATTGGAATTTATGCAGATCATTCTCACTGGTTCCCTGTTTTTGTATTTTAATGGGGCAGCTGGCTCCAGTTTGCTTTAAAGCTTGAAAATACGTTAAATATGTGCTAAATTATTCTTCAAATTTGTAGGAACAGTTGATTAAAGTGCGGTTAAGTAATAGTGTTAAGATTCCTTTTAAAGCCACATTTTTTTTTTCCTGGGTAAAAGGAGAAAAGCCAAAAAAAGCCACATGCAAAGTCTAAATGTGATTCTTCTGGCTTATTTTTTTTTCCTTAGCTAAAATACATTGACTATGCTGTAGTTTTATATGTAGAGTTAAAAGAACTGTTTTGGATTAGTGATACAAACACATTTTGGATGCTTATTTGTCCAGAGAAGACCAGCGTAAGACACATCCAGTTTATAAGACTGCACACATCTCAAATAAATTGAATGTAGACAAGAATGTGCAAACACATTGTATTGTTGGCCCCTGAATCATATTAAAATTACCTCAACCGACAACGAGTTTTCAGCGTGACATAAAATTCTTGTGATAGCCATCTTATTTTAAAAATAATGTTTATATAGCGTTAAGGTTAATAGTGCAAGTCTAGAAGAAACCAATAATAATGTATACCCTTAGCTTACAAATACACTGCCTGTCATCATTAGGCTGAAGCATTTTATAAACATTTATTGGGTGTGACAAAACAATAGTAAATTCCCTGGTACCAACTAGGCCTGCTTTTATCCGCTGCTCTCAGACAATTTTTTTCCTGCAATCTTTATATCTATTGCCTTCTAGTCCAATTTGAGCACCGGCTGAATTTTACAAAAGGATTTTTTTATTGGTATGTGAATTCATTTTCTATTAGTAGCCGGTAGTAAATTGATAACCTAGGAAAAGTCTAACAAAGTACTGAAAAGGTAGCTGAATATACAATGTATACAGATCTACAGCATTATCTTGATAAACAACATAGATATATGCAGCTGGGGATCAACAGTCAGAAATAAAATGATGGGAGTGGGAAAGTTACCTGTTCCCTCATTGCTGGTGTTGTGCAAAATATATTGTCAGTATTTGTACGAAGATTGTCCATGTAAATAAGAGAAAGAAGACATGTCACTCTGTCAGGCTCTTCTGGGATTCGAGCCAGCCACTTTTGGCTTGATGCTTTAACCACTGGGCCAGATGAGCAGCCTGTAGGGCTGCTTGCTATATGTTACCTGGCCTTTGCAGCCCTAACCCAGTAGCAGCTTGATTGGTTTGCAGTCAGCCAATCAGGGCTGACTCTGCCCTACGTAAAGCCAGCCCTCCAAACACTCCTTGCATGAGCATTGGCTTCCCAAACTAGCACTGTTGCATCGCCCCTAGCTAAGGGTTCCAGCTCTAGCGTCCTTTCCTTGCCTTGCCTTGTCCTGTCCTGTCTTGTCCTGTCCTGTCTTGTCCTACCTTACCTTGAACCTTTCCTCCTTACCTTACCTTGTTCTGTTCCTGCCTTGTCTTTCCCTCCCGGTTCTGCTCCAGTACTACTTTTAACCTTGCCTTAACCTATTTCTGCCTTGACCCGACCTTGCTTCCTGTCCTATTTTGACTTGTACCTGTTCCCTGTCTTATATGTTCCCTCATATCGCATTGTATCTTGCTCTGTCTTTTCCTCCCTCCCCTGCTATCTGCTCCAGTCCTTCTGCACCAGTCCTTCTACATTCAATTCCTCTGTTCCAGTCCTTCTGCATTCAATCCCCAGTCTGATCCGATCTACGCCAGCATCCGTCCTGTACTATCCTTTCAGCCTGCTCCCGATCTTTGTCCGCACCATCTAGTCAGTTTCTGTTCCACTCCTGTTTCATCCTGTTCCTGTCCCGACTCATCACCCTATTCATCCTGTCTAGTCCAGTCCTGATCTTCCCCCTCTCTGTCCTGTTCTGCTCTGCAACTGTTCCGGTCTGACTCATCGCCCTCATCACCCTGTTCCTGCCCTTTTCCTGGCTGTGTCCCATGGGTTCAGCCAGCTCTTGCCTAAAGGACTCACCTTCCTCCTGCTGCCTCCACAGCGTCCCCTACCTAATCCTTGACACACTGTCATCATGAATTTCAGACCTTCAATGACAGTGCAAATACCATTTTTGTAAGCAGTTCATTTGGAGGCAGGATGGCTCATTTATTTTTAGAGGAAAAAAAACTTGAATTTTTAGATCCGCTAAAAATCTGAAAATGCTCCAGTTAAAACCAGTCGAGGTCATGTTTAAGTCAATGGCAGATGTAATTGAAAAGTTTGTGAAGTCTGTGCTGGGTTTCGAATTCAGGGTTTTCCAAAGACAACTAGAAAATGGTATGAGTCGAATTTTCGTTCAATTTTGTTAAGAAACTGACTTTTTCAAGCTGATTATTTGATAAATGAGTTAAATTTCTGGATGGAAGTTAGGTTGACTTTGTTTTAATAAAAAAAAAATGAAACAAATTCGAGTTTTAGCTAATGCCCCCCTATCCCCTAAAAAATTAACTTTTTCGGACAATTACTACAGAAAAAAATCAGCAGCTCCCATTGACTTCTATAGGACCTTAACTACTTTTACTTGCCGAGGTTTTGTATTAGAGTTTTTGTGGTTTTTACACTTGACATGAATCTCGTTAGAGTTTTAGGGAAATAAAAAGACCACAAATTTTTAGAGAAAATTTTTTACAGAAATTCAAATATTAGTAAATTGGACCCTAAGTAGAATCCACAATTTGAGAAAATCACAAAGAAAAATGTATGACTTGTCCCCATTAAAGGTTTCCAAACATGAACTTTCAAGATTTATTAGTCAAAAAAAACCTCCAAATTGTAACTGAAGAAATTTGGCAACTAAAACTTGGTGAGCTGCTATGTAAGTCAAAGGATGGTGTATTTTCAACAATTGAATTTCTAAAATGTAATGTAACAATACAATTTTTATCGCAATTCTGTTTTTTTCCATAAACAAACATGACCTGATGACACTTTTTTGGTAAATATGCTGGTGTTCAATGAAAAAAATCTAAGTCACTTTTAATGATATTCTTTCTAACTGAATATCAATTTGAATTTAAAGGGGACCTGTCATCTTAAAAAAAAAATTCCAAATCTTATTTTATGATGTTAGATCATACACTATTTACACTATAAATATTATATAAATATTTGTTTTTTTTTCATCTTGGAATTCACAATCACAGCACAAAGGCAGGTGCCATTTTGTAGACACTGTTATTAAGGCAAGCACTGCATCATGCCAAAATATAGTTTATGTGACAGAATGGGGGACCTGATAGCCGTTCCCATAAACAATTAGATGGTTGGGCAATAGGGAGAATGTCAATAGTGCAGTGAAATCTACAAAGTACAAAATGGAAAAGTGAAAGTAATCTCCTGCTCCGCCTCTAAGGCATAGAGGTGGGCCAGGTAATATATGATTGACAGCTATGACTTTTAAATGTATTATTTACAGGTTTTACAAGTGACACGCATACACAATCATTGTTTGGAAATTGCTCAGATTGATTGAAAAATCTTTGCCTGTGTGACCTGACTCACTTGTTAAGCTCAGCTGTAATTCTGACAAGGTCCCAATAGATGCCTTGCTTTCCCACATATAGTTTGTGGTTGAGTATTTAAAACTAGAATTTGATTCTGAACTATTTTTTTCTAGGATAATACACTGCAGGAATGATACAAAAAATAACAATCATGTAGACTTTTTTTATTTACAAATTCATTAGCAATTTCTAAAAGGAAGTTTTATTACAGTAATTTTACTGAAAAGACAACGCCATACATTTTAACACAATGCTAGTCTATAGGGGGCTTCTAAAATTGGTAAAAATAGTAGTATTAGAAGTAGTGAGAAAAATGACTAGTGAATCAGGGCAAATAATTAGCGTGCGCCTAAGAGTATATCCAACTAGTTTTTCCCCACATGAATTTCCTATTCATTCATCTTATATGTGAAGTACTTTCAGCATATTTTTCATGAACTTATACAAAACTCTTATTTCTGGATAAAAAAAATACTGTCATTTTACACTTTTTATTCCATTCCATTCTATATCATGTACCCCAATCTTTTTTAACCAAGAGCCACATTCAAATGTTTGTAGAGTTGGGGAGCAACACAAACATGAACATTTCCCTGGGGATGCCAAATAAGGGCTGTGATTGGGTGTTTGGTAGCCCAATGTGGACTGACATCCTACAAGAGACTCTGTTTGGCAGTACACCTGTTATTTATGCAACCAAATCTTTCCTCCAAGCCAGGAATTAAAAATTAAGCTCCTGCTTTGAGAACACTGGGAGCAACAGCCAAGAGGTTGGTGAGAAACTTACTGCTCGTGAGCCACAGGTTGGGGATCACCGCACTAAGGGAATATATGTAAAACACCAACATCATAAATTTACCATTGCCTTCTTTCTTCTATTTGCAAAACCATATCACATTTGTATATGGTTTCCCTTGACTTGAATTTAAACAAGATTTTAATGATGAAGTATATTTGAAAGGAAACTGTGGTCATTTTTAATGATGTACATTATATTTTCTCTTAAAATATGCTGCAAGTTCTGAGGTAAATGTGCCAGGTCTGAGCTACAAAGTCTGTTATTATGACTAAGATGGCTGACCATGTGATGGGCTAATTTATTTGCCAGGAATGGATTTGTGGCGAATTTCCACATTTCACCACCTGAGAATGTTTTTGCGCAGCGGCTGCAAAAATTTGCAATGAAAATTGTCGCATGTCAAAATTGCCTTTCATATAAAAAAATTTCAGACGCCCATTGACTTTAATGCATTTGGATAGAAGAGTCATGCATAAAAAAAATTGTCACTCATGTCAAAATTGTTGCACGTCAAAATTATTTTGATGCCCATGCATTTTGCAAATTTATCCAGAGTTTCACAAATTTTTCAAGACAGATTCGCCCATCACTACTCAAGATACCTGATGCTCAAGAACATGCATGCATTCATGCTGGCAAAAACAGTGGGCGGTATAGTAATGCCAAAGGAATTTAGAAGAGAAGTTATGGAAGCCCGTTTTGTAAGTTTCTCTGTAGCATCTAGAAGTCAATGGCAGATGTCCTTCTTACAATTTGAATATATTGTGATCTGCTCTGGGTTTTGTCTGATAATCTGAAAAATTTTGAGTTTTTAGGAGATAACCCAAAACAATCAAGCGATTCAATTCATACAATTCGAGTTTTCAATTGATTTTATCGTCTTTTCCGGACCTGACTTTTTTGAGTTATTTTATTGATAAATAAGATCAAATTGTGGATGGGAATTTGGTAGAGCTTGGTTTAATAAAAAGATGAGATAAATTCAAGTTTTTGTAAATAACCTCCTTACAGTCCCTTGAGCAATAAATTCCATTTTTATCAGAAATCTTACTAAGCTCAAATGGCAAATTCTCACAGTTTGTGCCAGTTCTGAATTAATCGCTTTAAATGGGGCTTTAAATTTCATGTTTATGGATACTTGCCTGTTGTACTTTTTTGTCATTTGCCTTGTCAGATTTGTTTTGGTTTCTGTTGTTGTATTCCTTCATTTCTGCTCCAGCGTTGCTCCTAAACCTGGCACATTTGTCCTTCTCTGGCACTGCTCTGTAGTTTGTATCTATGTGAGTCATTATCCCCCTTATCTGGTCTATCTCTGTATTATTCACCCTGACTCTTTGATTTGACTTAACTGCAGCTGACCTTAGGCCAGGGGTGCCCAAAAGGTAGATTGGGGTCTTCATGATTTTATGCATGTAAATCATAATGGGACAACATAACTAAAAGTAGACCCCACATTAATAAAGTATGAGCACTCCTGCCTTAGGCTTATTTCTGCACTAGCTGACTGTTAGCTTGTATTTGAGCCCACTAGTCCTCCCATGGAATCCAACTTATTTTGATGCTTATCTAGATGTAGATACTCAAAACTGTATCGGTAGTGCTTTGAATTTCCATGAATATTTACTGCATATGTTTTCCTGTCCCTCCCCATGTAACTTTAGTATTTTCTAGTACACCCTGCTGCTTCAAATCCTAACTTCATGAAATCTGATCTAAACTAACACAAAAAAGGGTAAAAGTCCCTGCCCATTTACATGTCAGCCATAAGAGTAAAATAACAAAATATACAGCAACAACAAATCTACACTTTAATATTTGAAGGGTTATGTCCCAATAGGAAATGTTCATATAGAAGTACAGTACAGTCATTTTAATGCATTTACATTTTTATGATATATCATTCAGCTCAAGACAGTGGACAATAGGGTTTAGGCCGAAATTTTACTATAAAGTTCACTCTTTGGGGTAAATTTACTAAAGGACGAAGTGGCTGTCGCTAGTGAAAATTCGCCAAAACAACACTTCGCAGGGACATCGCCAATTTACTAACTGGCGCAGAGGACAATTTGCTAAAAAAAGAGCTCAGCGCTTAAGTTTCACGCCCTTTTACCAGGTGAATTTACCACTACGTCACCCCTTTCACATGAGTCTACTTCAAGGTGTATTTAAACTGGTGAATTTTTGCAGCAGTTTTGCCAAAGTATTCGCGAACGGCAAAATGTGGAAATTCGCAGTGAATCCATGCCTGGCAAATTTATTCTCCCTTCCCTACTTCTCATCTATAAAAAAACAGAGTGCTTTTATTGGAATTAGATTGTGACAACGTACCGTGGTGGTCTAGCGGGAGGGGGTCGGCAGGGATGCCTGCCGCCCCCTCGGCGGGGACGCCCGCCACGAGCTGCGTCCTCTTCTTCCTAGTTGTGCACTAAGAGCGCGCGCGGCTCACCTCTGCTCTTTTTATAGGCACAATGGCGCAAAGTTTGAAAAGTTTAAAAGGTGCACTTGGGCTGTAGTTCATTGCCCGTTATAGGATCTTTTCTCCTGAGTTTCCTGGTGCCTCTGTGCTGTTTAGCTTTTGTGATCTGATACTCTGTTTTGACCCCTGCCTGCTACTGACTATCCTGACTTCTGAATCCTGACCCTTGTCTGATTACCGACTCCACTGTATCTGTATCCCTTTCTGATTGATCTTCTGGTTTGACCCTTGCCTGCCAGACTCTGTTTGTACTCTGCCTGCCCCGAACCGGCCTGATCTGACTATGCTCCCTTTCTACGCCTTGTACCATGACTGTCTGCCCAAAAGACTTTGCTTTACAGTCGTGCCCCTTTGCTCGTTCAGAGCCCCTTGCTTGGTACCTCTCTTAATAAGACGTGGCGGCATCTGATTAGCTGAGGGCTCCTCCCCAGGTGAAAGGCGGCTGTTAAAGGCGGAAGCAAGAGCCGAGTGCATTGATTCTGAATTTATGGTGCCGACCGTGACATAGATGGTGAAAACAGTACTTATCACTTGCTAGCCAGATAAGCTTCTATATTTGGCACAATATAAAGTCAAAGAGTTGATTGTGACCAAATCTTAATCCTATTTGTTCACATGAAAATTATGGGTATGGGATCTTTTCTGGAAGCCTGTTATCCAGAAAGCTCAGAGTTATGGGAGGACCATCTCCCCTAGGGGTAAAAGAGTGAAGTACCACCACTAGAGTGAAATTCCGCAGCTCTCAATTAATTTCTATGGGATTTTGAAAGGCGTATTTATCAATGGGTGAAAGTGAAAGTTCACCCTTTGATAAATACGCCTATAAAAATCCCATAGAAATGAATGGAGAGTGGCGGAATTTCACTCTAGTGGCGGAACTTCACTATTAACTTCACTCTTTGATAAATATACCCCATAGACTCCATTTGAATCAAATAATTAATTTTTTTTTAATAATTTCCTTTTTCTCTGCAAAACTAAAACAATAACTTGTACTTGATCCTAACTAAGACATAAATAATCCTTATTGGAGAATAATCAATCATATTGGATATTAATTATTGCTATATTATTTTATAATATATTGCTATATTACTTAATATTTAAATATTTTAGTAGACAAAGTACTGTATGTAGATCCAAATTATAGAAAGGCTGGAAAAGCCCCAGGTCTCAAGCATTCTGCATAACAGGTCCCATACCTTTATGGGACCTGTTACAATTTGCATTACAAATGAAAAACTCAAGCAAATGTGCTACTGCTTTTTAAGGACATGTTTTACCTGTGTAGTTTATATACAGATATAAAGCCATAGATCTTTACATATCATACAGTACTCCTCCATATAAAAATAGTTTTAAATGCGGGCTTAAATCTTTTAAATTTAGCATAGTGGGGGCCAGTAACACAATATACTACCTGTCTAAGAACTGCATTATAATAAAAATGATGATGTCATAGGTAGATGTCCTTGAGAAGAAGGAGGGCAATAAAAATCCCTTGAAGGACCACATCCAGCCTTGACAGCCCGGCTTTAAATTACAAATCCTTATACTGTAAATCTCTGATTGCTTTAATTGCTGGGAGGAATCTATTTTTGTGCTGAACTGTGTGAGCATGTACTATTGCGATGGTGGTGACTTTTTCATTGAACAGGTAAATATAAAATAGCTAATGGGCTAATGAAATAAAATTTGCTTTCTTTCGATTCTTACTTTCTTTTTTTTTTCTTTTATGACACAAAACATGATCTCAAATAAATGTCGATGTTAAAAACACCACTTTCTCACACTTGCAAAAAAAAGAAAAGATTTTATGAAATAGAACCTCTTTGGCTTTTTCCCCCCCTCTAATTTGGTATATCGCTCTGTTTGTCTTGGCAGTTTTGTATGTGTGGGAAAGTGTAAAATTTAAGTGATTGGGAAATCGAAATAGCTCTAAAAAAAACCTCAGCAGGGTTATAGAAAGGGCGAGTATTTTCATTTCACACATTTGCTTCTTCTTCTTTTTTTTTTGGGAGAGGGGGCACAGGATTAAAGGGAAATTGGAAACTAAAAAAAACACAAGCTGCTCTTACATGAAAACGAATATTTAGAATTTTTTTTACACATATATATATATATATATATATATATATATATATATATATATATATATATATATATATATATATATATATATATATATAAAAGGTAAATACCTTCATGAAACCAAAATACTCAAAACTGCAAGAGGCTGTGGCCTTTCTACAAAGAGACTTCCTATTACTGCCTTCTTCCTATTGGAATCCAGAACTGACAATAATGGAAAATTATTTCCACTCAATCAAAATAAAATAAGCATTTTTCCATTTATCATCGAAGTTGAACCACCATTTTCATTAAGCTGTCCTTCTTCCCAGAACAAATCTGGGATACTTGGTCCATCCATGTAGGATTCTGGGCTATTCTTCAAAAGGAAACCCTCTTGTTCGTTAGGAATCAATGGAGGTAGGAATGATTGTGATTGGCCCAATTCAACAAAATAATGGACTGGGTCAACAGGACCCCCTGAATACAAATGCAACCCCTTTAGCAATAATTTCCTAATTATATGGGGGGGGTTTTTCATCAAATTATCTAATCTGCTGCCTGTCAATCTCGCAATTTGTCTATATGCAGGACTAGAAATTAGCAAATTTCCTGAGATTCAATTCCCCTTCAACATGTTTAAGCTCACATTGCATCAGTTTTGCAAATTAAGTTAATTAATGGGAGTATTATGCAACACAATGTAAATTCAGCCATACAGCACAAATGATATAATTAATGCCAAATCAAACGTGTTTTTCCAAAATATTTAGTTTTTTTTTTACTACAATCCAAATGAGCTCATATTTTATTAAACTCCCATGCTCAATTTGATCTTATTTATTAATAAAATAACCCAAATTAATCAGATCAAGGAAAAACTTAATAAAATCAAGCAAATACCGAAATCACACATTTTAAGGCTTTTTCAGAATTTTTGATTTTTTTTGGAGTTTTTGCCAAAAACCCAGAAAAAGTCGAATTTTTGGACAAACCCCCCAAAGACCCCAATAACTTCAATTAGAGATAGGTGCCTCTCCCATTGACTTATACAGGACCTCGGCTGGTCTGAGATGGCAGATTTTTGGATTCTGGCTTTTTCCTGCATCGGGGTATAATAAATGATAAAAAAT
Source organism: Xenopus laevis (assembly GCF_017654675.1). Classification (NCBI taxonomy): domain Eukaryota; kingdom Metazoa; phylum Chordata; class Amphibia; order Anura; family Pipidae; genus Xenopus; species Xenopus laevis. Next base: position 17,187,488 of record NC_054383.1, read on the forward strand.
TAAGGTTTTTTTCCACGAAACATGAGTTTTATAGTTAAAAATCCTAGAATTTTTCTATTTTTTTCTATGCGGGCTTTAATAAATAACTCCCTTAGAATACCCCCAAATCTTGAATATCCTGTAAAATATAATCTTATATACAGTGTTTAGAGGAGTCAACAGAGGAAATTTCAAGAGTTCAGTGACCTGTAGAAAAACACTTGGCCTGCCTAGGTGAATTAAAATAACGTTAGATATAAGGTTCTATGGGGGGGGGGGTGCATCATTCCATATATTTAGATCTATCTTTGCAGTAATTTAATATAAAATATTTCTTGCCAACATAAGTCCTGGTTTGTATAAAAAGTTTAGATCCTAGCGATGTGCAGAAAACCACAAATTACATTCAATATTTTATTGTCTACCGTCCTACTTTGAAAAATAAAGGAAATTGGTGGTGACATCCTATGGAAAAACGTCAATGTTTATGGTATAGGGAATGCATAATCTGGACAAACATTTATACATATTTTCCCCTCTTTCTGTGCAGAATATCAGCAAACTTGAATTTCCCTGGGCTGTTCTTTACTGGTTCTTTCATTTCTAAACACACATATTGATGATATTTTTTCGATCGTTAGGATGATCATCCATTCTTAAATTCGATGATCTTTAAGGCAAGAGAAAAAAGAACAATAGCTTTCTAATGCAAGACAGTTCTTTAAGCAACACTTTGTTCATCCTTGAATGCATACTTCCATTGGATGCATAAAACAACAATAATAATAATAATAATAAGGGTTTCATTTGCCTTTAAAATATACTTTACTTTCCCATTTTACTCTGTTCACATAAAAGGCAGTTTTTAGTTACTGGCATGAACGTCCTGCTGGTTATAGCTGTATTTGTTAGGCAGTGGTTTCCTTTTCATGAACAGATAGTGCAGTGTCAACAAAAAATGCTACAGTGACATTTTCCTCTCTCTCTCAATTACATGGAGGCTTTTCACTGCCAGTGTAAAATACATATTGTGCCTCGGCAAGATTCATTGTACTGAGGTCAGCTGGAACTTATTGTCCCTGCTGCTTTGGAACAAGACAAAACTGACATCTGTAAGATTTGCTGTTAAATAATACAAAGCAGGGCTTGTATGGAGTAATACAAAGTAATAAAGAAGAAAGGAAAATGCTATATTAGTGTTCCTGTAGAAACTGCTATACACGGGATAATACAGGTTCTACAACATAGGTTGCACTTTCCAGCTGCACCTTTTTTATAAACCAATTTTTCATGAAGCTTAAAGACCTTTCATGTAAGAATAAGCATGGATCTAGACTTCTGCCAATGTGATGCTTTTGTCTTGGGCTGTATCTGAAAAATAAAAAAAAGCCTTGTACTTTTCCATTAATGACCAAACCATGATAATAGTTTAAGAAAAAAAAAAAATGAAACAGAAATAATGATTATGAAATGCGCTTTCACACCAGCCAAGCAATATCATGTTTAAAATGAAACCCAGAAATAAATCAAATTACTAAAAGAAAGCCTTATTGTGTCCTTTAATTTTCAATCATTAAACAGTGCCCTATGTGGCACTCTGTAATAAAGAAGGAGCTGTAATTGGGATATATGGGGAACGGCTAGCTCGCTTCTCTAATAAAATGTCTTACACGCATCTGCTCACAGTCCCGACTTGACGCACAAGTGAATCAAATTAGAAAATACAGCCCTAAAAGGCTTTTGTGTTCCTAAATCATGCAAGGAATTGACCTAGGGGGAGATGCAGGGATAAAGATCTTCTCTCGTCTGAAGTCAGAGAAGGGAAAGTAAGGGTTAGTTGGATATCTATTTATATTATTACAAATCATTTGTGCTGTTATGTGGTTCTCTGCCTAAAAAATGTTTTACCTCCCTGTAGTCTCCAAAAAATATAAAACAGACTCTGAGCTGAGCTCTGGAAAGCTGTGCATAAATCCATCTATTGCTAGCTGGGAACCAGAAGAGCTTGGTTTGATGCCAATCTCATCTCCCTATGCCCCAGGTACCAAATGACACTGGAAACTCTTTTTGGCAGAGATTTATGTTGGATCATTTATCATGGAAAAGGCAGCAACCCGGCCAGTAACTATACCTTTTCTGTTACATTTTTCTGCATCCGGTCCAGGTTAAATTTTAATACGAAGTCTTCACCCCTCGACATTCATCACATTTCTAAGCTATTTTGGTTTCAGCAAAAAAATATTTATTTTGGCATTGTTGAGACATTGATATATTGCTCTAATTGTAGCTTTATTGTTTAAGTTGAACAGCACCTTTTATACTCGATATCAGCGGACAATAATCATCAGCATTATTGACAATAGTTATGCCTTTGAGGGATAATGGAAGTAAATTTATTGCTCTGAATGACAAAGAAAGGTGGCAGGAGACTGCAGTTATGAGCTACAAATTAACTTGATATTTGCAATACAAAAAAATACTCCTTTTCTTCCTTGGGAATAAAACTCGGTGACGCTGAGATGTCAGGGGTGATTTTGCATTATTATATTCTTTATCTTTCACCATAATGCCATTGTACAAAATACATAATAAAAAAATATAACTATGCAAAAATATAGGTGAAAAAATCTATTTAAAAATCATGTTAAAAGTCTCAAATGAAGCTATTATAAAAAAAATCTTAAGAGCAGAAATTAAAAACAAATTCACTGGTTTGTAAGCCTGACTATGTCAATATAATAATTATAATTAAAAGGGCACATGAAACACAGTTGATTATTTTGCATAGGGGTACTTGCAGCCACTATTAACTTTCAAAGAATTAGAGTTATGTTGAGTCATCTCACATTAATTACCCTTATAAATGTAGCAGGACAAATATCTACATATGAATAACCCTTGCTATAATATCTATCTATCTGGCATAGCCTGAGATACATCCTTTGAATAACCCTTGCTATTAGATAAACCACTCTGGGATAGTCTAAGGGAGCCATTTACTAACAACTTAATTTAAATTTTTCTCCATGAATCTGAAAATTCATGTTTTTTTAAAAAAATTTTTTGAAAAGCTCTAAAAATTTGAGGTTTATGAAGTATAAAAACCGAAAAAAACGCTAAAACAAAACTTTGCCAGGTGAAAGTTGTCAAGGTCCGATACAAGGCAGTGGGAGCTGCTCTGATCCTATTGGACCACTCTAAATCAATATGGACTTTTAGAGGTTTTTGGGGGTTTTAACGCTAGGAATGAAAAACTTAAATTTTTACAAGTTTTCCAAGTATTCTTTTCTTTTAGTGCATCGTTCAGCTTTATTCTCCTTTCTTACTTTTTCATTCAGATTTTTTTTTATAAATCCCATGGCATTCATAGTTTTAGGAAGTTATTTACTAAACTCCTAATGCAAAACTCATGAAAAATTTGTGAATTTTTTTTATAAAATTGGACTTTTGATAAAATCCCGAATTTTTTGGAACTTATTAAACCCAGAGAATGGAAAAGTCTGAATCTGAAAATCTGGCATCTTAGACCTGTCAAGGTCGCATATAAGTCAATGGGAGAAGTCCCAATGATTTTTTGATGTGCGCTGGGTTTTTTGGCAATACCCCGGGCAAAATTCAGAGTTTTCGAGTGAAAAATCTTGAAAATCGGATGAAAAATCCAAAAAAATCTTGAAAATCTGATTATTCACGTTTTTTCCCCGCAAACAAAATTTTCGGAAAAGTGTTAATAAATAAGCCCAAAAAACCCTAGCGGATTTGGTCAGAGTTTTTTTCAGAAAATATTGAGATAAATTTGGACTTTGATAAATAACCCCCTTAGAGTTTGTGAGTTTAGTAGTGGTTTCAAAATCTAGAAACCACTAAAATCTGGCCTTTGATAAAAAGGTCCCTTGGATTTCCCTTTGGAATAATGCTTGCTATGAGAAAACCCGATCTGCCATAGCCTAAGATACTCCTTTTGACTAAGGATAGACTAAGATATCCCCTAAAAGGACTCTTTCTATATATATAGAAATACTGATCTGGGATGACTTAAAATACTCCATTTGAATAAAAAGATTTGAGATAGACTAATATAAGATATACTGATCTGGCATTGCTTAAGCTACTCCCATTGAATAACCTATGCTATAAGATAAATCAATATAGGATAGGCTAAAGGTCCCCATAAATGCAAAGAGTTCTCTTGCTGAACGACCGATTTTAGCGAAGTCCGACCAATCCTTCGAAATTATCGTGCGGTTAGTGGGATTCGAACGATCGAACATCTTACGATTTTTCGGCCAACATCTGTCAGGAAATTGATCGGCCACGTTAAAAAATCTTTGTCAGTCCCAGTGCAATCTATCTATGTTTGCAGAGCCAAGCAGGCAGCTCCCCTTTGTTTTCCTGGCAAATTGGTCTTTTTAGTTGATGGACAATTCGTACGATCGTTCCGAGATAATCGTGGTCTCACGATGATGATCGGATCTTTTAAAAATTTCAACATCTATGGCCAGCTTAAGATACCACTTTTGAATGACCCTTGCTTTAAGATATACTGATCTGGGATAGACTGAGATTCACCTCTTGAATAACCCATGCTCTAAAATAAACAGATCTGGTATAGACTAAGATACCCCTTTGAATATCCCTTGCTATAAGATAAATCGATTTAGGATAGTCTAACATTCACCTTTTGAATAACCATTGCTATAAGAGAAACCTGGTTGCATCTGTACAGTCTTTTCCAATTCCTTGGTTGTGGTGCACATTATAGTACATTATAGATTTGAGTACTGGGATGAAACAGAAGGTCCTAGTATGGTCAATGCAATAATTCTAAATCTGAAAACTATTGAACAATAATCCAAATAAAATCAAAATTGATCATAATTCAGGGTTAACTTAATTTACGATGTTTAGGATTAATTTATAATATTGGTTATTTATTTCTCCTGATATAGTGCACCTATGTGCCTTGTCCCAAAAAGCTAACAATCTTTATAGTTACAAAAAAAAAGAAAGATGAAGGCAGCAGCATTAGTTTCTGCAAAACATGAGCAGTGCTCAGGCATTTATAATTAAGATCAAAATAAGTAATTGAGTCTTCTAAACAAGATTCAATTTATCAACTTATCAAATAGTCGAGCACTTTAATTTCCCTATTTTCTGTGTCTGAAGGCCTGAGCTGAGTGTAATATCAAACGAATACCAGCATGTGAATCCAATTTGAAATGAAAAGTAATGTCTGAATAATAGAACAACATTCTCATTTCCTAATACTGTGTTTTTTACTACTTTGCATTCAACTGTGAAAAGTCTTTTAAAACTCTGAACAGCAGTAAAACTTGAATGAATTTTTGACCCATTATTGCATAGCGGGTGCGCTATCCAAGTTCCATACACTGCCAAGTTCTCCCCACCTAATATTTCCACTTTAATTGTGCCACTTGAGAAATTTACGTGCCTCAAAATATGGCATGAATCTTACGCTTATTGCAGTATCATTAGCAGCAACATTTAAGCAACATCTGTGTGCTATAGAACTAATTGAACTAGCAGAAGTGGCAGCTGTAAATCCACAGGAAGATGGCAGTTTTCACCCAGCACTGCTGAGTTAGCTAGTAACTGTCAGCCTGTTCCTGCAATCTGCTCTCAAGTACTATGGTGCAGGCACACAATGTCCAAAAAAATACAGCAAGTAGGCTAATGATCCTATTAACCACTTTGCTGCACCAATTTGGCTGTTTTTCCAGATTCCTTGTTGAATTTCATTATATAATTCTCTATTTCATCTTAAGGTCCAAAAATAGCCATGTCTCAACTTAAACTCCTTACCTGACCGGTGTAAAACTTGTTTGTCTGAATGAACTCAACATTGATTTTTTTTTCTTATTTAATATATTTTCCAATCCTTCCCACTAAAAAAATTATCGCACATGGCAAGGTGAAAAGCAACTTTCGAGCTGACAGTAACGTTTGTATCTGAAGAAATGACATTTTATTGCTTGAGACATCGCAATGTAATAATCAATAGGAGAGAATAAAATGTTTTGTCTGTTTGGGTAACAGCTATAGACTTCACATCTCAACAATAAATCTTTGTTTGCCGAGCTAAACATGGAGGAGAATGTTCGATAATGAACTCAAATGAAAATATTTTAATCGCTGTGATGTATAAGCAATCGTTACTGCTCTGAAAGGACCCAATTAGCATTTCTATCAATAGAAAACAGGTTTTGATTTCATTTTTAATACATTTATATCCACAGCATTGCTCACAGGGCTGGTCCGTTGTTTATAATAATATGTGTGCTTGTCGCGCTCTTCATTTGTTTTGTATCTGTTCGTCGGAACTAGAGGGTGTCTAATGACTGTTTTAGGGATTCCTGAGAAATCATGTTTTTAACACCACTGACTCGCTTGCTGTAAAAGCAGTTGTTGGATGCACTTGTTCTCTCCCAATTGCTTGGCCCTTAGACAATTATGTAACTGGTATCTTTAGATGCACTCAAGTGTGCTGAAAATACACAAAAGAAGACCTCTTTCAATGTATGATGACTGGTGTGTTTGCCAACAACCCAACTTCATTAGAAATTTGGCACGTCCACTTGACTACCATGTGACACACCGTTAACTGTGGATATTTGCAGTCTTAATGTACAAGTACTTAGGGACTGAACTGATAAGGGAAAACTGCTCTAAATGTGCTGAGCTACACGCCTTCGGTAACAAAGAAACTCGCAGGATTGAAAATCAATAGTCATGTGACAGTTTAAAGGTTAAGGGTCCTCTGAATTAACTCCCCCGTCCAAGTATACTTTGTTGACGATGTTTTTTACTGATCTGACAAGCCGTAGTTGCATTACATTTGTTAATCAGCATTCGTTAGCAGTTAACGAAAACGGACAGGGCCTTCGAAAAAGTATGAAGGTTTGGGGTTTGGGAGACTTTTAAGAAATACTTTCTAATTTATTTGGACGTTCTGGATATTCTAAAGGAACCGCTTTCTAAACAAGTTGCTAAAATACTTTTAAAATGTTACTTTTTATCTATAGCTCCACTTTGTTCCTCAGTGCTTTATAGAGATTATACATCAGTTCTTGCCCAAGTGGAGCTTTGAATTTAGGTCTCAACCACATTCAGGAGCCTGATCCCTCAAAAGTTTCCAGTTGGTCCTCACCTCACAATTCTGTCTCAAACCATTTATATATGTAAGTCGATGGAGTGTTACTTGTCTTTTCTGTAAATTTATGTTCTGTAAATTGAAGTTCAAGATCTGAGGTGTCTAAACCAATATTCCTTGACAGGTACGAAATTCAAAAGGTAAGGTCATGAAAAAATCTCTCCGATTTTCTATTAAATTATTTACCATTGTGTGCAATATTGAGCACATTTTTGGGCCAAAATATAAATTGTAGCAGAAAAATTTACTAAAGAGCTTCCAATGCTTTGACAACATTGCCTACACTGCAGGAATAAAGACAATTCAATGTGAGTCATGTATTGAACGAGTCACTTGAACTTATATTGTCCAGTATTAACTGTGACTCATGTGTTTCGATTCCATAACCAATGTCCTACTATAACATCAAAAGGTCCACTGATTGAGAACTATTTCTCTTTGTTTGTGGCTTTACTTCTGATGCATATTAACATAATGACGGCAATCCCTCCCCTTGCCTGCAGAATGCAGTTGATGGTAAATTTGCATATTTTCCAGCTTGGTCAATTTGGGTGGGAAAAGAGCAATTTTTGAATAATTCAAGACCAACTTGTGATTGCTAGCAACAAGTCAATGGTTTCCATGTCTGACAAGTCATATAACACAGAGAGGCATTAAACAGGCATCTAAAATGCTAATTTTTGATGCACATAATCATTATTATTGAGAGATCAGTGCAAAACAGGAAGGCATTGAACCATGAACATAATGTTCTGGGTAAAACATCTCCATGAAGTGTATTACAACTATAGGACATTTGTGTTAGAGTAGAAGACCTCTCATGGACACAGATATTCAACAAAATAACATACTGAGTCCCATAGCAGTGATTTTCGTCTTAAATCTTAAATTAAAACACAATCTAGAGCTGATAAATATCTATTATTAGATGTATAAGAAGATTCCTAAGCTTTTAGAGGTGCTAAATAGTTACATCCGTAGTATGATCATTTTCAGAGGAAAGTTGCAATGTGAGGTTAATGGCACATGGTGTTTTTGCTCTTAGGGAGTACCACTGTGGTCAAAATACTCTTCCCCACTTCTTACTATAAACACTTTGCCAGTGGCAAATGGCAGCTATGAAAGGCACCTCTTGGGGATATCAAAGCAAGCCATTATTCTCCCTGAGCTCATTCCCAAAACATATGGCTGATATGCATTGCCACAACCTAAGATTGCAAATCACCCCCAGGGAGTTGCAGGTAGAAAAGAAACAAACAGAACAAACAAAACAAAAATACCTTAAACCAGCCTTTTGATGTAAGCATTTGACCAGATCCTGTGGTGCACCCAAAGAAATACAATAACCAGAACCTCAGGTAGATGATTCAGTTCTGGGACATCCAGTATATTGCTATTAGGAAACAGAAATACACACAATACTATTGAAGACTATTCCAATCTAGACGATCAGAAAAAGTAGAACTAAAGGATGACAGTTTCCCTTTAAATACCAATCTCCTAATTGAAGCTCCAGTTCGGGTGAAGCTCTTGCTTGGTATATTAGCTACAAAGTTATTTCTACTTGTCAAATAAAACTGAAGGATCTTTACAATAAGATGAGATAATATGAAATATAATTTTTATTCACTTAGTGACATTTTGCTAACTTATAGATGGGCTTTTTATTGTAGTTGAAATTATTTTTACTGATTTCATCTCAATCACAGAAGTCACACTTAATGCTACAGTGTCAGCAACCAATAGATTTCTTCCTATTGACCACTGACATGTGGAGACTGCGGTGACGGCAAGGTATTACTACAAAGACATTTTTTTTTTGTTACAGTTTCTTTTTTCCGACCAGCCATGTTTACAGTAACTACCCGAGGATGCAATTTATCATTGCGAAGCCCCGTGTTAATTATATGGTGAATACTGTAGAAATAAATTGAGTTGATTTTCCAGAAGAAAGGTATATAAATAAAGCATTTAAGAACTAATTAATCATCAAGCCACTTAAGGGAGACAGGGCAGCGCACACTTTATATAAGCTCTCTGTTATACGTAAAATAAATATTTATTGGTAGGAGCAGAGGGAAGGTGAGGAGGGTTATGCAGCCATCACTTAAAATTAGTTCATTTAGACACCTAATAGGAAAAATTACCAGACTTTCCCTTTAGTTTTAGAAGGGTTATGAATAGCCAGGAAGCAAGCATTTAGCAGGTGACAAAGAGCGATGATATTTGTTGGGTTTATTTTGCTATGTGTATTTTTGTTATCACTGAAACTAGTAGAATAATTAATGTAAAAGTAAATTAAAGGCAGGAGGGAGGTGCCACATGCTGAATACAGGGAAGTGTTACAATAATACACAATTTTATGTAACTGTAGACACCCCATGTTGTACTTTAGTACTAAGGTAAATCTGAATCTGGGCAGTAACCCAAGTCAACCAATAAGTGATTTGCATTCTTCAGCCAGCTGCAGGAATGATAATGCAGATATGAATTTGATTGGCTATTGCTCTAGTACAAAATTGCCCACTGTTATTATCTGACACCTAGTTGTGTCTTATAGACCAAACAGATCGCCCTAGTGACACATTTGTGAGATTTTAGAGGTTTTTTCTACTTTGCACACACTCACAATTTTAACTCAAATATTTGCTTATTAATTAAAAATTAAAATTAATTAAAAAATCTGAATATAAAAAAATTTGATTGAATGCACAAGTATGTAGGTGAACAAATAGTAATTTCCTCCAAATTTTAGCCTAACTGGTCTTCAGACCACCCAGCAACCTCTTTGGGCCCCTGAAGTGTAAACTGAGACCACAGAAGACCAGATTATTAGTTGAAGCTTTCTACATGTTTGGCAGTAGAACATGATATCATGAGAGAAGGAACAACTACTGTATGTCATTAGACTCTGACCCAAAGAAACTAGGGTCCAACTTCTGGGGATGCCTCTTGTAGTAGACTTGGGACCTTAGGTAAGTTAGGACCTGTAAAGATACTTACCAGTCTTATGCGGGTTCCAATGCGCAGTCCGGTTCAACGTCCTCGATGGACACAGGCATCATGACGTGTGGGCTTCAGAGTTTTGCAGGCGTTCATCGCCTGTGATAATTTGACGCTGATACCGACGCAGGAGTACGTCTGATTCGTTACCTGCGTCAATTCAGCACATGGTCCTTGCCTACTTAAAGACGCCTGCAACTTTTGAAAGTTGCTAAGTGATCTTTGCTTCTACAGATTCTAAGCTTTGCTCGAGATTATTCTGATTGATTCTCTGATTTAATTTCAGCTTGTTTTGACCCTCTGCTGCCTGACCCGACCCCGACCTGTTTCCCGTTTACGATCCTTCGCTACCTGAGCCAACCTTGGCCTGAACCTTGACCTTCATTCCGTATCTGCTTGAACCCTGACTTCCGTTTGGTTCCTTTGATCCATTACCATCCACTACCGCCACTGCCTATTTACACAATCTTTCCCCTGTCCTCATTTCCAGGGGTTTGTATTGTGGAATCTGAAGGTGTTGCTTGAGAGCACCCAACTGGAAGCATCAAACCTAGGTATGTGATAGGACCTTAGGTAAACTGAATGCCTGAGACACCAACCCAGAACTGACCAAAAGGTTCTTGTGCCTAATGCAGACCTTGCAGCTCAGAATAGTGTATGTGTAAGAAATGGATGGGTGATTGATGACATTAGATACATCTCAAACCCTTCGACCACTACAACTTGAATCATGAGGGTGAGAAATAGCAAAACTGGGAGACAAATTAACAGTGACCAGTTCCTCCTTCCTGAAACAGAAACAAAAATGTCCTCTCACCTCCAATACAAATGCAGAACAAAACAGAAAAGCTCACTATTATTTTTTAAAGGGCTCTGCTGATGAAAATATAATCAGCAACTTCAATAAAAAACAAGAAAAGAAGAAAAATGAAATAAAAAAACAGCATAGGCGTCATTTTATTTGCAAATGCTTCCATTCAGTCATTATTTTGGTGTGACTTTCAATATTCCAGCTGCACACAGAGCTCTGGTTACACCCATGCACCTTTGAATGTTTTGGATATAGCAAAGGGTTGTAACGCATAACACATAAAAGTTATTTTGCAAGTTCAGTTGTTAAAAATATATTTACTCTAGTAAAAGCTGTAAAGCAGCTTCACCAGGCTCCAGCTTTATTATAGATCTTAAAACATTGTTTTGCTTCTGTTTATTTCTGAAATTCTCTTTTCATTTGCCATCAGCTCAGTGGGGCCCACTCTACATTTTTGTGTAAACCCATGAAACATAAGTATAGGACTATGTGGGCAATGTAATAACGGGTCAAAAGTTTGCATTAGATTAAGTAGTCTTTAGCAATCAACTAGCAGATACCAATTACTGTTTGACAGTACACATGTGATATATGTGGCATATTAAGAAAGTGTAGGTTTCTTCAACTATTTCTTAAAATTGGCATATACTGTACCTATCCCTAAAACGAAATCTAGTTCTCCAAAGTAGGCCCCGAGCCACAAGCTCAGTTACAAGTCTCCAACAAGGGGTTACATTTATTAAAAAGTGAAATTATCACAGTCCTCTAGAGTGAAATTCTGCCACTCTTCATTCATTTCTATGGGATTTTATCAAAAAGTGAAGTTAGAGATTGCCACAGTCCAATAGAGCGAAATTCCGCCACTTTCCATTCATTTCTATTGGATTTTGAAAGGCGTATTTATCAAAGGATGAACTTTTACTTTCACCCATTGATAAATACTCTTTTAATAATCCCATAGAAATGAATGGAGAGTGGCAGACTTTCACTCTAGGGGGTATATTTATCAAAAAGTGAAGTTAGAGATCGCCACAGTCCTCTAGAGTGAAATTCCGCCACTCTCCATTCTTTTCTATGGGATTTATCAATGTGTGAAAGTGAAAGTTCACTTAGAGGACTGTTGCAATCTCTAACTTAACTTTTTGATAAATATAACCCAACGGTTAACCAAAGGGTTCTATTATTAAAGCCAGAGTATATAGCCTAAATAAGAGGCTTGTTCAAGCCTTCCTTTGTGATCCAACATGTGGTTGGGGCTCCTCTTCGCTAAAAGATTAAGATATATAATGACTTGGTAGAAACAGTATCCAAGCTATAGTTTCAGTGGAATCCAGGACAACAAATAAGCATTCATGGTAAATCTCACTATAAGTGCCCTTCAGTCTGCCCTACTCCCAAAGCACTACCTGGGGGGAATGGACAACCCTACAGTTCCAGTGAATCATTGGCCTACACATACACACAAACACTTGCATTCACATATACACAAACTTTATGTCACTAAATCAACAGAATCATTATACTTGTTTTCCAATTTTCCCCTTTTGCCTTTTTCTAGTTATGTGCCCTAATATTCCGAGAATATTTCTAGTGCTTGGATATTCTGAGAAAGACAAACAGGCAGGAAATAGAATCATATTATGCTGACAAAAAGAAAAATAGTGCATAGTGGAAAGAGAGTAAAAAAAAAAGCAGAATGAAATAAAATCCTTCAAAACAGAGACATTACAATTCAGTTAAAGGGAGCTGTCTTTGTTAGTTTTAACCTGTCTCTCCCTCTTATAGTGGTTATATAGCAGGCTTCTTTTTGTAGGTTCCATGCATGTGTCTTTGAGATTCCTCTATTCCTCTCTCAGCTAAATAGACTGATAGAAGAGACTCAAGGGATTTCGAGGCCGGGCTTTCTGAAGTGCCCCATCAGCTTTTAGGAGACATGTCAGTAAAGATCTGGCCCTCACACACTTTGAAATAGTGTGTCAATAAAAACACTAACTTTCAGTTCAGCTTGCCTCAGGTCTGCTATATTTTATCTGTGAGAGTAGAATGTTCAGCATAACATATGTATTCTAAAGCCAAACATTGCACCAGTCTTAATATTTAAAGCACACAGACATGAATATAATAGAATATTTTCCGTTCCAAACAAGGTATGTAGGAAAACAGGCCAAGAATGTAAAATCCAGTTCACTGGTTCAGGATCTTGTTTCAGTTGGCCTGCTAGTGACATCAGAATAAATCAGAAATTGCTGTGATGTCATGTGTCGTAGGCACTGCTTTTCCATCCAGCAATATTAGACGATAATAAGATGCTATATAAAGGGCAAACACATATGGTTATAGCTTCAAGCTGAATTGGTGAGATTCCACAGTCTATCAATGGCATTTGGAATGACCACCCAAGATGTGTTTCCTGGAGTTCTGCTTATGAGCCCTTTTAGGTAATAACTGTTTCTACCAGAGACATTTTTTCCTACTTGTTTGGCTTCCAGTCAGACCCCCAGTTCCAGCCCCACTGCCATCTGGCCAGTACTACAAGACTGTCAAAGGTGTCAGTGCGAGCCATAATGCAGACACAGACATGGTAAGTATAACTGTTCTTTTCTCATACATACAAGAGAAAATAAACAATGGCTAACTTTACAATGCAGATTTCATAACCCTACTCACCACAAAACAATAAGACTACCAAGCCTGAGACGGGACATCTGCCATGTATTTGTTCCTTAATTTCTTCCAGCTACATATTTCCGAAATATTTCTTCATTTTGAATAAACATATTCCGTAAAGAAATTAGAGCTCACAGGCCAAAATATGTGGCATTGCAGCACTGCCCTAAATGGGTAGCGATTACAGTTTTGAGAAACAATTACAATATTTTACTAATTGGGGATCAGGTAAAAGTCGCTGAACAAGGGGGAAAATTCCCAGTGGTATCATTTTTCAACGTGGGAAAATATTTTAAAATGTTTTTATGGACAGTATTATGATATGAAATATTTTAAAGGTATTGTCAAATAATAGCAGAATCTGTTTTGAGCCTTTTTCTACCAGAATGTAAAAAAATAAGTGTATCACGTGTCTTTCATATGGAAGAATCTATATGGGCTCAGTGACTGAGCTCCTACTTTTGGGGTGTCTTCAGTTCACACTCAACTGAGCATCACACTTTCTCATGAGAGAGCCTCAAACTGGGGGCAGGCTACTCTTGAGGGAGTCCAAAGCAGTAGGTAGGGGGGCCAAGCCTAAAAGTACTGTGTCCAAAAAGAATGTGAGGATCTCCAATAATGAAGGAACAAATATAAAAAGTACTGGGGCACTTACTCATAGGGGCCAAGCCTAAAGACATGTCAGGGTGAGATTTCATCACATTTTGTTGTCGTTGAAGATATTTTTAGAACCTATTGGAATGAATCAGATGTTTTTCCATACTTCTAAGTTATGAAGTAAAGGAGGCCCTGAACAAAAGACTGGAATAAAAAGGGGTAATTGAGACAAAATAGTCTTGCCTGAGCTGGTGGGTTCCCATACTGTATCAGCACAAGCCTTAACTCTATTCAACCACAGTCTAGCTTCCAGTTAGGGGATAGTGGGAGTAGTACTTTAACATACACTGGACTAAAAAGCTACTGTGATAAACACCTACTATCTCCTACGGCACTCAAGTGAAATATAGAAGTAGATGATTAACTGGTATCCTAAGAAAGTTGCCTATTGGTAACTTGGGCCTCCCACAAAAATAAAATCATCTTACTCTGTGCACAATGGTCTGATGAGTTATCATTGCCACCTTTCATTAGTGGACAGAGCTAGAAGGACGTTCCAGCCATTTTTGGTACACTCCTACCACCTTTCAAATTCCAAGCTTGACATCAGCTTAAAGGAGAAGGAAACCCCCTGGGCGCAAAACCCCTCCCCACTCCCCTGTGTTGCACCCCCCTCCCTCCTCCCCCCTGGCCTACCTGTCCCCCGGGGCAAATGCCCCTAACTTGTTACTAACCCCTCTGCACAGGTCCTGTCCACGGATTTCACAGTCTCCATCTTCTCCCACGCGCGTCTTCTTCCTGCTTTGACCGGCGTCTTCTGGCGCATGCGCAGTAGGAACATTTACCGGTACAGATCTACTGCGCATGCGCTGAATGTCACAAAGTGAAATCGGAAAACTTTGTGACATTCGGCGCATGCGCAGTAGATCCGTACCGGTAAATGTTCCTACTGTGCATGCGCCAGAAGACGCCGGTCAAAGCAGGAAGAAGACGCACGTGGGAGAAGATGGCGACTGTGAACTCCGTGGACAGGACCTGCGCAGAGGGGTGAGTAACAAGTTAGGGGCATTTGCCCAGGTAGGCCAGGGGGGAGGAGGGAGGGGGGCAACACAGGGGAGGGGGGAGGGGTTTTGCGCCCAGGGGGTTTCCTTCTCCTTTAAGGAAGTCATGTGCATATGAAGACAGGGCTTGGTCAGTTAGGAAGAAACATAGTTACATAGTTAAATCTGGTTGAAAAAAAAAAAAGTCCATCACTACAGTGTTGGTGAGGAACCTATAATTAAATTAGGGTATATATGGTTAGTTACTGTGGGTACACTGGTCTCTAGGGTGCATTGTATGGATAAAGCAATACATTTTTATTGTGGAATTATGTGTAACAAGGAAAAACAACCTATAGTTTCCTATTATTGCTCAGCAACAATTCGGGTGTCTGAAAGGTTAGAGAACACAGATGGTAGCCTCTTGTAGGCTGCCAGTCCACATAGGGGCTAACAGAAGTCAATCACAGCCCATAATTGGCACCCCAGGAACTTTTTGCACGCTTGTGTTGTCTGGGTTTTTAATTTTTCTAAGGGGGGGGTGATCACAGGTGTGATAGTTGGCAGTTGTGTCATGCTTGTGTCAACTTTTTTTAACATTTGAATGTGGCTCATGAGTCAAAAAGGTTGCGGATCCCTGGTCTATGGCATAATAGTGACTGTCTATGACATCTTACAGTGGTTGCAGTTTACTATTTATTGCTTGTCTGCCTAGGGTTTTAGGGGGGAAATCCACATCGCGCAATGTAATATTGTTCCTCATTGCATTGCGAATTTTAATTGCGCATTGCGAATTTTAATTGCTTACTCTTAAGAAGAGCTTGAAGGTGTCGTAATCTTTTGGAGCAAACATAACGACTTTTTCAGTAAGAAGTTTTATTACATTTACTGCGCATTGGTGCAAACTATAATATTCCACTGTCGGAAGTGGTCGCTAAACAGTTTGCGGGTTCGCAAAAGCTATAAGGCATAACTTTTCGCATTGCAAATAGTTTTTCCGTTTCCGACTTTTATTACAGTTCCCCGTCAATGTCAATGTTTTAATGGGGGGGGGCGATCGCAGGTGTGATAGTTGGCAGTTGTGTCTCTAATACTATCATACTAAATTGAGGTGCTCCACAAGGATACACACTTAGTCCTTTGCTCTATACGCTCTACACCCATGATTGTGTGGCCATATACAATTTTAATTCCATTGTAAAATTTGCTGATACACTGGTGCTGGGCTTCATCTCCAATATTGATGAGTCAGCTTACAAGGCAGAGGTGGAGAATCTGGTATCATGGTGTCAAGAGAATTGTCTTCATTTAAATGATTAAATGCACAAATCCTGCATGTAGAGAAATCAGCTTCAATTGTGCATGCGCACATCGGCGTTGAGACCCAAAGACTACACGAAGATGCACAAGATGGCGACCGAGTGGTCTGCTGTGCTTCTCTGCATTTAAGGGTGAGAATTTTTTTAAAGGTGTTTTTTTTTACAGTAAAGCACATTGCGGGGAGAGAGAATGGAGGGGGGCAATGCCTAGAAGCTTATGGTGAGGGGGGTTTGAGTTCTCCTTTAAAAATAGAACTTAACCTTGTGATTATCTATTTGATTTATTGAAATCAGGAAAACTTTTAGGAGTCTTGAAGCTAGAACAGAGAGGTCTAGGAAAAGTTTTATCCTCATTCAGGCTTCTTTATCATGAACCACCACAGCTCTTTTATTTGTTTTTAATTATTTGGATATCGGTGAACCTATAAATATTTCTAGATCTTTTAGATATTGTTAACATTTGGTTGTGATGTTTTGCTAAGAATATAGCTAGTGATGGGTGAATCATGAATTTCGGCGAATTTCATTGTTTTGCCGCAAGAGAACCAATTTGCGAAACTGTGGCGACAATTCACATGCGAAAAATAAAAAAAAACCTTGACGTGCGTCAAAATAGTCGTGCGCATAAAAATCTAAATTATTCGGACACCCATTGACTTGAATGCATTTGGACCAAATGGTTGCGCGTATAAAAATTGTCATGCATCAAAATAGTTTTGATGCCCCGGGGCGATTCTTGCTATAATGCCGTCTGAGGCGGCCTTCTTTCGCCGCCCCCTTCCCTCCTCCCGGCACTAACCTTTATAGCGCCGGAGAGGGCAGGGGCGGTCCGCGGCGATTCGTGCAGAGAGCGCAATAGCGCTCTCTGCGCTAGAAGAGCCGAATTTACGGTTTGAAAACCGGAAATTCGGCTCTTAGTTACCAGGAGCGGCATTTTTGCCGCCCCTGGCAACCAGGGGGGGCGCTGCCGCCTGAGGCGAGTGTCTCAACTCGCCTCATTGGTGGAGCGCCCCTGTTGACGCCCATTGACTTCAATGCGTTTCCCTAATTTTTCACACACATTTGCCCATCACTATATATAGTGCTTTGCACTTAGTACATATTGTTTACATTATATACACTATGCACTCAAACGCATGTATATTGTTAGCTGTTTCATAGTTTCACGTCTATCTATCTATCTTTATATCTATCTTCTGAATCATTTTTTCTCTGTTAAAGAACAGAAATTGCCTAAGACTAACCTGTGTCTTTCCTTTTGCATTGTACATTCAGGTTCCGTTTCATGGACACGCTTGCAGTTCTAGTACTCATGCATTATTATAGTGAAAGATTATCTTAAAACCTCTTCCTACCCTATGCAAACACACACTGCAAAATTATTTGTGCTGTATGGAAGGTTTGCATAATTCCTTGCTCTGTAAAAAGAAGACATATTTTCATTAAATATTTATATTGACAAAAAAGAAAGAAAAAAAAAAGCTTTTAGAATGTAACTACCAGGAAAAACTCATATCCGCAACACTTGGCAAAGTGTAAGTTACTGTAACTATAAGGAAAATAGCTGTCCAATTAATGATTTGGCAATCTGTTATGTAGCTAAGCACTCAAGGTGCTGCTTGTTCTGAATCAATAATCACTTTTTCTTCCAGTAGTGCTCATTAAAATAATTTAAAGAGGAATTTTCGCTAGCAAACATTGTCAATTTAAGAGTGTTGCCAAAGGAACAGACCTGTTGATTCGCCGCTGGGTGTCGCAGACAGAAGTTTCATATGAATTAGAAATATGCTACAATTTTCCAGTAGACGTTCTGACTTCAATGAGTGTACGGTAGACATTGTACACTATATGGACCTGCCTGTCCAACATCTCATTACAAGACCCTCTTCTAGGAGGACTTTCCACTAGATGGTGGAGTATTGTTGGTGGGATTTGCTTCTATTCACATATAGAATAAGAGGTCAGGCACTGATATTAACAGGTCTGGATCACAGTTTGTGGTCTAGTTCATCCAACAGGGGTTCAGCTGGGTTAAAGTCAGGGCTCTGTGCAGGCCAGTCAAGTTCTTTAACTTCCATCTCAGCAAACCATCTGGACCTTGTTCTATACTTAGGGGCATTACAGTGATGAAACAGCAATGGGCCTTCCTGAATTAGTTATAAGGAATCAGCAAGAAAGTTATTGTAGTGGCACCTGTTTCAGTAATAATGATGGGCCAATAGATAGAAGTGGCATCCCCATATTTTGGACTATATAGTACTTGTAGGGGCAGATGTATCAGGGGTCGAATTTCGAGGGGTTAAATCCCTCGAAATTCGACTGGGGAATAGAATCGAATAGGCAATTCGGGTGAATTTACGCGCCGGCGAATAGTCGAATGGGCGAATATTCGCCCGGTGAATAGTCACACGATCGAATGATCGCTCAAATGCCTTTTTATTCGATCAAAAACGTAGAAAACAAGCCTATGGGACTTTCCCATAGGCTTTTAAAGCAATTCGGTAGGTTTTAGGTGGCAAATTAGGCAGTCGAAATATTTTTAAAAGAGACAGTACTTCGACTATCGAATGGGTGAATAGTCGCAGTGTTTTTGCGCTATTCGAATCATTCTACTCAGGCAAATTTACGCCAATTCGATAGTCGAGGAGCACAAAAAACTACTCGAAATTCGAGTATTTTTCCCTCTATTCCTTCACTCGAACTTAGTGAATGGGCCCCTAACTGTTAAGGTAAATAGGCAGGGGCTGTCAGCTACCATGTGTGTTTTCCCATAAGAAATGGGCAACAATTTCATCTCATCATTCTGTAACTTACTGATGCAGTCACATGGCTTTTAGGCTTTGCTGTAGGGTTTCAAATATGTGTACCCCTGAGCTTGTGAACCCCAAGTCTGTTTTGGGTTTAGCTGTAGACACCATTCTATACTGACACATCTAGAAATATTTTTTTTATTAATATACATAAGCCATGATCGTGACCAGGCATACTTATATGGGAACAGTGATTCAGGGCTCAGTTATGAACACCCAATCAAGTCAATATTTTTATTTTTCAGGTTGCAGTGGACTGTTCAAAACTTATTTCTGATTGGTTGCTCTTTTCAACTTTTGCCATTCATCATCTGCGCTATACCTCTTTGTCTTGAACTTCAAAAATATTTCCCTTTGGGTACATTACAATAAGTGGTTGAGGAAAGAAAAAAACAGACTGGGCTTAGAAAGATCTTAGCAGGCTTCTGGTCTTTTTCAGTTTTAACAGGCAAGGGAAATTTTGTATTTCTACAGGGAAAGCTGTACAGAAGCAGGAAACCAGAGCTGATATGGTATGCTGCCTGCGTTAGGAATTGCTGCTTTATATCAGCCTACCTTTTTAATTCACTTATTTGATTTATTGTCAGTGATTATATTTTTTTATGATGGAATTATAATTATGATAAGTTATGTAGCATTCAATATCAATAATCAATTCGTAAAGTAAAGCCCTTGAAATGTAAACGCAGGGGCTGCATGACAAGGGAGCCGTATGACCAGCAGCCAAATTATACTGGTCTAGCTTAGAGATGGGCAGAATCACATGTAGTTGTGTTTAGGTGAGAAGTAATGAATTTAAGCAGGAGATGGCCAGGCTCAGGGGGAGAGTCAGAGAAGGATGTGATGTCAGAGGAAGAAGCAGTTCACTTCCTTATCATCTGAGCAGGTAGAAATATCCCACCCACCTGCCCCATTTTGCATATTTTGCAAAATATCAGGAGTATTCTTCTTTATGTTTTCATATTATCTTTTAATAATGGAATATGGGCGTTTTTTTCCTGAATGCGCTGTTACTTTGGGGTTTCTGTATCTTTATACAGTATAATTGTGAGAGTCTGGATTGTATTAATTTATGTTAAATGATTGATGTCAAATACTTGTTCCAGGCAATGTTTCCGATCGCCATTAGGGTCAGAAGGATTTTTTCTTTTTTTTTCCTCTTGAAGCATAATTAGCACTGGCTTCAGGCTGGGGTTTTTGCCTTCCTCTGGATCTTAACAGTGCACATATGATATTATATTTTTAGTTTTATTTGTCACAGGACCTTGCCAGAGTACTGCACAGGTAAGTTTAGAAGAGGGAGAAAGGAGGTTCTCTCCTGTGACTGCACGGTGGATTGATTGATACAGACACTACTTGTGCTAGGGGGCAGCCTGCTTGGATTTCCAATCATCGACACACTGCTGATGCAGGTCTGGCAGCAGGGCTGCTGAACTTCTCTCATGTTGGCGGCAGAGCATAGTAGCGATCTCTTGTTAGATTCTGGCTTTGGAATATTATCCCGGGTTCAGCTGGCAAGGTCCTATTTATTTAATAAAATGTGAATTAATGCTGTGGTCATTTTACACTGATCTCTGTCTTCTGGTTTCATTAAGGTATATAATAATGGGGCTCAATGGGATGGCTCAAGTGTGAAGGGTCAAATTGAGGAGTCCCCTTGTCATGTAACTGCTGTGTTGTGCAGGGTGGAAACCCAGTTAAAACCCACATTAAGCCTAAATGTGTTAACAGTATATGGCTAAAAGATGTGGACCTCCAAATTCCAAAACCAAGCATGTTAATAAGTTGGTGCTCTCTTTGCTCTTCTTCTAATCTTCTGGGAAGATTTATACTAGATGTGGAACATTCTTGGATGGGATTTGCTTCCATTTATAGGAAGCAGGTTGGGCACTGATGTAGGGAGATAAGGCCTGGCTCACAGTCATTGTTTCATCATTTCAGGTGGGTTGAGATCAGGGCTGTGTGAAGACAGTCCAGTCAAGTAAACCAATTCTGTATGACTCTCTCTTTGTACCTGGGGCATTGAGGCTGACGCAGAAAATGGCATAGAATTGGCAAGAATGTCAGTGGATAGCATCTGAATCAGCAATATGATGAACCATATAGGTTAGATCTCATTTTTGACTTGGCACTATTTATTATTATTAATCCATTGTCTGAATGTCAGTTCTTTCCTGGGAAAGGGATATTGGGCTTATCATTCAATCATAGCAAGATGAAAAAAAGGTATTTAAAAAGGGAAAGAAAAGGGGTCTCTACCAAATTATAATACTCAAGTTGAGTAGATCTCTCTGCCAAAGGAACAAAGGAATATATAAGCAAGTGCATTGCAAGTAAACAGCAAATTATTTCTTTGCCTAAATGAGTGAGCCGAACAGAAACAACTTAGCAGTAATGTTCAACAGCAGCTAATACCTTTTACCCCAGAGAGCAGGAATTAGAGTCTTATTAGGAAGTGACCTTTTAGACAGGTGGAAACACTAATTCAATCCATTAGCCCCAGGAACACAATATGTCTTGTTAAACCCCCCCAAAAAAGGTAATTTGCTTGATTACTGTAAAATGCTAGTACGGTAAATTCACCGTTGTGAAATTCTTGTTGTCTTGTCTCTGGGCACTTTAAAGTGTATATAAGCTCTTGTATCACCCTAATGAGCACCAATTTAAAGGAGTTTTTCACCTTCACAAAACGTATCATTTTCAAAGAATACACCAAAAATAGTAACTTTATTCATTTGTTTTGTTTTTTATTTCTTTACTATTCTTTCAGAATTTAAATTTCTAAGTTTTAACTCTATATTAGCTCTGTAAGGAAGGCTGCCGTTCTTCTAAAATGTTAAAATTTATTTAATTCATTTTCAGCAGCATCAGATAAATGCCAACAACTAATGCAGCAATGGTAACAGTTACTCTATAACAAAGTGTAGTAAAGCCTGGGGAGCACGCCTAGTAGCTGTTGAGAGAAGTGTATCTAATGTATCAAATTGTTACAATAAAGTGAGTGGTCTGTTATACAGAGCTTAAACTGGGAAACATGGAGGAGGAGGAAAGAAATACACGTTCAAAATTGACACTAAAAAAACATTAAAAATATGAAAATAGAAAGTAAATGAAGAATTATTTTGATAATTCTCAATACATTTCGTGAAGGATTTTACCTTTAATTGATCTATAGATGGCAATACTAAGTAGAATCTGCTGTCCTGCCCAAAAATGTAGGGACATACAAGGTTGAGGTGACAATGGCTTGTCCAAATAATTCATAAATATGTTTTGGAAAAGGAGAGAAATTTTCGAACAAAGGTTCGAATTATCACTCCAGCAAATGATAAAGAAAGCACCACAACAATTCCAAAGCAGTCACTTCCATTGCCCTTTCCATGTGGCGCCCCATTAAACAACAACATAATGAATTAAATGCCACATTACTGCTAAGATGTTAAATGGCACCTATATTACCCCTGTATATACCAAGCTATGGGTGAGTCCATGATTCCCAATTACTATTTTTTCTGATGGGCAAATCTGACCCATTTCTCTTTGCCGAAAATTTGTGGAAGGCCAAAAAATTCACCAAGGACATTGAAGTCAATAGGCGACAATTTGTGTGACAATTTTTAAACTAGAACTTTTAATATACATTCTATGGGCATTTTTTTTTCACGGTAAATCACAGCAAAATATTTTGCTCCTCCTTAGCGAGTTTTGTTTTTTAGGTTGTCCATGGTATTGCTCATGTGCTCTGGGTATATAGATTTCTAGTAGACAAGTTAGGGATATTCTGAGTTAGTATGACATGGCAGTACCCGACAGACATAACTTGCTTCATTAACTACAGTACATACTGCTTCCTCTTTGGTACCTGGATCAGCCATAACAAGACACATCACTTGCTCAGTAATGATGGTCGAATCGGTGCCCTGAAAATTCGGTAAACATCGGAAAACGCATTGAAGTCAATGGGTGTCAAGCTAATTTTGACACATGTTAATTTTGACGCAAGTGCAAATATATATATGTGCGACTGTTTTGTCAAATGCAGTAAAGTCAATGGGCATCCGAATAATGTTGACACGTGACAATTTTCATGCGCACTACAATTTTGACGACGAGCCAATTTTTTTTGCCACGGCGGATTTTTCGGCGGCGAATTGTCACAGCGGTTTCGCAAATTAATTTGCTTGCCCGAAACGTGGAGATTCACCGCAAATTCATGTCTGCCGAATTTATTTGCCCATCATTATTGCTGAGTAGTGCAATAAAAATAAAGCAGGTGTTCATGTGTGTCCATGTGGGACACAGAAGAACAGAAGTAATTTGAGACTGCACAGATAGGGATCTAAAGGGAACCTATAGCCACAAATAACTGCATAACAATTAGTATAGGGCTCCCTCAGAAACCTATGCCCTCCCAGCAGTGACCAATATCTTAATTGCTTCCCACCTACGGTATGTTCTTTATTCCCAGTATGTGAGATTGTATGTAGAGTTCATCCAGACCCTACATACAATTTTACATACTGGGAATAAAGAACATACCGTAGGTGGGAAGCAATTACGATATTGGTCACTGCTGGGAGGGTATAGGTTTCTGAGGGAGCCCTATACTAATTGTTATACTTCAGCCAATGGCTTTATGTACGCCACTGAATATCCTAATCAAGATTAGAAGTCAGCACTCACCCTTAGGGTACATTAGATGAGGGTGCAAGTCTTAAGTGGCCACTTACACCTATTCTGTAGACGAAATCGATGAGTAGACAGCACCACACATGAAATTTATTCTTAAAAGGCCTTTATTCCAAAAGGGCTTAGTTAAGGACAGAAAACAGCAGCCCCTGAATATCTTAATATACGCCACACGATATAAGCCAGATAAATGTGGAGTTTAAGGATTTTATGTTGATAAAATTTAATCTTCACAGGCAACCACAACCCTGTAGCATACCAACTACAGATTGTTTGTTTAGGATTATTAATAAAGGCTCAATCAACACAGTTTAGGTAGATGGGTCACAGATATGCACCTTCTGTCAAAGGAGGCTTAAACTGTACTGAGGCTTTACACCCCCCCGACCGGCCTTGGGAGTCACTTAATGTAATGAAGGGCACGGTGCAAAGAGCAAAAGCCAGTGCAATTCACCATATTTTTTGCACTTTGAGCTCTTCCCTGCATGTCTATAAATTATCTGCATTTGCCCAGTAAATACGTGGCTTACGAGGGCTGGGGGCACATAGGTATTCCCCTCCCCTGTCCCAATTTGTTGATTAGACACACAGAGGGTGCCGGCCACAAAGGAGCCCTGCACTCTCAACCTTATGGAAAGCAGGAAGGACACGGCTGCCTTGCACCCACCTACCAGCACTATACTCTGCACCTCAAGTTGTATTGTCACCCGGGAGCTAGGTGTAGAGTTCATCCAGACCTTAGTTGCAAGTACTTTTTCAACGAGTACTAAGGGGTGCAATCTAGCAGTTGTGTCCAGGGTTATAGTAAATTACCCCCTTTCCAGTGTCTGATTAACCTCACCTATAATGTAGCTATGAATATGTAATTATATAGTATCATAAACACAAATGATGGTCGGGTTTAAATCAAATAATATTACACAAAATTCTAGATTCTAGAACTTGCTGCCTTACAGAGGAGGAAATGAACGTATTTATCATTCTGATACACAGCGGTCATCTCAAATTGTGTGAGACCCGCAGTTATTGTCACTTGACAGATGGTTGTAGCATCACTTGTGACTCTGTAAAATAATCCGCCACTGAGAATGATTGTATATTGTCTAAAGTTTCTATAAGAGAAGGATTGCATGACTCTGCCCGGGGCATCAAGGAACACAGAAGCCTGTCCAAATCTAAGCAGACCCTCTGAACCAAACCACTGAAATCATTGTTTATTCATCTAAAGACTCTTTATCATCGTTGCCTATTTCTTGTCCCCTTCAGCTTGACATAACAACCTGGAGGTTTATCTTAAGATATTACTTTTTTTTTCCCGGTTATACTGGTAGGCGAGATACCATTTGTCTTTGATTATTATCTTTATGACAAGAGAGGGTTTGAATGAGATGAAGTTTTTTTTATATGTACTGTTTAAAAGAACTATTCAAGGACACGGCTTTCCATCTAAATCCTACACAATGGGCGTGAATTCATATTTTCTTCTGGAAAAATGTATCTGACACTCAAAAAAAAAGTGATGTCACCTATAATAAAATTGCGTCCAGTTTCTGATGAAAGTCACTCCCTTGTAATCTGAGTTTGCCCTGTATATTTTCAATTGAAATATGACTTGCACACTAAGCTTAATACTTATATAAGTAGTCACCGGAGGTTTGGCTGAACATTCCCCAACTGGCTCAGTCAATACGTTTATATAGAGTTACATTAATTATTGCTTTGTTACCCCACCCATTTCTTGTCCTTTGTGTGGATATCTTGAACTGAGCTACATTGTTTTACGATAACGAAAGCGTCTTGGGAAATTCTTGCTTTTTCTTCAGAACATGAACGTTTATGGTGGAAACAACTCAAGTTGCACTTAAATGAATACATTAATTTTAATAAAGGCTAAAAAAATGCATGTGAACTAGTAATAATCATTCAATATTTATGATAGAAGTATGTCGTTCGGTATGACATAAAAATTGTAATGAATAAAAAGACATGAGGCAGTATATTACAGGTATTATATAGTGGTAGTATTATTACCTTAATGACATAGTTCTCAAATCTGGGGTCTAACATCCAACTGGGCAACAATTTTGGTTTTCATTTCTTCTTGGTTGTGTGAGTTTATTACTCCAGTTGCCCCAATTTAGAAGGCAAACCAAAAAACTATTGAGAAAATGGTATCATGATTACCTCAATGACATAGCGCTCAGATCTGGAGTGTAATGCCCAACTGGGGAACTATATGGGTTTGCATGCTCCCTCCATAGTTGCGTAGGTTCACTCCAGTTGCCCCAGTTTAGAAGGCAATACAAAAACTAACATAGTAGTATTATTATTACCGTATTAACATAGCTCTCATATCTGGGATCTAATATCCAAATGGAAAACTATTTGGGTTTCCCGATGTTTGTGTAGGTTACTCCTGTTGCCCTAGTTTAGAAGGCAATACAAAAACATTTTAATTAATGTTATCATTATTAAGTTATTACCTTAAGCTGGTGTCTAACACCCAACTGGGGAATTATTTGGGTTTACATTTCCCCATGGTTGTGTGGGATAACTGCAGTTGCCCCAGTTTAGAAGGCAATACAAAAAAACTATTAAGACAATGGTATCACTATTACCTGGACATACAGTAGCTCTCCATCTGAAGTCTAAAGTCCAACTGTAGAACCATTTGGGTTTGCATGTTCTCCTTGTTCTTTCTACACTGATAAAATATGCTGGCGGTATAAACACCAGTTATGCCATGACCATTAAGCTCCTTTAAACCCAACATAGGGGCAGATTTACTAAAGGACGAGGTGGCCATTTCACCAGAAATGCCATCCTCAAGGACATCGCCAATTTACAAACAGGTGTAGGAGAGATTCGCTAGTGTACTGGACAATCGCTAGCATTCATTAGCACTCTCTTGCCATGCAACTTTTCGCTCTTGCGAACGGTCATTAAACCGCAAATTCAGATAAAAAACAGAGTTTACTTTGCCACCTCAGACAAGGCGAACTGATATAATGAAGCTACATCCTCCTCAATCTTATGTCAGTGACATCATATCCTGTCGGCAGGAAATGCATTAAAGTTGTACAAATGCAGGCAACATTACCTTTTTTGAAGCGGGATTGCCTGCAAAAGTCCTAACTATTAAACTTTTTTGGGTTAACATTTTTCCCCAGACATTTGAGGAGCATGGAACATTCATTTTAGGGTGGACTCATATGTAGGGCATTAGAGGATCTTTTTTGTCTTTTCTCAGGTTCCTTGGACATTTGTAATAAAAAGTGGCCACTTCAAGCATTTGTACCAACATCACTAATTAAGACGTCCTTACAACTTTAATGTACCCACCCTATTTAAAATGACCTAAGCGTAAGAGGACTGTCACAGTCGGCACCCAATACCAGAACAAGTGCCAAGTACCCTGGTCTCGGCTCGGCTTCACCAGTAGTGTGACCACCGTTGGGCTTTGGGAGGAGCCCTCAGCTTACTTGGGTGCCACCTGGACTTAACGAGGGGTACAAGGCAAGATGTTCTGGCTGGCAAAGGGGCACGGCTGAGTCTTTTTGGGCCGAAGGTCGCGGTACAACAGGATAAAGCAGAATCGTAGTCAGGCAGGCTGGGGCGAGGCAGGCTGATAACTAGGATCGTCAGGAAGGCAAAGGGTCAAACCGGGTAATCAATCAGAATAGGATCAGGCAGAATGAGTAGTCAAAGTACAGGCTGGGTCGGAGTACGGATATCAGGATGGTCAACAACAGGCAAGGTCACAACAGGAGATCAATAACAAACAGGAACAGATGCACAAAGGCTCAAAGGCACCAGGGAAACAAATCCTATCGCTGGCAATGAACAAATCAAAACTGTCCCTTTAAATACATTCAAAATTCGCGCCATTGCGCGCTAACGTCATACGTCAGCGCGCCTGCGCCTTTAAGACGCAGACAGACGCGGCACGCGTGCCCTAGGTGCAGAAGATCCTTGCGGGCGTCCCCACTTGGAGTGTGGTGGGCGTCCCTGCCGAACCCCACCACCCCTACCGGGGTAAGTTATTACAAGGACTAACGAAGTTTTGCTAGGCAGAGTCGATCGCTAGCGTAATTTCGCTTTGAAATGCTCACACTGCAGTAACACTATCACAAAGTTGCCAGCATTCGGCACTCAGGATGCACCTTTGCATTTTAGTGAATTAGCGTAGTCGTAAGGAATTTTCGCCTGAAGAAATGGTACCAAGCGGGTGCTGGCAACAATTCTCCCTGAATTTGCCCCCTAGACTTCCTAGGCATTTATTTGGACAACATATAATATGTGGACATTCTGGTACTTTCTAGGAATCTTCCATCACTTTTAGACTAACTCCACTTTTTTGAATTCCCCCCTCAGTTGCAGGCTACAGGAATATAGAAACTTGACACACACAGTTAATAGAAATAGCTTCTTTTAATCTGCCGTTATGTTGCAGTGAATAAACGCAAACCACATTCAAACTTTTTTTTTTTTTTTTTTTAGCATTAGCCTACTGAGACAAGTACTTATCATCTGAACATTATTATAAACATAGTCATATTCAAACAATGAAATGTGTGTATTTAAGTTAAAACCCTGCCAGTAACCTTTATACCATTTTATTCCTTTAAAAATATGAAGTGTTTGTTTTCTCAAACACATGTAGGGAAGCGTGCTCATAGAAACAATATATCAGAGTCAGTTAAAGAATGTATTTATTATAGGGCAAAATGACTACATTACTACTTATCTCTAACCCTTGCTATCTCCACTTGCTGAGCTCACTAATGGAACACAGCTGTTCTGCTGGGCTTTACATCGCCGTTAGAGTTTCATGATTTCCCAACATTTTAAAACGTAAAAGAAAAACCTGAGATTAATAAAACAAAAAGTCATATTTGTTTTTCAACATACATGTATG
The DNA here is from genome assembly GCF_017654675.1 of Xenopus laevis. NCBI lineage: Eukaryota > Metazoa > Chordata > Amphibia > Anura > Pipidae > Xenopus > Xenopus laevis. The sequence continues at coordinate 17,216,489 of NC_054383.1, forward strand.
GGATCTGTTATCCAGAATACTCAGGGCCTGGGGTTTTCTGGATAATGGATCTTGCTGTCATTTGGATCTTCGCATGTTAAGTCTACTAGAAAATCATGTAAACATTATATAAACCCAATAGGCTGGTTTTGCCTCCAATAAGGATTCATGGGGCAAATTAACTAAAGGGCAAACTGATTAACGCGGGTGAAAATTCGCCAGCGTGATGTCATTTTGGTACTTCGCTGATTTACTAATGGGCGTAACTTCGCTAGCGAAGAAGATAGACTCTAGCTGTTCTCCCTAACGCCTGGCAAATTTGCATTCTGGCAAATAGACGTAACTACGCAAATTCATTAAGATGTGGATTTTACTGAACGTTACCTCTTGCACCAGACTTGCCTTCACCACCTCCAGGCGAAGTGCAATAGAGTAGATAGGAGTTCCTAAAAAAATAGTTGAACATTTTTCTAAGTCCCAAAAAACGCTGGCGTCTTTTCCTTTTTCAGGGTGATAGGCTGAAAAAGAGCACAATTTTTTGGGGGGCTAACCGGCTTCCCCCCTACATTTATTACATATGGCACATAAACTATACACTGGGCTCATGTGTAGGGCAATATAACAACTTTATTTTATTTTATTAAGGTTTCCCGGGCTTGTGTAGTGTAATGTATTTGCTGCAACATATACGTCCATTCAACTTTAACTTCCCGCCATATGCAAAGTAGGCAACGCAAGCCGCAACTTCGTCAGCGTTCAGTGCCCTGGACACAACTTTGGATTTTACTGAATTAGCGTTGTCCTGGCGAATCTACGCCTGGCGAAGTGCTGCGCTTTGAGCGAAGCCGTCCCTGGCGAATTTTCAGAGGTGAATTTGCCCCATTATATCTTAGTTGAGGTCAAGTACAAGGTTCTATTTTATTATTACAGAGAAAAGGGAAGTAGTTTTAAAACATTTGGATAAAACTGAGTCTATGGAAGATGGCTTTCTGTAATTCAGAGCTTTCTGTATAACGGGTTTGGATAACGGATCCCATACCTATATACAGTAAATACAGTATATTGTAATCTGTTGCCTAAAGAAAGACCCACCTGGTCTGTTGTGTATAATTTGGCAATTTATATCTATGACTTGGAAAGGGACAATATTAAAGTAGCACAGAAAAGACATTTGCTCTGGGCATTAAGGACCTGTTGGAGGAGAACATGTGGTTCAAAGGAAATATGTAAATTGCAATAAAGATTAGATATTTTTTAAGCATTCATTAATAACGCTCAGCTTGTGCATTTCACCTGTTGTTTATAAACAGTGCCCGGAAGGAGTTGTGGATCAGCAACATCTGTGAATTCCCAATCTGACAACCGCTGCTTTACATATAGTAAAACATATCAGGAGAGAAATATGCGGATTTTGACATATTTAAAAAGCTTTTATAGACATTTGCCTTATGAAAAACAATTCACAATCCTGTTTGCACACTCTTATTCAGCTTTATAAATGTAACCACGCGCAGGGCATATATATTCACTGTGCGAACCAATCTGCCGTGCGAAGTTTAGAAATGAGCCCCAGTGAATATATTTGCCCTGCACAGGGTTACATTTATAAAGCTGAATAAGAGTGTGCAAACAGGATTGTGAATTGTTTTTCACAAGGCAAATGTCTATAACAGCTTTTTAAATATGTCAAAAACTGCAAATTGCGAATATTTATGTGCACACTCTGCGTTTGAATTACTCCACAACTTTGGTGGCGGAGAAAGTATTCGCAAATTGCGAATTTAAGTTACCGTCAATGCTATTTTCACGCACAACAGTGGGCGCACTCACGAAATACAACCATTTGCTAAAAAATATGCGCTGCGCAAACTTTATAAATGACCCCCACTGAGATTCGTCATTCGGCTACCTCTGGAAGGCTCCAGTCTTCAGATCCCGAGTTACATTTTAGAAAGATCACTTTGAAAGCCTCCTCTTCATCTCTTGACACTTCAGACATAACTGCTCTTAACAGCATGCGCCTTCCGTGTTAGTGACACTGCACTTGAGAGACACCTGCTTTTGAGTGACAGACATGTTGCGGTAGAACGATGGCAGGCTGCTAAGTTATTTTATAAACACTTGTCATTTCAAATGACGGCCAGATTACTAGTCATAGATAAATAAAAGCTGTCACGCCACGCCTGGGCGTCATGCTTTGTGAGCATGTGTTGCTTTACTTTATCCTTGCGCCTGATCCTTGCCTCAGTGCAAGACAGGCAGATATCTGTTATGACGGGTCACAGAGGAGCGGTAAATTAGATGGGAATTATGGGTGTATAGAAAACTAGGCAAGAAACTGCGGTGAAGCAAATGTTGTTCACGCTGGAAGCAGTATTTTATGAGTATGCCTTAATGCATGGATTAAATAACATGTATAAATACCCATCTTTTTCATTTGTTTAATTTGAACATAATAGCAGTTGTTTGCGACCTCTAGCACAGTTGAGGTTCCACAACTTTCCCAACAGGTACTTGAGTCAAAAGTCCCATTCAGAAATGACACTTTAAAGGGTGATCTTTTCCCTTCCTTATAGTTTTGCTCTGCTCCATTTGGTCCTTCCTGCCTCCTGATCGAATTGAGCACAGTTGATACAGGCCACTGTGGGAACCCATGGAGCTACCACTTGGTTCAGAGGTGGCTGTAGGTTCAAGGGACCCCTGTGTCAGTTGCTGGAACCTCAACTGACACAGGAGTACCTTGAACCTATAGCCACCTCCGAACCAAGTGGTAGCTCCAGGGTTCCCACAGTGGCCTGTGTCAATTGTCACAGCACAATTGGGTGCCAAAAAAATAGGGTGCACACATTACACACCACATTTGAATATTGCGGCAATTGGACTTGGGCTTTCAACACAATTGTGTCTGATTTGTGTCAAAGTGCAAGTGCAATGGCACTAATCTTAAAGGAGAAGGAAACTCCCTGGGCGCAAAAACCCTCCCCTGTGTTGCCCCCCTCCCTCCTCCCCCTGGCCAACCTGTCCCGCTGGGCAAATGCCCCTAACTTGTTACTTACCCCTCTGCGCAGGTCCAGTTCACGGAGTTCACAGACGCCATCTTCTTCCACGCCATCTTCTTCCTGCTTTGACCGGCGTTTTTGGCGCATGCGCAGTAGGAGCATTTCGGCGGTACGGATCTACTGCACATGCGCCAAAAGTCACGAAGTTTTCCGTGACTTTTGGCGCATGCGCAGTAGATCCGTACCGGCGAAATGCTCCTACTGCGCATGCGCCGGTCAAAGCAGGAAGAAGCTATTGCGGTTGTAAATGACCCTTAAAGGGAACCCGTCACCCAAAAAAAATGATTCCAAATCTTATTTTAACATGTTAGTCAAGCAAAATGAACTTTAATTACACTATATACATTATTTAAATGCTTAAGGCATAGAGGAGGGACAGGCAATATTTGATTGACATCTGAGATTTTTAAATGAGTTTACAACAGCTATGAACTCTTTGATAAAAAAAATTATTTGGATTTCATGTTTAATTTGAAAAGGGCTTTTATTATAGAGCTTTTTATGTCTGGGGGACAGGTCCACTTTAAAGGAGAAGGAAAGGCATGTTATACTTGGGGATGCCAAGTGATTGTATTTACTTACGTGAAACCCGGGGGTGGTGCTCCTATCAACAGAAAACTGCACCAGCCAGGGATTATTCCAGTGGGCACCAGCGAGCGATCATCTTCCGGCTTCTACTTTCTTTTTATGATGCTCGTGCGCAGTAGAGCAAAGGCCGAACTTTAACAAAAAAATTGGCTATTTCGTCCACTGCGCATGTGTCTTCCCAGGGAAATTTAAAGAAAGAAGAAGCAGGAAGACGATCGATCCGTGTCACTCATTGGAATATCCCCGGGCCTGTGCCATTTTCTGCTGGTGCACCAGCCTGGTGGGTCAAGTATGTGATACAATCACTTGGTGGTGCCTAACTTTTGGCACCCTGAGTAAAAATGCCTTTCCTTCTCCTTTAATATAATTTCTAGTATCAGTGGTGAGTGATTTAATTGGTGAGATCAATACATAAAGAAGTGCAAGAGCTTAGTAATACCCAATTCCCCCATTGCATTACACATATACATACATTTGCTTGTTATTCCTTCTAAGCCTGTGCTTATTTTTTCTTATTTTACAGAATGCAAAGATATCATTCGACACTCATTTTATGGTCCTGATCTTTTACATCATCCATGGGAAACGCTTTTCCTGGCTTGTCTTCACAATTGGAAAGGAGCAGATTCGTAGAAATTGACATTAAGCTTAACAATCAGCTATAGAGATAAACAGATTTATGCCCAAAATAAAATAAATAGTAAACCTTCCCATGTATACATAGAGTGGATTTGAGTTTTATGACACATGGTTAACTGTTTCTCTGTTTCCAAGATAAAAAAAACAGGGCTTGAAACCCAATTCTTGGTTTTAAAATGAAAATTGTATTGTTTCTCGGAACAGAGTAGTGTCTAGCAATAAACTTCAGGTGAACTTTGTGCCATTAAATGCTGAAGGATACTAATAAAATGTCCCTTATGAAGCAATGTGGCTTTCACCAAACCCATCTTGGCACTTAAGTTCTAGAGGCATTATAGGAAAATTTGGATTATAAGTCTAAGGCAGGGCTGAGTTTAAAACTCATGACATTCTTTGAGTTGCCTTTGTGTTGAAATGGCAGAGAAGGTGGAAATACAGCAAAGAAGGTTACAAACACATGAAGACATTCAGTCATAGTCCTAAAAATATCTAGGACATCCACATTGTTCATCCACAGTCTTTCTCTAATTGACCTTCCAGGAGTAGCTAGGCCAAAAAAAGGTCCCTCTGCCAAAATATGTTCCTAATTGGCTTTCAGGCTGGGTCCCCAAACCCCCCTAGAGAGGCCAGAGTTTGGGAACTCTAGACGTATGTGATGGAAAGTACATGGCTCTTTAATGTGTTAGGGGACACCAGGATTTATTGTTAAACTACTGTCATTAGGAAAGCAGAATTTTGTGTACGCATCCAGTGAGCATCAACACATTTTTCATTCTGAGATGAGCAGAGATCACAACCTGTGTATCAGAAGTCCACTTTCACACATACTACTGAGTAGAAAATACTCTCATGAAGAAATCTATGGTGAGAGTCAATAAAATATATTTCCAAAAGCAGTAATGGGGAGTTGAACTTCAAGCTACATGGGAGCCATTAGAACATGCATTGGAGCTCTAGTTCCCAATAACCGGTTAGAGAAAAGGAAATGGAATTGAATACAGCTCTGATGACTCATTAAAATGCCATGTATGCATTGTCCCAAACTGAAATGAGAACAGTTTTCAATTAATATAAATGGGGATGTTGAGCCATATGCTTTTGTTTTCTGTTTCCCATTAGATTTCCTGGTGTATATACTGTACAGGTACTTGAACCGTTATCCGAAAACCCATTATCCAAAAAGCTCCAAATTGGCAACTGCTATAGACGCTATTTTATACAAATAATCAGAATTTTTAAAAATGTTTTCCTTTTTCTCTGTAATAATAAAACAGTAGCTTGTACTTGATCCCAACTAAGATATAATTAATCCTTATTAGAAGCAAAACCAGCCTATTGGGTTTAATTAGGAAGTTATTTAATAAACCTCAATTTTTTCTGGTCGAGGTTTTTTGGAGGAAAAGCTCATCATTTTAGAGGAGAAATTACTTGTATTTTTCAAGATTTATTATACCCCGAAGCTGCTAAAAGTCTGAATCCAAAAATCCGCCAACTCAAACCTGCTGAGCTCATATAGAAGTCAAGGGCAGATGTCCGTTTTACAATTTGCAGATATCATGATCTGCTCTGGGTTTCGTCTGATAATCCAAAAAATTTGGGGACAACCTGAAAAAATCAAGCGATTAGGGCATCAAATCCGAAAAATTTGTACAATCTGAGTTTTCGCTTGATTTTTTCAAATCTTTTCCTGGACTGAATTTTTCAAATTAATTTTTTTAATAAATAAGTTAAAATTGTGGATGGGAGCTTGGTTTAATAAAAAGATGAAATACATTTGAATTTTAGTAAATAACTTCCTTAATGTTGAAATTACTTTTTAGTAGAATTAAGGGATGAAGATAAAGAATTACTGAAAGATCCATTATCCAGAAGATCCCAGGTCCCGGGCATCCTGGGTAACAGGTCACATATATGTACTATTAATAGACTTTAATTCTCTTTGAGTTTTCCTACCAAACTGCATTTGTAGGGGAATATAGCTCTACATTTTGTGAAATATTCAATGGAAAAGTAATTTGGTTATACAGGTATGGGACCTATTATCCAGAATGCTCGGGACCTAGGGTTTTCCAGATAATGGATCTTTCCGTAATTTGTGTCTTCATGCCTTAAGTCTACTAGAAATTCATTTGAACATTAAATAAACCCAATAGGCTGGTTTTGCTTCCAATAAGGATTAATTATATCTTAGTCAGGATCAAGTACAAGCTACTGTTTTATTATTACAGAGAAAAGGGAAATCGTTTTTAAAAATTTGGATTATTTGGATAAAATGGAGTCTATGGGAGACAGCCATTCCATAATTCGGAGCTTTCTGGATATCGGGTTTCCGGATAAGGGATCCTATACCTGTACAACACTTAGTTGTAACCCAAAATAAAGAAGATTAACCTACCTGGATGACCTTAGAGCAGGGGTCCCCAACCTTTTTTACCAGTGAGCCACATTCAAATGTAAAAAGAGTTGGGGAGCAACACAAGCATAAAAAAGTCCCTTGGGGTGCAAAATAAGGGCTGTGATTGGCTATTTGGTAGCCCCTATGTGGACTGGTAGCCTACAGGAGTCTCTACTTGGCACTATACTCAGTTTTTATGCAACCAAAACTTGCTTTCAAGCTTGGAATTCAAAAATAAGCACCTGCTTTAAGGACCCTGAGAGCAACATCCAAGGGGTTGGAGAGCAACATGTTGCTCGCGAGCTACTGGTTGGGGACCACTGCCTTAGAGATAACCCTAAAAGTGCTGAATGTCATAGAGCATTTCCAAACTAATTTGACTAATCCCAAATCAGAATAAATGTTTTTACAGGTATGGGACCTGTTATCCAGAATCCTTGGAAACTGGGGTTTTCAAGATAAGGGGTTTTTCATAATTTAAGTAAACTAGGAAATCATGTAAACATTAAATAAACCCAATAGGCTGGTTTTGCTTCCAATAAGGATTAATTATATCTTGGTTGGGGTCAAATACAAGCTATTGTTTTATCTATTGTTACAAAGAAAAAGGATATCATTAAAACATTTTTAATCTCTTAGTCTATGAGAGATGGCCTTCCTGTAATTCGGAGCACTCTGGATGATGTGTTTCCAGATAATGGATCCTTTATCTGTACTTGTATGGTAAATGAACACTTCCCTCTATAGTTTTCAGTATTTCTGGTATTGCATGTTGACTCAAGTTCAATGATTTCTTGTGAATATAGTAGTGTCCCTACCATCTCTTGATACAGATATTCAGTAGCTGCCCAAGATAATATTTGAAAAGGAAACTGCCACATTACAATAGTTTTTGTTCTACTTAGACAGTTTTGCAATGATTTATGACATATAAAACGGTGACCATGTTAAATCTTTGTTCGTCGCCTGAAGCTACATTAGTCCATATTCCACTCAGTTTTCAAAAATTTTCAACAGAAAAGGTTTGAAATAGGAAGATTCCTTGACGTCTTCATCTTAAGAAAATGTAACAAAGCTCAATTATTGCAGACCTTTCTGATTCTGAGTGGAGAGGAGGCCTTTCAAAGCACGTTCCATCAGCCCTGGAAGCTCATATCTTCGTAGCGTCAATCGTAATAAAATAAAGTCACTTATGTTAGCCAAAACTATGAATGTATGTGGAAAGGCAGATGGAAAAAAAAATGCAAAAAGGCGTTTCATGACCTAGTTATAAAGACAGCTCCCATCTGAACTATTATGTAGAAATGCTTTGCAGATCGGAAACATTAGGAATAAGATAACATGTACGTTGGCATATCGCAGAGTTACAGTTACATGTGAACAACCCAGCAGTTCATTGGCTCTAGAAGTACAGAAAGCAGCCGAACACGGTTATACAATCTGCGAGCCATTAGAATCTAGTTATACCATATTTCCAGGCAGATGGTACCAGAATATGATCCAGATCAACAGTACTGTTAAAAGTCAATTAAAGCCCTTGAAAAAAGAGTCTAATATGTCTGTTGTACCATTTCCTAGACACAGCAACTCTATGCTTACTATGTCACATCTCTCTATTGCTCTTCCCTGGACATATCTTCTGGATTTAGCTCTTGGGTACTTCCCCTTCCCTTGGATCTGGATCATACCACTTGGCAGAAAGGTCCCAATACATTTGTATCAGCCCTGCCATATGATACCACAAGGAAGTGAGGCCACAATTGTCAAGTTCGACATGTCCTATTCGAGCCTGCATGGGTATCCAAGGTGTGTGTTTGTTTTTGTTGTTGAGAAATTAGTATGATGTAGGCTATAAATCACATTTTCTGTAAAGGACAGTACAATGCACAGTTCTATGTATGTAGAAGCAGAAAGATGAATCATTTTTAAATAATTCCTTTTAATATTTCTCATAGTTTACATAGTTCTGTATTGGTTTATTTTACATAAGTAAACAATTTTCAAATAAAATGACATTATAAATACAGGAATGGCAAATCATTATCCGTAAACCCGTTATCCAGGAAGCTCCGAATTACGACAAGCCTATCTCCCATAGACTACACTTTATCCAAATTTTTTAAAATGATTTCCTTTTTCTCTGTAATAATAAAACAGTACCTTGTACTTGATCCAAACTAAGATAAAATTCGGAAGATCCAAATTACGGAAAAGTTATGTTATCCGGAAAACCCCAGGTCCTGAGCATTCTGGATAACAGGTCCCATACCTTTCATCTAGGGGCAGATTTATCAAGGGTCGAATTGAAAATTTTAATTTTAAAATTCAAATTTCGAGTTTATTTTAGTGTAATTCGATTCTGTAATAGTCCAAATTCGATTTGGGTTAAAAAAAAATTAGAAATTTGAATTTCGAAATTTATCATGTACTGTCCCTTCAAGAATTTGAATTCAACTATTTTATATATGTTTTAGCCTATGGGAGACCTCCTAAAATCAATTTGGAGTTGTTTTTTTTTTATTTGAGTTTGCCAGTCGATCTTATTCATCTGAATTTCAAAATTTTTAATTTTTTTTTAGAATTTCGTGTTTAAACTCTAAATTTGACTTTTGATAAATCTGCCCCTTAATATTTAGCAAAATTCAAAAATTTCACAAGGTTACCATAGACTTTCGTGGTAAAGCAAATCTTTCTATCACTTCTTTGAGAATTCTTGAGAATTCTCTGTTAAGTAGAGTGAAAGATTTCCATTCAAACAAACGCTGATGTGATTGTTGGTTTGACTGGTTCTTGACAGCTTTGAAGCCTGACGTTTTTCATAAAAAAAAAAAAAACAGATGAGAAAACAAGAGAAAAAAAATTTATAAATAGCAAAAAACATTTTGATCGCTGGCAGAAAAGCATTTTTTGTTACGATCAAAATAAATTTTCACCATTGATAACAGGGGTTTACTTTGGTATGTTATTTCTTTCTTATTGAATGACATTTCTAACATTATTACATTTTAGACATTTTTTTTCTTTTAAACAACAAATCCTATGTTCTTCAGATATGAGGTTTTGCAGAGATTCTTAAGTTGGCTGCACCATATAACCATCAAGACATGTACAGACAATTATAGCTTTGCTGTAATCACAGATTTGTCAGTCCAATCCTTCAATTAAATGGACCAAACACATATAGGGGCCTATTTACTAATATTCAGATTTGTATTTTTTTTTACAAATGGTATTTTTTCTCTAAAATGTTTTTTTTATTTCTCTATAACTCAAAAACAAAAAAAAACAAATACAAAAAACTAATACAAAACTTCTGCAAGTAAAAGCAGTCTTTGTCCTATAGAAGTCAATGGGAGCTGCACGGATTCTATTGAACCTTCTAAAACCTTTTTTAGAGGTTTTTAGATTTTTTTACCACATCACATTATTTCCATTAATACTTTTTATATTCAAATCTTTTAATAACTTTCATGCCATTTGTGGTTTTAGAGAAAATTAGTAATCTGTGCACTTGGGCAGTAGAATGGTGGTCACCAAAATACATAGGGGAAGATGTATCAAGGGTCGAATATCGAGGGTTAATTAACCCTCGATATTCGACTGCCGAATTAAAATCCTTCGACTTCGAATATCGAAGTCGAAGGATTTTGCGCAGATCGAAGGAATAATCGTTTGATCGAACGATTAAATCCTTCAAATCGAACGATTCGAAGGATTTTAATCCATCGATCGAAGGATTATCTTTCGATCAGAAAAACCTTGGAAAGCCTACGGGGACCTTCCCCATAGGCTAACATTGGCCTCGGTAGGTTTTAGGTGGCGAACTAGGGGGTCGAAGAAATTTTTAAAGAGACAGTACTTCGATTATTGAATGGTCGAATATTCAAACGAATTTTAGTTCGAATCGTTCGATTCGAAGTCGAAGTAGCCAATTCGATGGTCGAAGTAGCCAAAAAAAAACGTTCGAAATTCGAACTATTTTTCCTCTATTCCTTCACTAGAACTTAGTGAATGGGCCCCATAATGCCGAGCATTTTGGCAAACAAACTTCTACCTGCCTGTAAAAAAATGCCTTCAGCCCCTTACATGGTTAGAAGAACTTCCAAGCCCCTTCAGTTTCAGCAGCAAACAATACTAACTGTTTCCGAACCTCTGCTTTAATGAAAGCAGTTTAATTTAATTTTGAAATTGCAGTCATTCATTTGAAAGTCTTTCTTGGGGGTAAAAAAGGTTCTGACTCTATGGCAACCCATGTGGGTTCATCTTTGACCCAATGAAGGACTTCATGGCATGCAGACCCTTCTGACAGTAAAAGGGTTAACGGTTATTGATTCTGTCTGCTTTTGCCTTGTGCAAACGGCACGCCACATTTATTCAATATATTGTTATAAATGTGAACCCAGACATACTGGCATATCTCTCAATAAAACACACTTACATAGATCTATATAACAAGGTATTCTTTTCTTGCAGTATTGCACATTAGCGTCTTCAATGCCAAAGGGTCCCTGAATGTCTTCTAGAGCAAAAACAGCAGGAATCTATTTTATGTGCTCTTTGTCTTACAAGATACGAAAGCAAGTGCCAGCTTAAATATGCTATACTTATTTAAACACACAGAGGGAGATCAGTGATTGAAGGAGTACAAAAAAAAAACCCCAACGCTCTAATGAAATAAACGGTTCTATCCATGCTTCATAACAACATGCTCATTCATACAAGCGAGATTGATTTTCTCTGCCCACAAATCTGGTGCAATAAAACAACACTATACGCACAAACAAAGAATGGAGACCCCCCTCTGATTTTTAAAGGAGACCAACATATTACAGAAGATATTATCTCAACAACTAACAGGCAGCATTATAGTAAATGAAATATAAAGGGTCATGCATGTGGATCCATTGTAGACGATGGATCTTTTAGGAACACACAACAGTTGAGTTCTTAATATGGTAAATATTTAGGGGGTTATTTACTTTTTATTTAACCAAGCTCCACCAAACTCCCATCCACAATTTAAACGTATTTATCAATAAAATAACTCAAAAAATTAGGTGCAAGGAAAAAACTCAAAATCGATCAAAACTCGAATCATACAAATTATCCGGATTTGACACTAGAATCTATTGATTTATACCGATTATTGACCCAAAAACAAACCCGGCACATGGTACATGTAACCCCAGAAGTCTGCCACTAATTTAGCTATACACTAAGGGGGTTATTTACTAAACACTGAATGCAAAAATCCCCAAAAAATTGGTGTTTGTTTTTTTTTTATAAAATCAGACTTTTAAAAAAAAATCACAAATTTTTCGGAATTTATTAAACCCAGAGGATGGAAAAGTCAGAATCAGAAAATTCGGCATCTCTGACCTATCGAGGTTGCATATAAGTCAATGGGAGAAGTCCCAATGATTTTTTGTGTTTCGTGCAATACCCCAAAGTTATCGGGCAAAAGAAAGTGAAATCCGAAAAAAAAATTTGAAAATCAGATTTTTTCCCTCAAAGCTAATTTTCAAGAAAATGTAATAATAAATAAGTGTAAAAAACCAGAGCGGATTTGATCAGAGTTTTTAGCAGAAAATGTGGAGATAAAATAGGACTTAATATATAAGTATGATAAATAACCCCTTAATATAATTGCACGGTTTCACAAGAAAAACCCAATGGTGCAAATTGTGTAACCTGAAAAGTGTGTAAATTTAAACTATGTACCTATATTACAGAACAGTTGTACTAAGCACTGGAGAATACCTACGTTGGCACAGTTTTATGGTATTTCATTTTAGAGGCTACAAGCAAATGTAGTGGTTGTTGGATCTCCGGCTTTGCTTTTCAGTTGACCGTTCCTTCAGTGATGCCGTAGCATGCTCTTTTGGCTGCCAGTCTACTCTCCTGCTAGTTTATGGCAGATGGATTAGAGATAGGGTAGGTATGGCTAGGTATGAGATAGGGTAGGTTAGGGTAGGTTGTGACGAAACAACTTGTGGATTATGGAGGTTTATACTAGGATGCCATTATCCAGTAAACATTTGGTCATTTATATTCATGTATAGAGTCTCCAGGCTGCATGATTGGACTTTGGCCAGTGCTGACCACATTCCGTTTGGAATTCATGTCTTTACACTTGAGTAGATGTTGGCTATTTTTGGTTGAGCATGTGTATGCAGCCTTAACCAAGGCCTCAGCAAAGGAACCTGTTATTTATTTGCTTTATCAGTACTCTCCCTCTTGTGAACTATAAATCCTTATCATATCTTCGTTTTAAGTCAAATCTTGTTGGCTTGTTTTCTTTATCACTGTACGTTTGTGCAGGGTTATAAATTAAATATAATGAGAATAATTAATATTCTTCCTAATTATGCCAGACAGTGAATGTCTAAACAGCAATATCTGCTGTAGGAAAAAAAAAATCCATCCATTGACCGCACAATTGTGCGGATCAAAGTGGCATTAATATAAATCAGTACTTACAAATCCATGAGCCGAGTGGTGGAAATACAGATTATTTGGCCTTCCCCTCGAATTCATTCCGATGGGACCAATTTGTACATGTGTTCTCCTCATAAAGGTCTTTTAAATCTATATTTTGGAGACTCTACAAGAGGAGGACCCTAAGAAGAAATATAAAGAGCTAATGGCTCTTTAATGAAGGATTTTTTTGCTTTTTTCCTAAAGCAGGAAAGATGTCACCTCCATGGACGGCCCCGGCACACTCTACTCTAAAATCGAAATAATGATGGATTTGTTTTGGATTTCGGTTTTTGCAATGCAGGCGAGTCTCATGGCACTATTTCAATGTGTTGCATTTCCTACAAGCACCTTGGGGGTTAATGTACTTGCAGTATATTAACACAATCACTTTTTGACCACACTGGGAAGCCTTCCCAAGGCAGCTGAACTTTAATCGAGTGAATTCTGTGAAAGAACATATTACTAGTACCAGATGTATTTTATAACCGCCCCCCCCTTTCTCTTTTTTTTTAATAAACCCTGTAAAGATGCAAACTTTGTTTGGAAACCCGGCTCTGGCCGAGATGATTATTTTGTTTTTCCCTTATCACCAAGAGAAATAATGTTTGTTGCATATGGCGGACGGAATAAAATAAAGAACTTAAAAGGTTAACAAAGAGAGACAAAGATAACTAAAAAGATGTAGTGTATCTTATCGATCTTAATTACTGTTCATAAAGATTTTTTTTCTGTTTTTTAGCCAATCTTAAGAAAGCACACACACACAAAAAAAAATTAATGAGAAACTTAAAAGGCTCGTTAACGATATCCTTTCATCAATCAAAACTACTGTCAGGGCACAGCGCTCATGTCAATTTTCACCTTCCTACAAAGCTACCATTCCTTGCTTTCCTTGCACTCTTACCTAATATGTAGACCCTTGTCTGCAGAAAGACTTGAGGGTGATAGAACCCAGACGTTCTCCATCTGTCTACAGCTGGTGCCATTTGGTCCAAGAGCACTTTGGACTGGTGGCCTGAGACACTTAAAAACATATCAGTACCTGCACATTTTCCAAGGTCTGGTCTCGGCTTTTAACTGCCACCTAACACATTACTTCACACAGCTCGGAGGCTGTTCCGGATCAGCACTCTGTGCAGAGTTCACTTTTAAACCCAGTTGTCTCAAAGAAGTGATAAGAAAATAAATAGACATGAAATATGGCTTCCTAGACACTAAAAATGAATGCTATGCATGATCCTGTGCAGGGGTTGGAATGGTTCTATTTAACCCTGTGTCACCCTACATGCTGCCTATATTAAATGGGTTTAGTGTGGCTTTGCATTTACTACATCTAATTATCTGTGGATATATTTAGCTATTTAGACTTTTAAACAAATACATTGCATAAAACATTGATTTTTCTGTTTATAGAATTAAAAAGGATATAATCTCATTGTAAAATAAAACTGAATGCCACAAGTGTCAGACCCAAACATATACATATATTTACCATATATACAGTATGTGCAGGGGGTAATCATAGTATAAAATCAAATTACCAATATTTTAGCGACAACATTTTTGGGGCCCAGTAACATATAGTTACACAACTGTATATGTGGACTGAAAGTTACAAAAGATGCAGTTGTGGCATTTCTTAACAACGGTAACTTAAAGTAGGCACGTGCTCCTGTTGTAACCTAGAACCCTGGAGATACTGCCACCCTGAAGTAGGCGGTAATTCTAGGGCTGGGTCAATAGTCACCAGCCCCAGATTTTTGGGAAGACCTGGTCCTAGGGTGATGCAATTTTTAGGGTGGCGTGCTTCCTAGCGACATTTGTTTTCTTTCTGGAGCGAGCAGGAGATTTGTTTAATGCTTCTGCATAACAATTTGGGACCTGAGGAGAAGCACGAGTGAGTAGGAGGTATACACAAGCAATGGGGGGGAGTGGTGGGGAGGAGAGGAGTAACCACACATGTGTACAGGCACACAGGGGGTAAAGTGGTCGGCCTAAGGGCGCACAAATTATACATTTTCAGTCAATGCAACTGAAGATGTTGCAGGTGTTATTATATTATGTGTTATAATCTGTGCAGATAATCACAACTGATTTTATGAAACTGGCACAATTTTGCAACTCCTCTTCGTGGTGGCAATTACTTTCGAATTCTGGGTAAAAAACATGGTGAACTTCTTCCAAAGTTTGCACACAGTTCTTTTTGTTCATACATCAGCTCTATAGTCTGTAGAACACAAAAACCACAAATACCCCATTAAATATATCCATACATGTGATGATGACTTGTGATGTCATGTGAGTGATGTCATGAAGAACATTCACTGATCTTGTGAATTATATAAGGGATGATGTGACCCAATAATCAGTTCAACAGACCAATTTAATATTATAACAGTAATGATCCATGCCTTCAAAGTTATCCAGAGCAGCTTCTTGTCTTGGCTCTTGTTGAGCCATCTTTTTAGTGTCAGTGACACTACACACTACACGCCTGTAAAGGCGCTAAGCTAAGGGGTCATGGAACATGCTGAAAACATTATCAAAAAATGGGGTTACACGTGTCATAAAGGCTGAGGATACAGGGCTGATTATTAACCTATTCTGATGCAGAAGGCACTGGTTTATGGGCAGCCATATAATGTGAATCTGAAATTGCAAATCGAAGTAATTACTGATAATCTGTATATCATTCACCATTAGTGATGGGCGAATTTCTCCCGTTTCACTTCTCAGAAAAAATTGTGAATTTCCTGCGAAACCGCAAAACTGCGAAAAATGAGTGAATTGCGAAGTTTGACGCCTGCGTCAATTTTGACGCTCGTGTCAATTTTGCCGCTGGCGTTAAAGTCAATGGGCGTCCAAATAGTGTTGACGAGCAACGGTTTTGACACAAGCGACTTTTCCGAAACGTGTCCAAAATTTTTTGACCCTGGTGAATTTTCGCTAATTTATTAGCCGGTGGCAAAACACAGAAATTAGCCGCAAATTTATTGGCCCATCATTATTGACTATTATATTATATATGTTCAGATAGTATTGTGAGTTGATGCCTCATTTCAGTAACTGACAGCAAGTCAACACTTGTGATATGAATAGACAGAAAAGACGGGCGATACAGATCTTCACTGGTAAAGGGCTGTAGTGAACTTGGGTACAGCCCAAAGAGGTGATTGAGGCCGCTATGTTGGATTTTCTGTACAACTTTTCAAAGGGAATTTCATCATTATTGCTTGTAATCAATGATGCCCTATTATTGTCCTATGAACCACACAGAGTTGTACTGTTGTTGACTACTTCTGCTGGGCCTCGCTTCAGCCCATGCAAGAAAGAACAATCAGCTTCCCTGGAGGTTTCATTAAGTTGTGGTGCAGAACAGTGGCTAGAAATAAGCTGAACAGGTAAGTGAAAGGACTCGTGGAAAATATTTTATTTTGGTTGCCTTGTCCCTTAACAAAGTCCTCTGACAATCTACAAAGGTTAAATGGCCACTTTGCACATCGATGCCACTGAAATATTCAAATATGTCACCCAGTCTAGTTTCGATGTGCCGTTGTGTGTGCGCTGCCAGTAATATTTTCCACTGTTTGTAATGTCCCAGGCATTACGCTGTAAATAGGAAAGACGTATGCTGTGTGTCTGATGGAGAATACAATAGCTCAGATGAGAAGCATTCAAATGCAAGTGGATTTTATGTGGGGATCGTGCAGGAATTACAGCTAAATCCATCCGTGTAATTCTTAGAGGATTTTAATATTCCTGTATGATTCTAACAGAGCAATTACTTTGGGATATAAATCTTATTGTGCACCTCTGTGCTTTTTAGTTATAAATGTTCCCTTTACACGGATTGCCTTTGCTGTCACGGTGTAGCTTATCAGACACAGGTCCTCCTTATTCGTTCTCATTGTCAGGCAAACTGAAATACAGTATTTGTACTATATTAGAATCAGGGTAAGAGTGTAAAGTACATTCCCTGGCCATCCCCCGTCAGCATTAACTGACGGGTATCCCCTCCCACTGACAGATGTGTCCCCTAGCAGAGTTTAAAGCCCCACCTACCTACTTCCTCCCTGTCTTCTTTTTCTCTCTGCGGTGTCCTCTACAGGAGGTATATTTTTTCTTTTGTGGCTCACCCGGTCCTTTTTAGGGCTGGAATCCAGGCGCAGTTGGCCTCTCTCCGCCTGAAGCTCCAGGTTAGCGTTCGCCTTAGCGCATTCGCTCTGGGGATCCCTCTTAGCGGCCGGGGATTACAGGTCTGTGGACTCTAACTCACTTGGCGTTTGTTTGCCGGCGCGTATGCGCGTGCGCGCGCGTTTGTCGCGCGCACGTTTTTCGCGCGCGCGCGTTTTTTCGCGCGCGCGCGTTTTTTCGCGCGCGCGCGTTTTTTCGCGCGCGCGCGTTTGTCGCGGGCGCGCGTTTGTCGCGGGCGCGCGTTTTTTCGCGCGTTCGCGTTACTTCTGACGCCCGCGCCGGCGTCATCACGCTGCGCCTTTTGGCGCCAGTTCTTAACCGGTTTTCGGCATCCTTGCCTTTGGCCTGGTAGTTTTTACTGTGCTTAGGCTCCTTAGGATTGCCGGCTGCCGAGAATTGTGCCGCCCCTCAGGTTATGGTGAGTCACTTTCAGGTAAGTGTTTACTTCGAAAAGAGGCATTATCTGTACTGAAAGTAAATTGTTTCTTACAGATGGAAGATTCATCTGGGAAAAAGAGGTTGGCTTCTGGATCTGAATCTGATGTTGTGATAGTCTGCAGAGCTTGCAAGAATCCCGCTGTTAAGGGGAAGAGGCTCTGCAAACAATGCATCCTCGAGTTGCTTGACAAGGACTTTGGTCAATCTGCTCCAGCTAGCAAAAAAGCAAAATCCGTAGAACTGGAGGGTCAAGCTTCCCCTTCGGGGGCTGAGTCTGCCTTATCTGATCCGTCTCCAGCGGATATCTTGTCATGGATTTCTCAAGCTGTGTCACAGGGCATTAAGGAAGCAACGGTGAATCCAGGCCCTTCAAATCCTAGACAACAAGTACCGTATGAAGAGTCTGAGGAAGAGGAAGATACGGAGGATGAATCCGATCCCTCTTTTGATGTCAAATTAATTCCAGCCTTGATCAGGGCTGTGAGGCATTCCCTTACTCTGCAGGATGAGGAGCAGACATCCACGCCCATTTTTGTCTCCAAAAAGGTGAGACAAACTTTTCCTATGCATAAGGAAGTTGAGGAGTTAGTATCAGCCGAGTGGCAGAAGGGACCAAGAAGAGTTCCGGTCGAACCTAGATTGGAGAAGTTCTACCCCTTTCCTGCTGGAGTCTCCAAGGTTTGGGACTCTCCCCCTACAGTAGATGCTCCTGTAGCACGTCTTTCTAAGAAGACGGCATTACCAATTGATGATCTCTCAGCACTTAAGCATCCTATGGAGAAGAGGATGGAGACAGAGTTGAGGAAAACCTATTTGGTTGCTGGGGCAATGTTGAGGCCTTCTGTCTCGCTAATTTCAGTAATCAAGGCCATGTCTCTTTGGACAGAGTCAGTGGCTGTTGATACCAATGAGGAGACTTTAAGCGAGCAGTCTTTGCAGGTTCTGGAAGACATCAAGATGGCATGCAATTTTTGTCTCGAGGCTGCTGTGGATTTAACCAGATTGGCGGCTAGAAGTATGACTTTTTCGGTCGCAGCCCGTAGAGCCTTGTGGCTTAAAGCTTGGTTTGCGGATACTGCCTCTAAGAATGTTCTATGTAAACTTCCTTTTGAGGGGCAGATGCTCTTTGGAAAGGCGTTAGAGGAGATCATTAATAAGTCTTCAGGAGGGAAGAGCACTTTTCTCCCTCAAACTCCCAGACGTTTTAGGAACCCTCCTAGACGTCAGGATCGTTTCATGCCTAGACGTAGGGATGACTCAAGATTTTACAGACCAGGCAAGGAGTTTTTTCGTGCCAACACTTGGAGGACAGGGCAGTCCAATGTGTTCAAGGGGTTCAGACCCAAGGAAGCTAGATCCCCCAAAGGCAAGCCAAGCAACAATGATATGAGGCCTGTCCAGATTCCTGTGGGAGCAAGATTATTAAAATTTGCAGGGGTCTGGGCAAAGGAGACGAAGGATGTTTGGGTAAAAGCTATTGCGACCCGAGGTTATATGATAGAGTTTCTTTGGAAACCCAGATACAATCATTTCATCCAGACTCCGGTCCCTCGGGAGGAAGACAAGAAGGTTTTTTAAAGGAGTATATCCAGAAACTAATTCTGAAACAAGCAGTGATTCCAGTGCCCAATTCTCAACAGCGAAAAGGCTTTTATTCTCCCCTGTTCCTGGTCCAGAAAAAGTCAGGCGATATGAGGCCAATCCTGGATCTCAGGAAACTAAACAAGTGCGTGAGGGTTCGCTCCTTCAAGATGGAGTCCATCTTAACCATCAAGAGGGCGGTAAGTCCTGGAGACTGGCTCATCTCAATCGATCTAAGAGACGCATATCTGCATGTGCCCGTCGCGGTAGAACATCAGTGTTTCCTCAGATTCTTTTTCCTAGGGCAGCATCTACAATTCACCTGCCTTCCGTTTGGCCTTTCCACGTCACCCAGAACATTCTCAAAGGTCTTAATAGTGGTCATTGCGAGGTTAAGGAAACAAAACATAGAGGTTTATCACTATTTGGACGACCTATTAGTTGTAGCCAGAAATCCAGAGATCCTAGAAAGACATCGAGACACAGTGATGTCGGAGCTACAGAGGTTCGGATGGTTGTTAAATCTGGAAAAGAGCCAACTTGTACCAACTCAGAGATTAGTCTATCTGGGAGCTCAGATAGATACATGTCTAGGGATGATTTCCTTGTCTCAGGAGAGGATCTTCAAGATAAAGCAAATGATGACAACGGTGGTGTTTTTACACTGTCTTCCAGCAAGACAATTTATGCAGGTTTTAAGCAGTTTGACTTCAACAATTGGAGTAGTTCTTTGGGCCAGATGGAATATGAGGAAGATTCAAAGGCTATTTCTGATGCAGTGGGATCGACACAGGAAAGATTGGAACCAAATGATTTACTTTTCAGTGGAGGCAAGAAATCAGATGTTATGGTGGCTGAATGCCTCAAATCTTCGGAAAGGATTCCCTCTGCTAGATCAAAGGCCATTAAACATCTACACAGACGCTTCGGGCTCCGGTTGGGGAGCACATTGCCAGCAGTGGTCAGTCCAAGGTCGTTGGGAGGAAGATCTATCTCATCTGCAGTCCAACATCCTGGAATTAAGGGCAGTCTGGAAAGCTCTTCAGGCTTTCGAACCTCTACTTTGGGCAGAGGAAGTCTGCATAAGATCGGACAACGTCTCAGCAGTAGCTTATATCAGGTGTCAGGGAGGCACCAGGAGCAGGGCAATGATGAAAGAATTGAATCCCATTATGGAATTTGCCCAGTCATGTCTCTTGGGGATAACGGCAGTTCATATTCCCGGGAATCTGAATTGGAAGGCGGACTGGTTGAGTCGCAAGCAAGTAGATCCTGGAGAATGGAGCCTCAACAGCCAGGTTTTTCGGAAGATATTGGGAAGATGGGGGAGACCCGATCTGGATCTCATGGCCTCTGTGAACAATCACAAACTTCCAATCTTCTTCTCCAGAATTCCATGCAGGGAAGCGTGGGCGACGGATGCATTTGCCCACAGTTGGAACAACCTTTGGGCTTACGTATTTCCCCCATTCGCAATGATCTTCAAGGTTTTGAAGAAGATTTTGAGGTCCCGGATCGAAGTTGTCGCAGTCCTACCGGATTGGCCGAGAAGGCCTTGGTATCCGTTGTTAAGGAGGTTGGTTGTGGACAAACCAATGAGACTCCCTTACAAACCAGACCTTCTGTTCCAGGGTCAATTTCTTCATCCTGCTCCTCAACAACTAAAGCTAGCGGCATGGAGACTCAGCTCAACAGGCTGAGGGAAGAGGGCTGTTCGGAATCCCTTATAAATACTTTGTCAAAATCTCGGAAGAATAGCACTTCTTTAAAATACGATAGGATTTGGAGTGTTTTTTCTTCTTGGGCTACGAAGGAAGGATTCAATCCTGAAAACCCAGAGGTGATTCAAGTGTTGGAGTTCCTTCAGTTGGGTTTGGATAAGGGCCTCAGCACTAGTACCCTTAGAGTTCAGGTATCTGCACTTTCAGCAATTTTGGGAGTTCAGTTTGCCAGCAATCCTTTGATAGTTCGCTTTTTCAAGGCTGCAGTAAGAATTAGACCACCAGTTAAGGAGCTTGCTCCCTCTTGGGATTTGCCGCTTGTGCTGGAAGCTTTTTCAATATCTCCTTTCATTCCTGAAGAGAATATATCCATGTGGAATTTAACTCTGAAGTCGGTATTTTTGGTGGCTATAGCTTCAGGTCGAAGAGTCTCCGAACTGCAAGCTCTGATGGCTAACCCTCCTTACACAGTTTTCAGTGATCAGGGAGTGACACTCAGACCAAGTTTATCATTTCTGCCGAAGGTGGTGTCTGAATTTCACCTAAATGAACCGATATGTCTTCCAGCCATTGACAGAAATTCAGATCAGGAGAAGGATATTCCTGAAGTTCTGGATATAAAGAGATGTTTGGAGAGGTATCTGATCTCTACAAGACCCTGTAGGAAGTCTGAAAGCCTGTTCATTATCCCTTGTGGAGCTAACAAGGGTCAAGCGGCTTC
This sequence comes from Xenopus laevis, assembly GCF_017654675.1. Taxonomy (NCBI): domain Eukaryota; kingdom Metazoa; phylum Chordata; class Amphibia; order Anura; family Pipidae; genus Xenopus; species Xenopus laevis. The sequence continues at coordinate 17,238,284 of NC_054383.1, forward strand.
GATTTCCACGATTCGTAGATGGATCATTACTATGATCAAGAAGGCTTACTCGCTAAAAGGGCAAGAAGTACCTGAGGGGGTCAGGCCCCATTCAACCAGAGGTATGGCGACGTCTTGGGCGGCAGAAGCAGGAGCACCTACAGATGCCATTTGCAGGGCAGCTACCTGGGCTAGTCCTAATACTTTTGTTAAACATTATCGTTTAGATGTCAGGCTAACCAAAAGAGCTGATTTTGGTCGTAAAGTTATTCAAGCAGTACTGAATTCTAAGTAAACTGTTTGATTCTCCCACCCCTTGTTTCATTGCTTGGGTATTACCCGTCAGTTAATGCTGACGGGGGATGGCCAGGGAAAGGAGGAATTCTATCATACTTACCGTGATTCCCCTTTCCTGGCCATCCCCCTAGTCAGCATTCCCTCCCGAATCTTAGAGCTTTTTACAGAGACAGGGAGGAAGTAGGTAGGTGGGGCTTTAAACTCTGCTAGGGGACACATCTGTCAGTGGGAGGGGATACCCGTCAGTTAATGCTGACTAGGGGGATGGCCAGGAAAGGGGAATCACGGTAAGTATGATAGAATTCCTCCTTTTCAATGAAGACATAACACCACCTCCATAGATATATAGATATATATGGCTAATCATCTCCTTTATATGTGGTGTACAGAACTATTGCCCGGGGGTTACTACCCATGTAAACCTGACAAAGGAGTTCACCCCCAAAATATTGTATTATACATCATAAAATGCAGGAAGCTCACTGAATTAAATTGCCCTGGTGTGCCAGTTGTATACTTGACAAGGGGACTCCTCAATTTGACCCTTCCCCTTGAGCTATCCCACTGGACCCCATTATTATATACCTTAATGAAACCAGGAGACAGAGATGGGTGTAAAATGGCCACAGCATTTATTCACATTTTATTAAATAAATAGGACATTGCCAGCTGAACCCAGGACAATCTTCAAAAGCCAGAATTTAACAAGAGATCTCTACTATGCTCTTCCGCCAACATGAGAGAAGTTCAGCAGCCCTGCTGCCGGACCTGCATCTGCAGTGTGTCCATGATAGGAAATCCAAGCAGGCTGCCCCCTAGCACAAGCAGTAGTAGCGTCTGTATCAATCAATCCACCGTGCAGTCACAGGAGAGAACCTCCTTTCTCCCTCTTCTAAACTTACCTGTGCAGTACTCTGGCAAGGTCCTACCTCCACAACGAGCCCAACTGAAAACCTTGAGTTGGGCTCGCCCCACCATATCTTAATATTCATTTTTTAATAAATAATATCATAGTAAATAAATAAAAAACACAAATAGTCATAAAACATACAATGTTGATTTATCAAACAAACCATACCACAGGATGGAATAAAATTGGTTAATGGCCTTATGATATACATGTTTTTTAATATTCTATGTGTTCAAACCATAAATAGACCATAAATAGATTCCTTTTTTAAATACTTTAAAATAATAATGACTGTGTGCAACTGCCTGCAAAGCCAGCCACCCTCCTCTGGATGTATTTTGCTTGGGCAAGTTAAAGCCATGCAAACTTACTAGAAGGTTGCCTGTCATATGAAAAGCCAAAGCCTAGGAAAACCTAGGAAATTGTAGTATTATCTTGCCACAAATTACCATTTACTCTGCCCCATGCGTTAGACTAGGATGGTTACACAGGCAATTTTATTTCATCCTGGATACCAAATGTACTTTCTTATTAATAATGGAGTGATGGTCGACCTGCCCCATCTCCTCCAGAGGCCCTAAGCTTCATGTGCCCAGCTCAGAGGGTAATGTCACCAAACCACCTTGCCATGTTGCTTCCCTAAAAACCCCTCCACTAAGTAGTGTCCTCCCCCCAGCCACAAATGTTCAGCTCAGAGGGCCCAGCATTAGAGGGTAAGGCCAACCAACCCCTTTCCCATGCTACTAACTTAGCAACCCCTCCCAACAACATAGACCTCCCTCCAGCCGCAAGTGCTCAGTTTAGAGGGCCCAGCTTAGACGGTAAGGTCTCCCAACCATTTTGCCTAAAGTCTTGATATCATGGTCAATGTAGTGACAATTAATCATAAAGAATACTGATAACCCTGTCATCACTGGGATGGGCGGCAATAATTTCTCGCTTGTGTGTACTCTCATTCGCCCCCCATATATCCCGAGTTTTCCCAGTACCCTATGAACTAAAACCGAGGGGTTCCTATCAGAGTGGTAGTAACCCTAAGTGTAACCCTAAAATTATTTCTGGTCGTTAGATGCTCATTGTAACAAATTTCCAGTTATGCATTAATGTTACTGTAGATGTGGCCTCTAAATGTTTTAGCTGCTGTACTATGTTACCTTATTCCACCAAGGGTGACATAACATATGCAGGACCCATAGTAGCAGGCCACCAGCCGCATGTGCTTTCCAGCATGGTGGGTAACCCCGATTGTATGCTTCGACCCAGGTATCTCAATGTCCCACCATGGGCCACTGTAGCCTACTGTATGCAGGAACAAGGTAACATTTGCAGGATCCATCATACCGACAACCAGACTCTTGTGTCCTCCAGCATGGTGGGTACAGCTGATTGTATGCTTCGATCCAGGTATCTCTATGAAACATAACACCTCCCAGAGACCAACGCTCTTAGAGAGGAAACATCCAACCATGGGCCACTGTAACACATTCATGATCCATGCACACTTGCAGGATAAACCGTACCAGCCACCAGCCCCCATTTTTCTCCAGCATGGTGGGTATGCCAAATAGCATGGTGGGTATGCCAAATAGCATGGTGGGTATGCCAGATTGCATGCTTCCTCCCAGAAAGGAAACATCCAACAATGGGCCACACATGCATGATCCATGCAACACTTGCAGGATCCCCATACCAGCCACCAGCCACTTGTGTTCTCCAACACAGTGCTCTGACAGCCCTTCCATGCCGTGGAGCCCTGCACTCCGGCAGCCTTTCGACACTGTGGAACCCAATGCTCTGGCAGCCCTTCCACATTGTGGAGCCCCATGCACCAGCAGCCCTTCCACGCTGTGGAGCCCACGCTCCAGCAGCCCTTCCATGCTGTGGTGCCCTGTGCTTCAGCAGCCCTTCAATGCTGTGGTGCCCTGCGCTTCAGCAGCCCTTCCACACTGTGTAGCTCTAGCAGCCCTTGCACACTGTGGAGCCCATGCTCCAGCAACCTTTCCATGCTGTGGAGCCCCTGCTCTCCAACAGCCCTTCCATGCTGTGGTGCCCTGCGCTTTGGCAGCCCTTCCACGCTGTGGAGCCCGCGCTCCAGTAGCCCTACTACACTGTGGAGCATGTGCTCCAGCAGCCCTTTCATGTTGTGGAGCCCGCGCTCCAGCATCCCTTCCACACTGTAGAGCCCCGTGTTCCGGCAGCCCTTCCACACTGTGGAGCCTGGCGCTCCAGCAGCCCTTCTGAACTATGGACCCCCGCGCTCCAGCAGCTGTTCCGCACTGTGGAACCCATGCTTCCACATTGTGATGACCCATGCTCCAACTGCTTTCTGCCCAGACAATCAAAACTAGGCTCTTTGAAAGTAAAGGCTAGCTGGGGAGTTAAATGATCAGCTTAAGTACAGTATACCTACCTCTCTCCGCAGCTCACAAAAGGAAGCTGCAATAGCAGGCTCGTATGATATAATATTGAGGGCTGTTAATTCTATATACTTGCCCCGAAGTGAACTGCTTCTTCCCCTGACATCACTTCCCTCTCTTACTCCGCCCCTGGGCCTGGTCATCTCCTGCTTTAACTCTTTCCTTCTCACCTAAACACAGCTACATGTGATTCTGCACATCTCTGACCTAGACCAGTATAATTTGGATGCTGGTCATTCGGATCCCGTCATACAGCCCCTGCGCTTATAGCTCCAGGGCTTTTCTTTACGAGTATTTGTAGCACCAGGCTACACTTGATGGAGATAGGGTAGAGTTCTGCAACAAGTTGGGTACCCGCGGAATACCTGCAAAGCAGTCAGGACTTGATCAGAATATTCCTTATGTCCCCACCTTGGATGTGGTCTGTGGGCCGTCCAAGGGTACCCTTTAGCTGCAGCTTGGCACTAATAGGTGTCCATTTGGGAAGTTAAAAAAGGAAATATACTGTTTCTTGTGATGTCACTTCCACTTTGCTTGACTTCCCTTCCGGCTTACGTGATGCATATGCGGGAAGTGGGTCAGGTATTCAAAGATGGGGAAAATGCAGATAAGCAGGTGTGGGTCCACACCCCAGGCAACCCAGTCGGGTCACCCCCTCCACAGTGTGTGCGTACATGAGCAAGCACGTGCTGATCAGCCGCGTCACCCCCTCATGTACGCATGTCCCCCTCACCTATCTGCGCGAGCAGTCACAAAGAGCAGGATTCTGCAGACCAGACTGGGGTAGGAAGCAGTGAAAGGTACATGCCTTGCGCCCCCCTAGCTTTGTGCCCTAGGCACGTGCCTACTCTGCCCCTAGTTCCAGCCCTAGATGGAGGTCTCTAGATCGGGGGGTGCCTTGCTGAATAACACTTTGAATTAATTGGGGTCCACAACATCAGGGTAGCGGATCCCCTATTCGGCAATGGACAATAATGTGGTACAGAACTGGAAATGAATGACCTACAAGAGGATTTGCTAATAGTGGTTGTTTAGAAAGCTGAATTACAAAAAAAATAGGTGATCTCAAATATTATAATACACAGTGGAATGGGGGCCTGAAATGAAAAAAATGTTCCTCAGTTTCCAAGAATACCTACCGATATGTGGCAATGGGGTGACGTGAATCATAATAACCACAACAATAGATTTATAATAGAAAATGAGAATAATAATACATATTTACAAAACAGCAGGAAAAAGAGTTGGGAACATTCCCCCTAACATGGGGAATTTTTTCCTCCCGAGAGAAGAAAATTCAGCAATGGAAGTTAAAGGTTGAACTTGATGGACGTGTGTCTTTTTTCAACCTAACTTACTATGTTACTATGTAAGTTCAACTGAATATTGAGTTTTTGTATGGTGTAGACAATTTGGTAGTTGGTCTTCAATTTTATTCTTTGTGTTTTTTTAATTATTTATATTATTTTTGTTCAACCAGGGAACAGCTTTGAAATCAGAATAGATTGATGGTAGAGGGCTAGATAAATGCCAGAGGACTTGAGAAAAATACAAGCAATTAAAACACAAGAATAACTATAAGTGAAACTGTGGAGTCAATATGTTTTTGGGGGGTTTTCTTGGTTGCCACGGTCAGTGACTCCCAACAATATATTAAGAAAAAGAGGTAGAATAAGAATAATGTTGGGGAGCTGCCCCCCCCCCCATACAAACCAATGGGATCCTCCATACAAGCTGGTCGGCTATCAACCTGCCTCTCCTGTTCTTGTTTGGGTCAGCAATGTCAGGTAAGAAGGTGGAAGAGCTTCAACTACTTAATTGTGGCTAATACGTCAAAATTCTCACACTTACCCTTTCAAGTGAACATTTATGCTGAAAATGATTTTAGCCCAGATGGCATCACATCCAGCAAGCAGGACATCTGTAGGCGCCAGAGGCTGCACTGGAAATCCTTGCAGGTGGCAGTAGCTCCAAGGTTCTCCTCCATCTATAGGTGACTGCACTCAATTTAGAAAGACACCGCTGCACGGACAGTTGTCAATTACCCCTATTTTTGCATTTATCTGGTGTGTGCTCTGCTTAAGATGGCTTGTGTCCTTCAACTGTAACTGGGTCGAGTCTGCTTGGGCTAGGATGAAGACGTCATGGCTGAAAAATAATATAAGAAGGCGTATTTTATGAAAGTAAGAAGCTATGGCTAAAAAACAAGTCAATTTGGTGGATGCTCTAGACGACTGACTTTAAGCATGCCTATACAGTTACACAGTTTAATGATCGGGTCCCTTAAAGGCAACATAAAGTTCTTTATTTTTTTCAAATGACCCATTCATAATTTCACTTTATTTATGGTCAAGGGCATCTATTTCATTGCAAATCTTGTGCCGCCAAAACAAATATTATTTTTTGAATCTTTCATTATCTTACTCTCTGGAAATGGGCTAAAACAGCATGTGTTGGTATTAGATGCTGCGGAGCCAGCTGTCGTGCCTGGCTGCACAGTGTCTCAGTGTCAGCAGTTCAAAGAAGTGCAAGACTGAATGGGGAGGTAACTTGATAGGTCAGTGGAACCAAATTCCAAGTTAGAAGAACACGGCTCTCATGTGTATTTGTTCTAACTCTGGGCATATTTAGATGTTTTATTTGCCATTATTTTTGACTGACTTTGTCATAAATATGCAGCCGGGAGGCGAGAGGCAGGGAATTTAGCAAATATCTGAAAAGTGAAAACTGGAGGAGAAAAAAACTAAAAGAAACACGGAAATAATTCCAGGCTGTGTGTCAACAAGTCACTGAGGCCTCAAGCAACGTTGACTGCTTTGTCTCTAACAAAGAGTTAAGTTACCCCAGCTTTTCTCAGGCACTTCAAGGAAGTCTAAAAAGCGGTTTCTGTTCTGGGCTTAAAGGGATACTGTCATGGGGAAAAATGTAAATTCGAAGTCGAAGTATCCTATTCGATGGTCGAAGTATCCAAAAAATTGCTTTGAATTTCGGATTTTTTTACTTCGAAAATTCCCTTTGACCCTTGATAAATCTGCCCCTGAATATCAATGTTAAAAATTGTTTCATGTCCCTGAAGGACAAAGAATTCATTTAAGGTAGGTATCAATTCATGGGACTGGCGTCTATGTCATAGTGATGGTGTACCCACCAACTGTAAACAAACAGATTCTCAGCCCTGGGTCATAACATTCCCAGTTAGTTACCTACCTCTTCACTACCAGTCAATCACCTCTGTCCATTACCCATGCCTAACTAGTGGTAGGTCCAATCTGTGTACATACTGTATATCAGATATAGGGGACGTTTCAAGTCAACAAGTAGACTTTTTGGAGGTGTCTCCATAGGAGGGATATCCCACATCTATGCACTAGGGCCCTTAGATCCTCTTAAACCCCAGCATTTATTTAGGAATCTCAAGAAGATGGAACCCCTAACAACACAATGGTGGTGCCCCTGTACAAATAAATGTGGCAGACGCACAAAGCCAGTTTCCTTAATGTAGCTGCCATTACCCACGCCTAGCTAGTGGTAGGTCCAATCTGTATATATATATATATATATATATATATATATATATATATATATATATATATATATATATATCAGATATAGGGGAGGTTTCTAGTGAACAAGTAGACTTTTTGGAGGTGTCTCCATAGGAGGGATACCTCGCATCTATGCACTAGGGCCCCTAGATCCTCTTAAACCCCAGGACTTATTTAGGAATCTCAAGAAAACGAAACCCCTAACAACACAATGGTGGTGCCCCTGTACAAATAAATGTGCCAGACGCACAAAGGCAGTAGTTGCCATTACCCATGCCTAACTAGTGGTAGGTCCAAACTGTGTAACGTCAGATATAGGAGAGGTTTCAATCAACAAGTAGACTTTTTGGAGGTGTCAGAATCCATCAAACGGATATCCCACATCTATGCACTAGGGCCCTTAGATCCCCTTTAACCCCAGGACTTATTTATGAATGTCGAGAAGATGGAACCCCTAACAACACAATAAAAATAAATGTGCCATGCTCACGAAGCCCGTTTGCTTAATGTAGTTGCCAGTGACATTAATAAACGGCTTCCGTCGCCTTTGCCTTTTGGATTTTGCAAGGAAAAGTTGATTCAGCGCGCGCGTATGGAATGTGAATAATGTCCACTTTGCATTTCCTGCATGGCTGCCATGTCACAAGACAACCCTTGGCACGTCTCTCTGTAGTGCAGAGTAGTCTATCATCTTGCTATCACCTTGCCAAGTACAATACATCTGAGAATGGAGATATCATAAAGGAAAATCAGCATTATTAGTAGAATGCTAACATTGCACTTACCCAGCACTAGGCTCTCTTTTAAATAGACCCTCTTGAGGTTCCTGTGTCCTAGCACCCTTCATTAGTGGCTACACCAGCCCACACTTTGGGCATCATTAAGCGTCTCTACAGTAACTGGCAGGGAAAGGCCATTCTTCATCTCACTATCTGACTATAGCACCTTTCAAAACATGTATGTGAGCTGCAGGAAGCACCTGTGTAATAGTATCAGACAGCCCGTTCCCGAGGCAGGCCGTCTAAAGCGGAGCAAAAAATAATGCCGACACTGACAGTGCGGCTCATATTGAAATTCATTCTTAAAACTGTAACAAAAAAAAAAGATAAAAAAAATGTGGTGAATGAGGATTTTCTAAACACACTGTAAAACAGGCTCTTAATTCTTCTAATCTATGGTGCCCTCTATTGAAAAGAGAAGGTCTGAACAGCTCCGGCACTGCACTCTTTAGGCAACCTCTGTTATTCAATATACGGATTAACCCTTTGATGCCCCAGATGCTAGTGTATGTATGAAATCCATTATCCAGAAATCCTTCATCCAAAATGCTCAGGGCATTATGGCAAATGGCATTCTCCTGTTTTTATTTAAGATAACTATTCTCTTTAGCAGATTATGGGTGAAACATTCATATCATTTTTAAAAGTATCATTTATCCTTTCTGGATAACAGGTTTCTGAATGACGGATCATATATATATATATATATATATATATATATATATATATATATATATATATATATATATACCAAAAGAATGTGGATGCACACATGGCTTTGTAGAAAAATGTAAAAATCTTTATGTATATTAAAAAGCAGGTCGACGTTTCGGTCTGTATCTAAGACCTTTCGCAAGACCATAATATATATACATATATTGGACCTGTTATCCAGAATGCTTGGGACCTAGGCTTTTCCGACGAACAGATCTTTCTGTTATTTGGATCTTCATACCTTAAGTCTACTAGAAAATCATGTAAACATTAAATAAACCCAATAGGCTGGTTTTGCTTCCAATAAGGATTAATTATATCTTAGTTGGGATCAAGTGCAAGCGACTGTTTAATTATTACAGAGAAAAAGGAAATCATTTTTTAAAAATTTGGATTATTTGGATAAAATAGAGTCTATGAGAGACAGCCTTTCTGTAATTCGGAGCTTTCTGGATAATGGGTTTCTGGATAACGGATCCCATACCTGTATATATATATATATTTTTATATATATATATATATATATATATATATATATATATATATATATATATATATGAGGAAACCCAGATTTGGCCAACAAAACCATGTATTTTTTTTTTTTTTCCTGACCACAATTCACAAGCCGGACTCTTTGAAATGCAATGATATTTTTATTGGCAGCGAAACAAAACAAAATATGAAAGGAGCAGAAACAAGAAACCGTTAGCTGTATCTTTTCAACATCTCCAAAGATCTGAAATGTGGAGAATAAAAAAAAAATGCAAAAAAAAAAAATATCCCAACTAACAATACAAAAGTGATTTCCTCCAAAATGATTTTGTTTTAAACAGTTGTGACTTTACGCCAAAGATTTTTTTTCTCCCTTAACATCAAAGAGTATGGGGTGGGGAAGGTTGGGCACTGCAACTGGCACAGAGACAGAGTCTTAATTTGGACAAATACAAAGCTGGGCAGGAACAGGGAGGTGTGTGCTACACATTATTGTGCTTCCAATGACACGCAATGTAATACTGTACCACTCTAAAGCCAGATGCTTCCTTACAGGGGCAGTTGAACCCTGCATTTGCCACACCCCTCTCTCTCTCTCCTTTTTCTTGCTTTAATGGGCATTAAAAATAGAACAAAACAGGACTGGAGATGGGAACAAAATACAACAGGCACAGGCTGCTGTACTCATTCTGCTGTAAAATGTAAAAACAAGAAAGGGCACACAAGCTGAGTCCCGGAGGACATATCCGGCTTTTTTAATATAGTAGTGCCAAACACATTTCACTTCGGATGTTGTATTATATTTATATGTCACTCAAATATTTACCATTTTCCTGAATTCTACTGCGTAATTTGAAAGCTTAAAGCATAGTGTGTTGGTTTATAGGCTTTGGCTGCGGTACAGCTCTAGGTGAGCGGCTCGACAAAAAAAAACAAAACAAAACACAACACGTTCACATTTCTTTCAGAAGCTTCTCGTGTGCCAAGAGCCAGAGTTTCAGATGATTTCCTTTGCCGCCAATGTAGTTGCCAAGGCTTCCATTGCTGCAAATCACCCTGTGGCAAGGTATTAGGATCGGTATCTGTAAATACAGAAATAAAGTCATATGCAAAAGCAAAGGAGTAGGCAAGAAACTTGCACCGTTTTATTCCGTGACTGCATCTGCTTACTTACATAGGCAGCATGGTAAGAGTAGGACCAGTTTATATTATTAAAAAACAAAAACATTTTTTCACCCACAACTATATACAGGTATGGGACCTGTTATGCAGAATTTTCAGGACCTGGGGTTTTCCAGATAACGTATCTTTCCGTAATTTAGATCTTCCTACCATAAAGGGATACTGTCATGGGAAAACTTTTCAAAATGCATCAGTTAATATTGCTGCTCCAGCAGAATTCTGCACTGAAATCCGTTTCTCAAACAGATTTTTTTATATTTAATTTTGAAATGTGACATGGGGCTAGACATATTATCAGTTTCCCAGCTGCCCCCAGTCATGTGACTTGTGCGTCTGATAAACTTCAGTCGCTCTTTACTGCTGTACAGCAAGTTGGAGTAATGTCCCCCCCTCCCTTTCCCACCAGCAGCCTAACAAAAGAACAATGGGAAGGTAACCAGATAACGGCTCCCTAACACAAGATAACAGCTAGGCAAGAACAGCACTCAATAGTAAAATCCAGGTCCCACTGCGACATTGAGTAGGAGAAACAACAGCCTGCCAGAAAGCAGTTCCATCCTAAAGTGCTGGCTCTTTCTGAAAGCACATGACCAGGCAAAATGACCTAAGATGGCCCTACACACCAATATTACAACTAAAAAAATACACTTGCTGGTTCAGGATGAAATTTTATATTGTAGAGTGAATTATTTGCAGTGTAAACAATGTAATTTAGAAATAAAAACTACACTATAAAAATTGTGAGAGAATCCCAAATAGAAAATCATTGGGATCAAGTACAAGTTACTGTTTTATTATTACACTGAAAAAATAAATAATTTTTAATAATGTGGATTATATGGATCGAATGTAGACTATTGGAGATGGCCTTTCTGTAATTTGGAGCTTTCTGGATAATGGGATTCTGGATGACAGATGCCATATCTGTAGTGGTCAGGTCAATAGAATAATGTGAATATATTGGGATAGCAAATCACGGAAAACAGCAAAGAGCAGAATACCTGCTATTCAATCTTTATTGTGCATTTCACACAACATGTTTCGGGCAGCAAGTGTTGAGAAAGGGCACTTGCTGCCCGAAACATGTTGTGTGAAATGCACAATAAAGATTGAATAGCAGGTATTCTGCTCTTTGCTGTTTTCCGTGATTTGCTATCCCAATATATTGAAGTTAACCCTGTGGTTGCCTGTGACGGAGCACCAGTGCAAATCAGGAATATTCAACCAATGCTGGGTGCATGTGTGTTACCTTTGAATGGAATAGAATAATGTGAAAAGCCATGGCTAGCTTTAGGGTGCCTCTCGGGGGAATTCATTGATTTTTTCAATATTTAGTATTTACATCCGAGATTTTTGATTCTCATCATCTTCATGTCCTTTGATTTAGGGGAGGGGGGGGTTATGAATTATAGTTTAGCAAGAATAGGTGTGCTACAGGTGGAAGACACCCCTGATTCATAAAAAGTGTTTTTATTTTTTAATTCAATAAGTCCTTGGTTGTCCACTGGTTTTGGCTTCTCCTCTTTAAAACAGGCTTTGCAAAAGTCAAGCCAAGTTTTTGAATAAAAGAGCAATAATTAACCCCATTCCCATTGGGCTCATGTATGAGCTGCCCATAAATAACATTAGAAAAGCAGAACTTTCACATAGGCATGAGTCCAAGATGTGATAACAGATATATAATAAGAGAACAAGTAAGGCCTGTGCTTGTTGGGTTGCACTGTAAATATTTAGGACCTGGAGGATGGGCACTTTCAAGTAAACCAGATTATGATCCCTAAGGTGTTTGGGATGGGTGTCCCTAAAAATATTTTTCTGTGGGTCCTTGTAACCTCTTAAGATGCCACAGTTCAACAGTAAAATGGTAAGGGTCAATCAAACAAGCCATGGTGTTATGGTTAATACCACTATAAAGCTAAGGCCCAAACCAACAACAGATTGTTGAAGGATCCCATAAGTGATGGAGATTTCTTATAATTTAACCTTTTCATAACAAGCATCTAAACATGCAGTAACTGGCTATGGTTATTAATACAATCCAGGCAGATAATGGTTTCTTGAGTTATGATTAGTGATGGGCGAATTTGCGACGAATTGCTGCGATTCTCCGCTGGCGAATGAATTTGCGAAACCGCCACGAAAATTTACCAGCGAAAAATTCGCCAGAGTCCAAAAAAGGGACGCCAGCATCCAAAACAAGACGCCGGCGCTGTTTCGCAAATTTCTCTGCAAATCGAAACGCCCCAAATTCGCTAGTTACGATACTGGCCCAGTGGACCTCCTTGCCCCTAATGTGTATATATTAATTGTTATTCTCCCTTAAAAGAAACATTAGATGATAATTTGTGTTGAGTATATTTCTGTCCCCTGCCACATGCATTATTCAGGGTTGGAACCCTTCATTATTTTCACTGTGCAACAACTTGTTATCAAAGATGACAAAAAGGACACTATCATGCTTCATATGGCATCAGCTTGTGTGAGTTTATTACTTTTTCCAGATGACAGACGGTGGATTGAAATTTCTAAGGGTAGAGGCACACAATTTTATTTGGGGGAGATTAGTCACTCAGCGACAAAGCGCCTCTTCTTCGGGCGACTAATCTCCCTGCAATGCCTTCACGCCAGGCAGATAAGTCGCCCGAAGAAGGGGAGATTTATCGTTGGCCATCTAATCTCCCCCAAATAGCATTGTGTGCCTCTACCCTAAGGGACACTATTCTAGCATTTGGGTATAGTGATGTAGCTATAGAGGAAGCAAACCCCACCCAATTACTGCCTGCCCATGACCTCATGCTACAGATTTAAATGTGCTTCCTGATATGGCCTATCTGTGGCCTTTGCCTGGATTTTGCTGCCCCCTTCACTATCTTCAAGTTTCCAAATCCAATAATTAGGGGAGCCGAGCAGTTATAGTGGGACATTCACTAAGATTCGTAGTTGCGCCAGGCGTAACTTTGCCGCACTTCGCCAGGTGTAGTTTCGCCAGCGCTTCGCAAATTCACTAAAATCCGAAGTTGCGCTAAGTGAAGCGAAGTTACGATAGCGATGGTTAATTTGCATACGGCGCCAAATTCAAATTACAATGGAGGAATATGTAGCAGTACTACAAATGCCTGGGAAACCTTCAAAACATCAGATAAAATTTTTATTTTGCCCTACACATGTGCCCACTGTATAGTTAAGTTGCCATGAGTTAGGAAATGTAGGGGGGAAGGAGGGGAGCCCCAAAAATTTTTTCGATCTTTTTCATCCTATCACCCATAATATAGAAAAAACGCCAGTGTTTTTTGGGACTTAGAAAAAATTTCAACTTTTTTTGAAGAAATCCCTATCTACTCTATTGCGCTTCGCCTGGTCTGAGGTGGCGAAGGAAGTCTGGCGTAAAAGGTAGCGTTCAGTACAATGCGCGCGTGAATTTGCGTAGTTACATCCATTTCGCAAATTCACCAGGCGTAAGGGTGCCAAGTAACACTAGCGAATTTACACCAACGTGAATTTGCGAAGTAACGAAAATGCCCAACGCTAGCAAATTGAAGCTAGCATTAGGCGCTTCGGCGCATAGTGAATTTGCCCCATAGTAAATAGTTTATCAACTCAAGAATTAAGAAATGGTGATTCTTAAGGGTTCAACTATGAAGTCAGAAATTACCATAAGAGAGAGATGTTCACATGAAAAGAGGGAGGAAGCCACACAAGGAAGAAAAACAGAGGCCCCTGACCAAGATCCACATAACCGAACTGGTCTCCAGGCATCACATGATGAAAATTAGAAGTGCTGCTTTCGCTTGTCGAACATTTCTTTTGAATTTACATTTGCACGTCCCCTTTTTTTTTTATTCCAGATGTCATCGCTTTCTGGAGATCTGATAAACATCTTTTTGGAATCTGTGGTTACTTAAACAGAAGCTCAGATATGACTACAGACAAGTTTTACTCTTGCCCACATATTGTATTCATTTCGCAACTCAGCAAAAACAGGAATTGTACTTTCCCCTAGAAAAGAAAAATGCCTGTCTGTTGCAATGTTCATGACTTAGAAATATGTTTGTAGTTATTGTAAAAACTTTCCCTGGTGAGGTTTGGCTTGAGACATCCAAAACCCTTAAGAAAAGCCAATATTTATGAACAAAACTGAACAGGATTCAATGGAAAATATCAATGATTGTTATAAGATTTAAGATGTATTTGCAATGTTCCATCATATTTTGTGTTAGGAGCATAAGTTATCCAAAAAAGAAAAACGACCCCTCCCTAATGCATAAAGTAAAAACAAAAAAAAAAAACAGTTTTAGATCTAAAAGTAGAAAAGACTAGCGAGATACAGTAATGGGATTATCTGGAAACCCCTTATCCAGAAAGCCAGAATTATGGGATGACCATCTCCCATAGACTCCATTTAAATCAAACAATTCACATTTTCACAAAAAGTATTTCCCTTTTTTCTGAAATAATGAACCAGTACCTTTTAGTTGATCCTACCAAAGATATAATTAATCCTTATTGGAGGCAAAACACCCCTGTTGGGTTTATTTAATATTTAAATAGTTTTTTTAGCAGACTTAAGGTATGGAGATCCAAATTACAAAAAGACCCCTTATCCGGAAACTTCACATACCATTCTGGATAACAGGTTCCATAGCTGACCTGTACAAGTTACATATGGGGGCAAATTCACTAACCTGCAGAGTTGCGCTAGCGCAGGCGAAGTTTCGCCATGGCACACTAATTCACTAAAATCCAAAGTTGCGCTCATGGAGGCGAACGGTAGCGAAGTTGTGCCAGCGTTAATTCGTCAAGGAAAGCGAAGTTACGCTAGTGATGCCTAATTTGCATATGGCGAAAAGTTAAAGTACAATGGACGTATATGTAGCAGCAAATATATTACACTACACAAGCCTGAGAAAGCTTCATAAAATAAAATAGAATTGTTATATTGCCCTATACATGTGCCCACTGTATAGTTTAGGTGCCATATGTTAGGAAATGTAGGGGGGAAGGAGGGTACCCCCAAAAAAATTTACGATCTTTTTCAGCCTATCACCCTTAAAAAAGTAAAAGATGCTAGAGTTTTTTGGGACTTAGAAAAAATTTCAACTTTTTTTGAAGCAATCCCTATCTACTCTATTGCACTTCGCCTGGTCTGAGGTGGCGAAGGCAAGTCTGGCGCAAGAGGTAACGGTCAGTAAAATGCGCAAGTTAGTGAATTAGCGTAGTTATGTCCCTTCACCATATCGCAACTTTGCCTGGCGTAAGGGTGAGAAGTAGCGCTAGAGTAAGTCCACTTCACTAGAGAATTTACACCAGCACCCGTTAGTAAATCGGCAAAGTAACGAAATGACATCACGCTTGCGAATTTGCGCTAGCGTTAGCCACTTCGCTCTTTAGTGAATTTGCCCCATAGAGTACAGGTATGGGACCTGTTATCAGAACCTGGATAAGGGGTCTTTTTCATAAGGGGCCTATTGATTAACAGTCTCATTTTCGTGGTTTTGGTGGTTTTTGAAACCACAACTAAACTACGAATGTCCTGAGATTTATAAAAATATGAATAAAAAAATTATGAATGTAAAATTAAGCTGAACAATGAGCTAAAAAATGTGGAAACCTTAAAAAAATGCAAGTTTTTCGACAATTCCTAGAGAAAAAAATACGAAAATACGATCGGCTTGTATGTGCACATTGGTAAGGAGCAGGTGACTGCCTCTGAGGGGGCAATAAAATTTTTTTTAAAAAATAATAAAAATAATACAAATTTTCGATTTTTTTGCACAAAATTATAGGGGATGTGCACAATGCAAAATGCCACTAGAACAGATATAGGTATAGTTGACCTTCGCTTACATAAACATTTACATTAAGAGACTTTGCCTTTGGACACAAGTCAATATATTCATGGCTGCAACTGTGATCTTCAGAAAAAGCTCTGTTGTTTGTTGACCTAAATAACATCAAACCAAAGCAATGCATTCTCAATCTGAGATTTTTTACCACCAAAAATGATCACCAGCGTTCTCCTAATTTCAGGCACTGCGAAACAGCTGAACGACTGATGTTTGCTAGGGCTCTTACTCATGAGCGTTTTTACCTGCACTTCCCTGCGTTCCGTTTTTCGGCGTTCAGCCGCAGGGAAGCGCAGGAATAGACGCATTTCCTTTTTTCAAATGGGGCTGTACTCACACAGGCGAATGTAGGCGCCGAACGCAGGAAAAATGCAGCATGTTGCGTCTCAACCTGCGTTCGGCGCCTACATGCGCCTGTGCGAGTACAGCCCCATTTGAAAAAAGGAAATGCGTCTATTCCTGCGCTCCCCTGCGGCTGAACGCGGAAAAAAACGGAGCGCAGGTAAAAACGCTCATGAGTAAGAGCCCTAAAAGGGAGCTAAAATTTTTATTTGGCGTCTACTTATTCAAGTCACAAAGTCTATATTAATTGTAAGAGGAAAAAATACTGAGCGATGATCCCTGCAGTGAAATCCCTGGAAGTGCATCTAATCATAACATCTCATTGCTCTTTCAGCTTGATATTGTATTAAAATAACCCAAGTACTAATAGAAGTTGCGTACATTGATACCTCTTTTCACACCAGGCACAGGCTTCAGAGCCAATGATTTGCACCTAAGTGCTGCATTTTCATAGCAGCCTCCTCTAAATGACACCATCTGGTTCTGGAGACCTCCTATGGAATATAACAAAGAATGCAACGCTGCACCTATGATTTACTTGTAAAACCTGCAAATTATGGCCACCTGTTCATTATTACTACAAAGGTAGGTAAGCCCGAGCAGCAGATTTCTTTATAATATGTTCTACAAAAGACAGACTTTGGGAGGACAGAGGGCTTTTACAGCAAGCAGTGTGAACAAACTCATTACTTTATTTCACATCCCAAGAAAGCTGAGGGCCATTAATTTACACATGGATTTAATCTTTTGTAAGCCATCCAAACATGACTCCAAAAAAACGACTGCTAATGGCATAGTTCTGGTCTTCTTTTTCCTTCCTAGAGAAAAAAAAACAACCGACTTGCTGAGTTTAAAATGATCAAATAGAATTTATTTGAACAGATATTGCAAAATTATAAATTAGAGGTAACATAGTTAACTCGGGTTGAAAAAAGACAAAGTCCATCAAGTTCAACCCCTCCAAATGAAACCCAGCATCCATACACACACTCTCCATACCCTCACATTAATTATATATACCCATATCTATAGCAACTATAGAATTAAGTAGGGATGCACCGAATCCAGGATTCGCTTCAGGATTTGGCGTTTTTCAGCAGGATTCGAATTCGCCCCAATTCTTCTGCCTGGCCGAGCTGAATCCTAATTTGCATATGCAAATTATAAGTGGGGAGGGAAATCTCATGACTTTTTGTCACAAAACAAGGAAGTACATTTTTTTCCCCTTCCCACCACTAATTTGCATATGCAAATTAGGATTCGGATTCAGTTCAGTATTCGGCAGAAACTTTCTCAAAAAACCTTTATCCTGGGCCCAGCATTTCTCTTACAATGTTCTGGGGTTATTATGGATGAAACTGGAATTGTATTTTTCCAGCCATGTGTTTTGGAGTATTATATCTGGAATTGAACTTGCATGTATCCTTTCTATGTGTTCTAGGGTATTATACATGGAACTGGTGCTGCATTTATCCTGCTATGGGTTCTGGGAAATTAAAAAGATACATGGAATTGGTGAAGCATTTATCCTGCTAAGTGTTCTGGGGTATAGTACATGGAAGTCATGCTGCATTTATCCTTCCACATGTTCAAGGACATTATACATGGAATTAGCACTACATGTATGCAGCCATGTGTTCGTGGAATTGACACTGCATTTATCCTGCCATGTGTTCTGGGGTATTATACATGGAATTGGGATTACATGTAATTTGCCAAGTATTCTAGGAAATGATACATGGAATTGCACCTTCATTTTTCCAGCCAAGTGTTCTGGGGTAATATACTGTACATGTATATGGAATTGACCCTGCATATATTTAGCATTTATCCTGCCATGTGTTCTAGGAAATTATACATGGAAATGGTGCTGCATTTATCATGCTATGGGGCAAATTCACTAAGATTCGTAGTTGCGCCAGGCGTAACTTCGCCCCACTTCGCGGCACTTTCGCCAGGCGTAGTTTTGCCAGCACTTCGCAAATTCACTAAAATCCGAAGTTGCACTCAGGGGTAGCGTAAGATTGCGAAGTTGCGCTAGCGTTGATTCGCTAAGTGAAGCGAAGTTACGCTAGCGATGGTTAATTTGCATACGGCGCCAAATTCAAATTTCAATGGAGGAATACGTAGCAGCACTACAAATGCCTGGGAAACCTTCAAAACATCAAATAAAATTTTTATTTTGCCCTACACATGTGCCCACTGTATAGTTAAGTTGCCATGAGTTAGAAAATGTAGGGGGGAAGGAGGGGAGCCCCAAAAATTTTTTCAATCTTTTTCAGCCTATCACCCATAATATAGGAAAAACGCCAGCGTTTTTTGGGACTTAGAAAAAATGTTAACTTTTTTTGAAGAAATCCCTATCTACTCTATTGGGCTTCGCCTGGTCTGAGGTGGCGAAGGAAGTCTAGCGTAAAAGGTAGCGTTCAGAACAATGCGCGCGTTAGTGAATTTGCGTAGTTATGTCCGTTGCGCAAATTCGCCAGGCGTAAGGGTGCGAACTTACGCTAGCGAATTTACGCCAGCGTCCGTTAGTGAATTTGCGAAGTAACGAAAATGGCCAACGCTAGCGAATTGACGCTAGCGTTAGGCGCTTCGGCGCATAGTGAATTTGCCCCTATGTGTTCTGGGTTATAGTATATGGATTTGGCGCTGCATTTATCCTTCAATGTTTCTTGGGTTATTGTACATGGAATTGGGGCTACATTTAGCCTGCTATGTGTTCTCTGGTATTATACATGGAATTGGTGCTTGGAAACCTATAAGAATATGTAACTTTCAAACAGAAAATGTGTAGAAAATGTTAATTAGCCTCCAAAATACAAAAATCGCCCTTGACATACGGATTTTTTTTAAGTAAAAATTGCGCAAATTACACTCCAGTAATTTGTGAGCCTCTATTCACACATCCACATATAAATAAATCCAAGGTGCTTAATGACAGTGTTGCTTTTGACATATTTTTACATGTGGAAGTAATGACATTTGCTAATAGGTTTGTAGAGGTATGAAATGTAAGCTGTAGCTGCTACGCATACAGGAAAAATAAACAGTGACACTGCTAATCATGTTAAAAATAAATGCTCAGCTTGGATTCCGTGGCCAAAGGCAAGGTATGAGAAATGGTTAAGATACATTCCACGGCATTTAGGAATGTAATAACACCTCCTAGTCATCTTATAAGCTTTTTACTACACCAATATATGGGCCTCGCATCATTTTCCTACAGGAGTAACGGAGGCATAAAGGATTCCTATAATTATGGAACCATGAACATGAGTAGTTTGGCTCCAAAGAAATATGGAATTCTGTACTTGCTCATGATAAGGAAGCAGCTGATGTTTGTGATTGATGACCTTGATATGAGTAACGTCCCAAATATGTTATACGATTGGGAGGGGAGAGGTGTGTGCAGCCTGTCTTGGTAGATGAAAAGGATTTAGAGGCAGGAGTGATGTGAGTAATATATAATCTTTTTACAACGCTGTGGAATATGTTGGTGCTATATAAATAACAGATTACAGTAATAATCCATAAGGATGTCCAGTACTTAAAACAGGAGGAAAATTGCAGTTTGTTCTGTCCAGTGGGATAGTACAAGGCATTTGTGGGAGGGCACCTCGACTAATTTACAGATCGAAATATTATCGGAGTGTTACAAATGTTGCTAAACTTACAGCAAACATACACACATTAATTAAATACTCCACAAGGGCTGCTTACAGATAAAGCAGGCTTAATTAAGGCATTAGGAAGACCTCTATGCACCCTTTGCTCCACTGCTGTGAATATTTCCCACGTGTACCACAGACTCCCATAGTTTCTGCTCCAGTTGAACACTGTAAACTTTTCATGGACATGGACTGTCTGTGCCTGTTTAATGTGTACAATGTTGCATAAAGCTCATGCAAATTCAAGGAGAATCTACACACCCAACGCAATCAAACTAAGGAGGCTGTGAGGAAGCAATGCCAGTCACTGCACTGCCATACTACTCAATTTTAAACTCTACAGATGAATCAAATTCTTCCATGCTTGTATAAAAAAAAGTTAACCGAAGAGCAGAACAGATCTTTGCTTTTATTATTCTAATTGTCCTAGACCAGTATGAGTTAACATTAATTGGTCAGTGTGGACCAGTGTGAGCCACATATAAATGTAAAAAGAATTGAGGAGCAACCCAGGCATGAACATAGTTGCTGGGGTGCCAAATAAGGGCTATTATTGGCTATTTGGTATCCCTGTGTGGACTCACAGCCTACAAGAAGGTCTGTTTGACAGTAAACCTGGTTTTTATGCAACCAAAACATGCCTCCAAGCAAGGAATTGAAATATAAGCACCTGCTTTCAGACCCTGGGAGCAACATCAAAGGGGTTGATGAGCAACATGTTGCTCCTGAATCCCTGGTTGGGGACCACTGTGGACCTAAAACACAGTAGAGGCCCACAGTGGGGACTAGAAAAAGACTGGAACAAGAAAGAGCAGATGGGGAACAGATCATACTGGAACAGGGCTAAGTGTGGGAGAAACAGGACACGTTGTACAGGTAGGGTAGCCACTTGGCCGGAATTTTACTGGCCTGGTCGGTAAAAATTACGGTTGATCACAATGTTATTAATAGGGAAAAAAGATAAATATATAGGAAGGCCGGTATTTTTTTCCAGAAAAGGTGGCAACCCTATATACAGGAGAGAGTGGGTGGAGTACAGAAACCCATGGAGCAGGACTGATTGGGCAAAGACCAGAATAGACTAGAGTTTGATGTAGTGGGTAGAAAACAGGATACACAGGAGCAGAATGAAGCGAGTGTGTAAAAAAAAAGACTGGAGCAGGGAGCAGGTGGAGAGATGGACAGGTTAGAGTGGGATGCAATGGGGTGGAGGAAAGGACAAACTGGATTAAGGAAGAGTAAGTGGAGAACTGAATAGATAAGGCAGGGAGTCTTATAAGAGGCTGAAGTAGCAAGAACTAGGGAAGGCAACAGTAGACTTAACCTCAATGCTCAGGCCAGGATACAATAGGGTAGGTTTTATATAGAAGAGACTAGGCGGTGATTGGCTGGACCTGAATAGCCTATGGTGCTGGGAATGGACACACCTATCTGAAAAGGCGATAAGCCCTAATTCACCAGGAACACAATAATTGAAACTCCTGCACAGGTCTATACAGTTCTGGGTCACAAGGCAAACCAATGTTTTCGTGGATTAAGCTGATTAAAATTTGATCCAAATATTTCTGTACCTGAATATTTTTTTTTTCAAAAATCATCTTTGCCTTGACATTGTTTCCAGGTGTACAATGTAAATTGTGAAGAGCACTGTATAGAAATAATATTTGGAGGTTGAGGGTGACCATTTGTGTTCAAGTTATTAACTTCGTAAATTGTCTTGGTCAAAGCCCTGGGGGATGAGTATTGAGAACAAGTGATCTCATTGTAATGTGACCTTGCACTGCTCGGGGTCATTACTGAATCCCAGAGAGGCCTGGTGGGATGAGCCTATCGGTTAAACTCATAATATTAAGACAAAGGACAAGGGAAAATATTTTGATGTAGCAAAGCAAAAAGTCACTGCTATTGGCAGCTTGTAATTAGGACCCCAATGAGGTCTAGAGAACAAGTTCTGACAATGTTTTTGAGAAATGGTAGTGGGTATATGGAGCTCATAGCCAGCTCTAAGAGCTGCTTCACTTTGAGAATTTACCTTATTCTATGTTCTTTCTAATATTCTACACATTTTCAGATAAGACTATGAGTAGGCAATGTGGGCCAGAGGCTATTTATCTTTCATCACATTCTACTGAGGTGATTTATGATGTGGCATTATTGCAAAAAGGTAGCAGATGGTCTCCAACTGTGACTGGGAATATTTGTGACTATTTTCCGCCTATTAGCAAAGACTCTTTCAGCAGCTACATTTTTGCACTCATACCATGTTATTATTAAAATTACACTCTAATATGAGGGGGACTGCACAAATCTGCTGCACTGCTGTGTCCTCTTCTTTTGCTCTTACTAACACTGCACCTAATAAAGCACAATGTATTAACTTGCTGCATTTGCCTGCATATTTCATGTAGCATTTTATGCACTGTGGTCTATACACTCTGACAGTGTGTCTTATAATAAGAGGTGGTGGTGAATGAAATTATGTATATGTTAGCCCTGCATTTGGCGTTGAACTACATCTATTAGCCTTCAACTGTTCCAAAGCCAGAGTATCTTCGCACAGGCTATTATCCCCACTGTTACTATAGGCACCATCTCTCCCTACTATACCTGCTATCCCACAGTCACACTCCCTTCCCAGAGACTATTATCCACTGTTACTATAGGCACCATCTCTCCCTACTATACCTGCTATCCCACAGTCACACTCCCTTCCCAGAGACTATTATCCACTGTTACTATAGGCACCATCTCTCCCTACTATACCTGCTATCCCACAGTCACACTCCCTTCCCAGAGACTATTACCCACTGTTACTATAGGCACCATCTCTCCCTACTATACCTGCTATCTCACAGTCACACTCCCTTCCCAGAGACTATTACCCACTGTTACTATAGGCACCATCTCTCCCTACTATACCTGCTATCCCACAGTCACACTCCCTTCCCACAGACTATTATCCCACTGTTACTATAGGCACCATCTCTCCCTACTATACCTGCTATCCCACAGTCACACTCCCTTCCCAGAGACTATTATCCACTGTTACTATAGGCACCATCTCTCCCTACTATACCTGCTATCCCACAGTCACACTCCCTTCCCAGAGACTATTATCCCACTGTTACTATAGGCACCATCTCTCCCTACTATACCTGCTATCCCATAGTTACAGACCCTTCCCAGAGACTATTATCCAACTGTTACTATAGGCACCATCTCTCCCTACTATACCTGCTATCCCACAGCCAAAGTCAGTTTTCAGATGCTATTATCCCCATTGTGTTGTTTGTACAGCCAAGAGATAAACTTGAGGTGTACGGCAGAAATTCTGGGGTGCAGCTGCTGCATCTTTAGTGCCCAAAATATGCTGCTTGAACCACTAAAGACAGTCCTGAATGCAAGGGGTGCAGAAAAATGGACATAACAATGAAAAAACACACTTTGCTTAAAATACAGACCTTATTTTTCTGTGGTCCATTACTCACCAGTATATTTTTGTTTTTATAGTATAATTTCCCATTCATTACCCAATTCATGGGACTACTCACTGCAATACGTTTAGACATGAAGAAATTCCTGATCTCTCGTATAATGCTCTGTGCTCAAAGGTCATGCAGATCTTGTTCCTTACAACATAATTTCCTAGCCCCCACTTTGCAGCCCGACTCATGTCACATTGGTATATGGCCCTGTGCACTCGTATGCGGCACCATCACAGATAGATCTTGCTCAAACAACAAGATGCTGAGCTGCTTAATAAATCAGACCATAAATCACATGCAAATAAAAACTAATTCTTATTCTATTGTCTTGTCCTTGTAATAATCGCACATCTTGGTCAGTCAAACTTGGCATGAAAAAAAGATATATATTTGATTAATGAAATCAAAGTATTTATTTTGACGGAGCTGATATTTACTGCCTTAGGAATCTATACGGTTACAGTTTCCACTATCAAAGGAACTACGGTGGATTTTTTATTAGCTGTTTTTTCTTCATATGTGGAAATATACAATAACAATGCAGCAAAGTGTAACTTTTTAGTCACTAGAATAGATGTGCTTGGCTTATAAATAAGTAATAAGTAGTGAAGGAGGACAGCACCAAATTCAGCTCACCAGCATTGTCATATAGGTTACATATCCCTTTCTGTGGCTGCCTGCTACTGTTTTTCTTGTGATTAAATTTAGTATCATTAGAAATCACATGCAAAAGTATAGCATTGCCCTGGTAGCTGCACTCCCTTCTGTAGCCAAAACTGAATTTGCCATGGTTCCAGAATCCTCTAATATGTTCTATATTCAGGCCACTCTGCTAGCCGAGGACCCTTGGGGAGTTTGCTAATAGGAAGAATGTTTCTGCACTGTCCACCTGTTTAACTTCATGTTAAAAAAAAGGGAGATTTGAAACATTTTATTTAAATCTGTTTTTCAAAAGAGCAAACATATTTTATTGTATTTAATTTTGAAATCTGACACGGGGCTAGACATGTTGTTAGTTTCCCAGTTGCCCTCAGTCATATGACTTGTACTCAGATAAGCTTCAGTCACACCAACCTGCTGTACTGCAAGTTAGAGTGATATCATACCCCCCCCCTTTCCCCCAGCAGCCCATCAACAGAACAATGGGAAGGTAACCAGAAAACAGCTCCCAGACACCTGCATTGCTAAAAATGCTCCCATGTCCCACCTAGTAGTAGATATGAGAAGAGCACTCAATAGTAAAAATTAAAGTCCGGCTATCCCAAGTTGTGACTCCTTCAGTTACATAGAGTAGGACAAAAAATAGCTTATCTGAAAGCAGTTCCATAGTGAAGTGCTGGCTCTTTCTGAAAGCACATGACCAGGCAAAATGACTTGAGATGGCAAATGTTCTGTGTGATCTTCCCATGGAGCAATTCCTACCATGTTCTCCAACATTGTGGTGTATTTGCAAAAAGTGCAGTTTACATAAATTTACAACAAGACAGAAAAATACACTATTTATTAACATGTATTTATATAGTGCCAACATATTGCGTAGCACAGCACTAAGGGGGTTATTTATCAATTTATCATTTATTTCAATATCGGCTGCTACAAACTCCGATCTAACCCGCTCAGGTTTTTAATGCTTATTTATTATTACAATTTCCCGAAAAGCTCAGATTTTCACAATTTTTTCATGAATTTTCCCCGAAAACTCAGTTTTCACCCAAAAGCTCAGAAAACAATGTGAAATTGCCCGAAACCCCCGACACAACCAAAAATCAATGGGACTGTTCCCACTGACTTTTATGCAACCTCGACAGGTTTGAGAAAGCCGGGTTTAATAAATTTCCGAAAAATTCGTGATTTTTTTTTTAAAGCCTATTATAACACAAAACATCACAAATTTTTCGGATTTCGGGGAATTTCGGGTATTCGGAGCTTAGTAAATAACCGACTACATGTGGGGAAAGAAAACAAAAACCTTAGAAACAGTAAAAAAGGTAAATGAAATGACAAAAGAAATGGGACAGGAGAGATTATTCAAAAACATACTAGAAAAGAAAAGCTTAGAAAAAAATCCAGAAGCATAAAGGAAGCATCTTTATGGATGGATAGGACGTTTGACAGTGAAAGTGAATAAGGGGCAACTAGGAAGCTGAAATAATTCTTAATTAGTAACAAATAACTCAGAGACCAAGACAGCCTGCACAGTAACAAATGTAAATTCTATAACTGGGCACAATAATTGCTTGTAATAGTTGCACAAATGATGTAAGCTCTCAGCCAAGACTAATAGTAAAGCATATTTTGATCAAAATTAAATGGCAGTACTTTAACAAGAGGGAAAACCTTTTAGCAATCAAGCACATTTTGTTCACTTGACTCGTCGGAGTGATATCATACCCTCCCCTTTGAATCAGAATTAGCAGACAAAATTCTACATTTATTGCAGAAGTTCTAGACCACTGTGCTCAGATAGGGGCAGGGGTGGGACTGCTAGTACTAGAGCAGAATTTTAAGATTTAATGCAAATTCTGCTCTTTTAAGTGACTGGGTAGCTTTTTGATGCTGCCTAAGACAAGGTTCTTGCTGTGGCAGAAACACCCCTGAGGACTGGATAGAAGAGGGTTAGAGCCGAATGTAGATGCTCAAAAATATAGATGGTTAGTGAGTCCCCATAGCTCTACAGAGATGTTTGAAGGATTGGCTCTCTTGGTTTGTCTCATGAGCTCAGGGAAGTGTGTAGACACGTGGTAGAGAGTCTACCATTACTTTGTGGACAAGTCCTATTGGTGACTTTGACTAAGCAATATTGTGTATCTGTTTTGGATGTTGATTCTAATGTGGCACCTGTATACTGTTTATATTGCTCAAACAATAATCAAGTTGGTTAAGAACCATTGGTACTATCATGTGAGTGAAGTGGTCTGACACCTCCTCTGATATAATCAATGTTTAACCAGAGTGAGGCTGGACAATGGCCTAAACCGTGATATTTAATAACTAATTCCAGCTCTTAAACAAGGCAGAACTGCTGATTTGTGCCTTTTTATAAATTAAGTGGTCATAGTTTTTCACATTTGTACCTGTTGCCCTAATAAATATGGATGAGACTCAAGATGCTCAAAGTTCAGGACACCATTTGTTTACAGCACCTTCCCACTCCAATTTTTTGTGGCCGAACAATCATGAAAACGTATAGGTAAACGTATACACCCATGCCCAGCCTGCATGATGACCATGTAGATAAAGAAACATTTCTAGAGATTCCTAAATATGACTATTATAGATTGACTTTTGCATTTAGCAATGACTGCTCTAAATGTGCATTAACTAATACAATTATTCCTTCTAACTGGGTTAAGTTAAAAATCCAATCTTCATATCATTAGTTAGTTCCTGTATAGAATTTGAGCTTTACAAGTCGGTTGGAATACACGGAGGAAATTACAGCTGAAGATTCATTCTTACAATATTGATCTATTTTACAATCTCAAAAACTCTGGGGTGCACCGCTTCACTGTTCTGTAATCAGATTCAGCAAACTTACACACCATTCAGAGTAAATTATATGAGGAATTTGTGACCCCAATTACAGTTTTTTTTCCTCCCTAAAATCAATCAGGTTAAACGCAGGGTAAACTTTAAATATAATGTTAAATATTATTGCAAAAAAAAAAAAATTAAATAAAAATAATGATATTTTCTGCTGAGGAATGCAGTTTGCATTATACTCACGATAGAAGTTAACTTTAAATGCTGCAAATCAGTAAGATTTGAGGACTATTGTTGCATGTGGGGACACATTTGGCACATGGCAAACCATTTGTTTTATTTGGAGAATAAGGAGCAAATGTATCAAGGGTCGAATATCGAGGGTTAATAACCCTCGATATTTGACTGGGGAATTAAAATCCTTCGACTTTGAATATCGAAGTCGAAGGATTTTGCGCAAATAGTTCGATCGAACAAATGAAGGAATAATCATTCGATCGAACGATTAAATCCTTCGAATCGAACAATTCAAAGGATTTTAATCCATCGATCGAAGGATTATCCTTCGATCAAAAAAAGACAGCCAAGCCTATGGGGACCTTCCCCATAGGCTAACATTGACTTCAGTAGCTTTTAGGTGGCGAACTAGGGGGTCGAAGTTTTTTCTTAAAGAGACAGTACTTCGACTATCGAATGGTCGAATAGTCTAACGATTTTTAGTTCGAATAATTCGATTTGAAGTCGTAGTCGAAGGTCGAAGTAGCCCATTCGATGGTCGAAGTAGCCAAAAAAACACTTCGAAATTCGAAGTATTTTTTCTTTTATTCCTTCACTCGAACTTAATGAATGAGTGTTTTATATTTGTAGTCTTGACAATGCAATGCAAATTTAGTGGAGGCTAAAGGACTGCCATGGAACCTCAATGGAATGCCATACTCAAAATCATTTTCAAAGGGGGTCACTATAGATGCCAGTTATGACTTTATACACACTATAGGCAAAGGCTAGAAGGATGAACAATGATACCAACAAGCTGCAGGTTGAAAAAGACTACACATCCTATAATTCTAACTAGATTATAGATTGACCTTGGGTTGGGTTTGGGTCTGTGTTTCGAAATCCCAGCATCCCCTGATTACTATTCATTGTTAAGGCTCTTTAGAGCTGTGGAACTAAGCAGCCAACTTGTCAAATTGTTCTGAAGACACCTGCAAACATGGTCACTCAAATGGTTGCACACAGGCCCGGATTTGCATTATAACGATCACCGGGGAGCCGCGGCTGTGGGGGTGGTGCTTTAGAACCTGACGGCCTATGGGCGCGATAAAAGAAACTCCGGCCCTGGTTGCAAATGTTGCGCTTATTGATACCATTCATTAAAGGGGTGCTTCACCTTCAAGTTATCTTTTAGAATGTTATAGAACACCCAATTCTACGCAGCTTTTCAATTGGTCTTATTTATTTTTTAGCATTTTTTTAATTATTTGCCTCCTTTTTCTGACTCTTTCCAGCTTTCAAATGGGGGTCTGATTCCATTTAAAAAACAAATGTTCTATAAGGCTACACACATCGCGGCAGATTTATCAAAGGTCAAGGTGAATTTTCGAGAAAAAAAAAAATCGAATTTCAAGCTATTTTTTGTGTACTTTGACTAGGGAATAGTCCAAATTCGATTTGAATTTGAAAAAAAATTAGAAAATTTGAATATCGAAATTTATCATGTACTGTCTCTTTAAAAGTTCGACACTGACCATTTGCCATCTAAAACCTGCCGAATTGATGTTTTAGCCTACGGGAGACCAATTGGAGTCAATTGGTGGACAATGAAAAATCTAATTTTTTTTGGGGAAAAACTTTGAATCAAATTCGATCGAATGTGCTATTCCTTCGATTTGTACAATTCGAATTTGGCCGAATATGGACCTATTCGACCCAAAAAAAACTTCAACTTCATTTCGGTTAGTTTTTTTGAATTTCAGTTTCAAGTTTTTTCAATTCAAAATTCGATCCTTGATAAATATGCCCCTTATTGTTACTGATACTTTTTAATACTTATCTTTCTATTCAGGCCCTCTCCTATTCCTATTTCAGTCTTTATTCAAATCAATGCATGGTTGCTAGCACAATTTGGACCCTAGCAACCAGAATGCTGAAATGGCAAACTGCTGAATAAAAAGCAAAATAACTAAAAAAACACAAATAATAAAAAATGAAAAACAATTTAAAATTGTCTCAGAATATCACTCTCTGCATCATGCTAAAAGTTAATTTTAAGGAGAACAACCCCTTTAAATGTACTTGCTTCCAAACATGTTCCTTGCACTTCCATATAGTTGCACCACATGCCGTTGCCTCCATCTTGCAAAATTCTGCAAAATTCTGCTTATTGACACTGTAGAACCCTGTAGCCACCTCCACCCTGAATGTGATGGTAATTCCAGGGATCTCACAGAAAGTTGTGCCAATAGGCACATTAGATCTGTGTCAAAGATTCATAGGCTAATGGCACTTTAATAATGTACATTTACATTCTGACTAATCAGATGCCACAATTAAACTAGACTAAAAAAATGAACAGAAAATACTGTACTGTGGGTAAAAAAAAATCGCTTTGCACACTGAACTTGCACAATTAAATGGACTCTTTTGGGTTTGTTAGCAACCATAGCAATGCAGTTTGCTAAACTGGGCCAAAATACACAAATAATACGGGGTTTAGGTCAAGCAAAAATGGTTTGCTACTGACAAGAACATCCTTAATCCATTAAGAAATGCAAAAATGAATAATTAAGATTTGAGTATTTCATCTCCAGGGCAGTGCCCTTTCTAGACCAGTTCTTGACTGTATTGGGGGTATCACACGAGTAAACCCAGTGCCACCAATCACCCCCGAGTACCCAAGCGATTCCTGAATGAAATTCCCAGAAATGTTGAAAATTAAGTAGCGACTTCAACACCAAATAACTTGAGGTTTTGATTTATAGATATTTGTATCAATGCAATTTTAGTTCCTTCTTAAAATTTGCAATGCTGTTGACGTTAGATTGAAAGGAGACTTCATATTTAATAAATAGATCTGTTCCCTCCCTCTAATAAATCAATATATATGTTAAATCAAATGTTTATAAATAAGATTTTGGATTTTAAATACGCCATAATCTCTTTTGATGCTCCATAATGAACCCCCGTCCGCCACTATTATCACAGCCAGCAATGCCGATGTGAATATAAGAGATGGAAAATACGAGCTAATCTGAAACCACGGGGAAGTTATTAAATAAGGTATTATAAAGGATAAAAGATTTGTAATTTTAAAATATTAAAGTCAGTTTAGTTGGGTCAATGTCTGGTGCAAATATTCAGTCTGCTAAAACAATTAAACTTCCTAAAATTTATTAGCGCCCCTAGGCCGTTTTGGGAGAATATTACCCTACTTCTCTATCTGAAAGCCGCATAAAATGTAATTTTTATCAATATCCTACGAGCAGCAATATTAAAGCAGCAGTGAAATCCTCATGCTGTGAAATCTAATTCAGCCTATACGCGGACCCATCAATTACACAGGGCCCCTTATTTTTTTTCAAATACCATAAAACTTCCAAACCGATAGATTTGTCTCTTACAAAAATAACATCAAGGAGCCTCTCAATCAATAGCGGAATCCTTCTGATTCTAATGCGGCTGCTGATTCCTTTTTCTTTTTTATTTTCAACTTTGCATTTTGTTCTAGTGGGCTGAATCCCCACAAGAGACAGAGCTTGTTTTCACTTGCAACCTCATCAATACCTAAATCCTGGTGAACAAGTGACACGGAGAAGCTGTAATCAATAGCTGCACGCTTCTTTTTTTTTTCCTCCTTTTTTTTGGTTTTATGGTTCAGCATTACCGACAGGCCTGACACTTAGAACATGATGCTAAATCTTTATCAACAGGCTTCTAGGTAAGCGGCAGAACAAAAGTAGGGTAGTCATTAAGTCTCGCGGCAATCTGAGATTAAGCTAACTTCTCAATATCGCTCTTGTTTATGGGAAGGAAGGGTGGTCAAAAAAAAAACAAGGTACGCAGGGAACTATTCACACAGCGTATTGATTGCATTTGAACTGCATTTATCAAATTCTAAGGATGGAACACAATGGCATTCAGCTCTTGAACAGAGCTTGTAAGGGGTTTGCAGTCTGATGCAGCTGAAGATGGAACCATCCTGATAACTGCTGATAGAGTTCATGCTCTAAAAATACTTCCAAAGCCATTCAAAATCAGTTATCTTCTACTGGAATGAAAGTTTGGCGGAACCTGAAGATCACAATAGGGGTGGTTTGGAATAGGGCAGGGTCATCACAATGTCCTCTTAGGATAAAAAAAAGTAGTTTCAAAGAGTTCAAAGGACATATTATACCATATAACAGATATTTGTAGTAACACAGGGATGTCCAAACTGTACACCTTCAGAAATGCAACTTCCAGCATCCCACCAGCGGCTTAAGACTGTGTGACATGGAGTAAAGCAGAGAATTTTAGGGGAGCAAAGGTGAATTTATGTCAATTTAAGAATAGTGTTCTTTATAGTTGTAACAGTATCTACTTTCTACCACGTTTACTAGCTGGGTTCTCAAAGGCTCCAAAAGGGTCATTTACGTGCTGAGTGTAGTGTGCAAAGTGCAATTTGAACATTGTGTTTCACCAGAATTCCTCTGTAGTTTCAGCCATGGTCCAAGCTGCACCTAAAACAATTACACCTGACTGATGTAATTGTGCATCTGGTTTTCTATAAATCAGAACAGACACAATGCGCAACTATACAGAAGTACAAGGAGTGTATTTAAAGATTTGCAGATGTCTATTCAAAAAAACGTGAAAATAATAGTTTGTGGACTCCATAGTGTTTCATTAGAATTTTCAGGATTTTTTTATACGATATATCTTGAAAATTCCAGTTTGAAATGCTTAATTTCAAAAAATGTTGAGATATATTTTGGCCCTGATTTTCTTGAATCTCAGAAAAAAATATGATTTTGAAGTATACTACATTTATCTTGAAAGGTTCCTTGATTTTATGTTTATGGTAGTCACCACTGACCCAGGTCTAGTATATATTTAAATCCTACATCCATTAGTATATATAAAAAATATATATATATTCTGTTCATTTTATCAATCATTATATCTCAGATTTTCTTTGTTGTGTAAAATGTTTCTGGAATCTTGCTCTCCTAAACCACAGATGACGGAATACATATTCTTCCGCGCCTTACCTATAAGAATAATTTATGAAAAAGCAGAATTTAAAAATGACTATTACTATTAACATGCCACATAAAATTCCTTATTTGAGTAACAGAATAATCACTTATGAAGACCTTGGACTAATCAGTCAAGCATTCTTTATCTCCCATGGGTCTTTTTGATTCCTTTTTGATCCTCCTATACAATCCTAATGAGATTTTTAATTGAACTTTATGGGTACCCTTTGAGGCCTGCAGACCTCACAATCAATCTGAAGTGCTGTAAACTATTTGAAGTTTTTCTTGCAAAAGGTGAGACACCCTTCATGTCCTTGGCATAATTTGAAGTAAAGACGCTGCATCTCTCGGCTGCTGCCGGCACCTTTTCCACTTTCTCATAAAGTTGAAGGTCATTGTATGAATTATGTGGAGCAATAGAACTACAAAGGCAAACTTGTAGCCTGTTTACACCAAGAATTAAGCATCGTTCTGACAACACTTGACAGTTAATATGGATTTTTAGCTGTTTGCAACAAAAAAGAGCAATCTTTTATTTTTGTCCTTGCATCTAATTCTGGCAAAAGGAAACAATGAATTTAGGTGAGCTGTAAATCTCTTTTTTTGTGTTCAGAAGACTTGTAATGCACAAATCTCAACATAATGCTGTGATGTAGATCTTTTTCTGATGGAAAGAACTCCATAAAACCGGGACATTATTTTATAGATCACTCTTATTTTGAATAAAGGGGACAACCTGTGTATTTATTACCACTCAGGATGAAGTTTTTAGGGGGGGATCAGTGAGCAACACAGAGTAGGGATTATCAAACCAGCTCTCCATGCCAGGAAAATATAATTTGTATCTATGGAGCTAAGTAAACAGGTGATAAGAGTAAGGATGAGTGAGTGTTGGGATCTCCATTTAGTGGGTGAGCCCACGCTCAAGGATAACAACCTGGATTTATAGGGACCCCACAGATTTAAATGTGACCAATCATTAAGGGGGAAATGATGTAATTCCCTTTGTAAATTATAATTCACAGTGTTCTCAACATAGGTCCTCAGGGAGCTTAGTGATCGCTGTCCAGTTGTTCAGCAGGTAAGGGTGTCATGATGTCCCCTAAAGAAAAGAGATTCCATGAGACTACACTAAGGGCCCTATTTTAAAAAGTGGAGTGAATCATTATGGGGGATGTTACCCAAAGTAACCAATAGGCAATTCAACAGTTAGAAAAGGAAAGCAAAGATCTGATTGGCTGCTATAAGCAACAGCATTGGCAATGTTTCACTCCACTTTTTACACAGCATGATAAATAGACCTCTTATATTCACCCACAATCCCACACTTACGTGGGAACAAAACCAAGAACTAGAACTTGAATACGATTTAGATCTTTTATTTATTATGGTTGTAGTGCAATAGCCCTTTTAAATGTTCTCTAAGAGCTTGTGTATTCTATCACTCCTAACACTGGCCACACATACACAGATTTGGTTCGAAGTTTGCCCAGTTTCAATGAATTAAGGAATATCTATTCATAAGGAAATTTTCCATTGGTCAGCTACTTCCTGCTTCCCTACTTTCCACAGGCCAATGCTCAATGTACCA
Organism: Xenopus laevis; assembly: GCF_017654675.1. Taxonomy (NCBI): domain Eukaryota; kingdom Metazoa; phylum Chordata; class Amphibia; order Anura; family Pipidae; genus Xenopus; species Xenopus laevis. The sequence goes on from NC_054383.1 coordinate 17,272,254, forward strand.
TATGGGGTGGCCCATTCATGCACTGTTGCATTCAATTAAAATGTAAGCCATATTATTTTTAAAATCAGAATACGTGACCTTCTCTTGCTATTAGAATTACGTGTTGTGAATTTCGAATCTTCTTGCAGGTGTGCAATGTTTATAGAAGCATAAAAAATTGCTGTTTTATCAAAATGCACAATGGACCATGAAAAGTTGTAAAAGAAATTGTGTGAACATTAGTCATGCGCAAATCTGACCCGTTTCACTTAGCTGAAAATTTGCGAAACAGTGAAAATTTGCTGAAATGCATTAAAGTCTTTGGGCATCAACATTTTTTTGACACACGTCAACATTTTTTTGACACGTGACATTTTTTTCCTCCCATTGGAGTCTATGGGCGTCATTTTCGTGGCGAAACTTGGAGAAAAATTACGATCATCACTAGTGAACAGCTCTAGTGAAAACTCATAAACAGTTCGAATCCATGGGATGGGTTGTAGTTTCATTTTTTGCCAAAAATATAATAAATATATACTGTATATATTATCCGGAAACCCATTATCCAAAAAGTTCTTAATTACAGAAAGGCATAGACTCCATTATAATCAAACAGGATTTCCTTTTTCTCTATAATAATAAACAGTACCTTGTACTTGATACTAAGATATAATTCATCCTTATTGGAATCAAAACCAGCCTATTGGGTTTATTAAATGGTTAAATAATTTTTAAGTAGTCTTAAGGTGTGAAGATCTAAATTACGGAAAGACCCGTTATCCGGAAAACCCCAGGTCCCAAGCATTTCGGATAATAGGTTCCATACCTGTATATATATATATATATATATAAATATATATAGTGTATATTTAGTAAACTGGAATGTTTAAAACAGGTTTGTAAAGGGACAACTAAAACTGCTTCATTTTCTATAGCGTTTCATTTTCTCTGGTTGTCTTACTTCTGTTGAACAAATTCCCCCATCTCCTTCCTGTGACAGGTATTCTCCTCTGCCCCCATTCTTTCAGTCTTTTTCTCAAAATGAAATATGCTCTCATGTTTTAATACTTTATATTTTCTTCTCAGCATGTCTTGACCTGCTAAATTTACTGTTGTATCTCACCTAAAAATAATATAATGGTAATTATAATTATACCCTCTACATTCTTGCATTGCAATGAGCTGAGACCCCTTTAAATTGTTTAAAGGGTTTTAAATGACATGGTTATTTACTTTCTTTTTCTCAATGCATATTGTATTGTGTATTCTGTATTTACAATATACATTTCCAACAATGTATTATTTTTAAATACAAGCTGATGGCCTACATGGAAGCCTCCAGAGGTCAACTGTTGACAGTGAAATATATTTTTCTGTTTGCAAGTGTTCAGAAAGGAACAGAGGTCTCCACTATCAATAGATTTTATCCAAAGAAGCAAACTTTTAGCATCCCAAAGCTTAATAACATGATTGTGTATGGTATCCTCAAAATGATTCATTCGACCAAATTAGTCACTGGGGATATTAAACCTAAGCCGATCAGAGAATACAAAATATACAAGTGGTCAAGGAACAGACTTTGTGCATATATCAAGTTTATAAAATGTCCGAAACTGCATGAGCCCAGATTTTCCACCATTGCATGACCAACAATCCCATGAGAAAATAGGGTAGATACCATACAACTTAGCTTTACCAATGCTGAAAAACATGGCACGTTTAAGAACGCTGAGGGGGTTATTTACTAACAATCCGATATAATATTTTTTTCATGAATTCTCATTATTTTAAAAAGCTCCATCAATTTGAGATTTATGAAGTGTAAAAACCAGGAAAACCACTAATACAAAACTTCACCAGGTAAAAGTTGTCAAGGTCCTATAGAAGTCAATAGGAGCTGCTCTGACCTTTTTGGGCCACTCTAAATTAATGCAGACTTTTAGAGGCTTTTGTATTTTTCTTTTTCTGGGTATTGTCCAAAAAACTAGAACTTTTTAAAGATTTTCGAGGTATTTGTTTTTTTAAAGTAGAGTTCAGTGTAATTTTACATTAGTACTTTTTTTATTTGGATTTTGTAAAAAATCTCACTAAATTCGTAGTTTTAGGGGGTTATTGACTAAACTCCAATCTTTTTCACTCCGGGTGAAAAATCAGAATTGTGAAAATTGGATTTTTTTGGGATTTGATCGGAGTTTGTAGCAGAAAATATAAATTCGGACTTTGATAAATAACTAGAGTTTGCGAGTTTAGTCGTGGTTTCAAAAACCATAAAAATGAGACTGCTGATACAGTAAATAAGCCCCCGAATCTAAAGCTCAATGATTTGTTCCTCTTTAGCCATAAATCAACACTGGGCCAGTCAAAGTACTTTTCCAGAAAGTTTTGGATCTCTTTTTTGCCCACTGGTTAATACAAATAGGTACATTTTTAATCAATGTCCATGATTTTCCCATGTGGGTTTTTGGGCTGGTTTATCAGCTCTCAGAAATGCCCTGTGGTTTGACAAATATGAAAGACAGACAATGTGGCCAACATAGTTAATTTGGGTTGTAAAAACAAAAGAACCCATCAAGTATATCAGCAGTCCAGAACGTACCCTCCAAATGACCCACAGTGCATATTCATGCACATACCAATATCAATATTAAAAACATAATTGTCTAATATTATTTTTCTCAGTCAAGATTTCCCTCTAACTATTTTCATTGTCCTTGACTAAGACTTGAATTCATTTTGTTGGTCCGCCTTCATGGACATCCTAAGTGATTGTTCCTGGAGGATAAAGATTTCAGAAGTTATTCCATACTGATGATGAACTGACTGTTTTACAAGACTGGCCAGAAGATTGATGACTTGGTTATATATGGCTTCTTTATGACTTAGGGTGGAAGAGGCCTTATTTACACTTCTGGTGTAATCAAGGCACCACTCATTTAAATTCCATTAATAACTACTTTGCCCATGCTTCGGCCATGTGCACACTTGCAAACATAAAGTTTGGTTTTGCCTATTATTATCTAAATCTATTTAATTGATATTTTTAACACACTATGATCATAGAGAACATCACACTTCTACTGCAGGAGTGGGATGAGAGAGCATGCTTAGACCCATTTGCCATTTACAGATACGGGATCTGTTATCTGGAAGCCCGTTATCTTAAAAGCTCAGAGTTAGAGAAAGGCCATCTCCCATGGACTCCATTTTATCCAAATAATCCAATTTTTTTTCAAATCATGTCCTTTTTCTCTGCAATAATAAAACAGTAGCTTGTACTTGGTCTAACTAAGATATAATTAATCCTTATTGGAAGCAAAACCAGTCTATTGGGTTTATTTAATGTTTACATGATTTTCTAGTAGAATTAAGGTATGAAGATCCAAATGACAGAAATACCCATTATTCAGAAAACCCCAGGTACTGAGCTTTCTGGATAACAGGTTCCATACCTGAAATATAATTTTCTATAATGTGTTTTTTTTAGGATACAACAAAAAGTGTAAATAATCAAATTCTGGTTGCAGCATTGCAAATGGGGGCATTGATTATATTTAAGCAAAATGATATGTATTGTCTCCAGTCAAGAGCCCTTTTAGCTTGTCCTCCTCTCTAACAATGACCAGCTGTCACACACGTTTATTTTGTGATGTTTTTTCTAAAAAGGTAATAGAGCTGCTTATTTTATATATATATATATATTTCAACATGGGTATGTTACAGAGCTCATTTGACTTATTCAATTAAGTCAGCCTGTACTTGACCTAAAAACATTATCTTGGAGGTTATCACTAAAATGGTCATCTTTGGTTAGCAGCTTTATCCTGGAAGCTTTCCTATTGGAAATAGATCCTGATAACAGCAAAAAAAAGAAAGAAAATCAATCACTCTGAAAAACACAATAACCAAAAAACAAAAGTTATTTGTTGTCCAGTTTATAAAGAAAATAATTAAAGCAAACACAATGCTGTACACAAACTCTATTCAAAGAAATATACATAAATGTTAAATGCTGTTTTCTTCCCATGTTTCATTGGTTTTGCAACAACTATACTGGCAGAAAGAAAATACTTTTTTTTGATTGCTGTTGTGCTGCGGAATTCATTAATGATTCATAGAAAAAAAGTTGTTTTTTTTTAACGGCAATATTATTCAGAGGACCCTTACAGACATTAGGTTCCTGTTGAAGGACAAGCAGACACATGTCCCTTATTGTCTGAAGTGCTTAATATTGTGCACCCTCCAAGAAAAAGCAGGATGGACACATCAAGGACAACCAATCAATACTCCTAACATCCCATCCTCCAAGTCGTCTGTACAACTTTCAATCCATATATCGGTGCCAATAAATCATGAGAAAATAAAATTATTTTAAAGAGAAATAGCACTGCCATTTACACTTCCTAGGACTTAGACTCTTAAGGAAACACATACCCTTTTAATAAACAGGGGGTTTCTTTTAATTTCCTGTATGAGCCTGTACATTATCATGGTATAGCTCAGAGTATTCATTTCCTGGATCTTTTCATATATACAGTATAAATATATATATATATATATATATATATATATACAGACACAAGTTTAGAAGCTAACATACTGTTAAGTACAGCTGAAAAAGTATACATAAGCAGGTAAAATAAAAGAGGGTCTTCCATTTTGACTTTTCTATCAAAATGTATGAAGAGTGGCGAAATCCAGCCATTCTTGACCCACTGGTGAATTGGATCAACTTGTTTTCCTCACCAAGGGATATGTGACTAGGGGTCTGTCAGATATTAGTCAGGAAGCTTTGTTAATGGGTCTGGATTGGGCTTCCATGTTATCTGATTGGTGGACAGCCAGCCAAGCAATTTGTTTACCTTGATCTATGCATGGCTACATTTCTGCTTATTTGACAAGCTCATTAAAGCAGCTAATCTAGCAAAAAAAAATGCCTATTTAAGGCTTAAGACAAACTCCAATTATTATACATATAAAAATGTAAATATGTTGACGGTTTTAGACTTTTACCTCCAGATATCTCTGATCTACACGGTCAGCCCTCCCCTTTGAATTACTTCGCTATAAAAGATGAGAAGCAACCGCGGAGGCCCATTTATTAATGATCCAATTTTAGTAATATGAGAGTTATTTGAAACCACAAATAAACTTTATTTCTCCAAAACCAGGAATGGCATGAAAGTTAGAGATCTGAATATAAAAAGTTACGAATGGAAAAAAAATGCTGAACAATGGGTTTAAAAAAAACGAATATCTCTAAAACCTTATGAATTATTTGATTAAAATAGAGTCTATGGAGTAGATTCATTAAGGGCAAAGTGGCTAACGCTAGCGACATTTTGCAATTTACTAACAGGCGTAGCCGTCAATTTGCTAGCGAACGGGACCATCACTAGCTTTTGTTCCCACTGAATGTTACCTCTTTCATCAGATTTTCCTTCATCACCTCAGATCAGGCGAACTGCTAAAATAAAGCTACATCTTCCTCAATCTAATGTCAGTGACGTCATATCCTGTCTGCAGGAAATGCATAAAAGTTGTAAAAACATGGGCCATGGAACATTTGTTTTAGGGTGGGCGCATGTGTAGGGCATTAGAGGATCTCTTTTGTCTTTATTCATGTTCCTTGGACATTTTTAATAAAAAGTCACCACTCCAAGCATCAACATCTCTAATAAAGACGTCCATATGACTTTAATGTACCTGCCCCATTCAAATTAACCTAAGTGTAAGAGGACTAACGAAGTTTGGCTAGGCAGAAGCGATCACTAGCGTCATTTCGATTTGAAACGCTCGCACTGGCGAAGGAACGCCATCGATCGATGCCCAGGACGCAACTTCACATTTTTGTGAATTAGCGTAGAGGTAACAAATTTTCACCTGGCCAAGTGGTGTGAAGTGTTCGCTGGTGACAAGTGGCCCTTTAGTGAATTTGGGAGATGGTCTTCCCATAGTTCGGAGGACCTGTAAATATTACAACAATTGTAAAGAGAGTAATTATTGCTTGACAATAGTAATGTTCTTGTTTTTCTTTCCCTAATGAACAGACGCCTATAAACAGACAGATTTAATGCCATCACTCGAACAGTAACAGTAGATCACAGAACCCAGCTCTAATACCTTTGTACTTCTGTTTTGTTGTCACAGCCACCAGCCGCAAATGTCAAAGAAGTAAAATGACCCTCAAGTTAAAGAATGAAAGAATTGCTCTTCTTGTTGGCCTACATGCGAAAGGAGTGTGAAAATAGTAAACAGCTAAACGTACAAGTGTTTAGGAGAGTATACACGGGAGGGACGTTCTTCAGAAGAACAATAGAGAGACACGGATTTGCAAGATATTTCCAGCTGGAGCTCAAAATAAGAAAAAAGAAATAGAAAATGGACCAATTTTGAAGAAGAGATTTGAAACGTCATTTTGACTTTCATAAGGGCAGAGACACGCGCTCAGATTCAGGGAGATTTAGTTGCCCGGCCGATAAATCGGCTCTTCTTCGGGGCAACTAATCTGCCCGAACTGCCTCCCGCCGGCTAGAATCAAAATCACTGGCAGGATGGCACTCGGAATGCTTTGTTTTCCAAAGTCGCTCAAAGTTTCCTCGTAAGGCAACTTCTGGCATTTTCGGAAAACGAAGCGCACTGATTGGCCTCCCGCAGAAAGTGTTTAATATATGGCTTTGCATTAATTGTTAAGTTTATTTACTGGGGATGTAGATGGAGCCAAAATCTGTGTCTAGCACACACGATTGTCATTGCACATCATTCATTTCATGGTACACACATGGGACCTGTTATCCATAATGCTTGGGACCTAGGGTTTTTCTTACTTAAAAGTAACTTAAATATTAAATAAATCCAGTAGGATTCTTTTGCCTCCAATAAGGATTAATTATATCTTAGTTGGGATCAAGTACAAGCTACTGTTTTATTATTACAGAGAAAAAGGAAATCACTTTTGAAACTTTGACTTATTTGCTTATATGCCGAGCTTTCTGGATAACGGATTCCATACCTGTATAAAAAGGGGCACTGCTGAGTGTGCCAGATGCAGTTTATGGTGGCTCCATTTGCATGCATTACTGTAGTAAAGAGCGATGAACGAATCTGTCCCCTTTTGCTTCACTGAAAGATTTCCGAAACAAAAATTCACATGGATGTCATTGGGTTTTTTCTGTGGCAACTTTTTCCACCCCTCCCAATTTTTTTTATAACTACACATTGGAATCTAAGGCCATTTTTTTGTTGCGGGGAAAATTGGCCCATCACTAGTACAAAATAAAATGATAAGAATAATACTATAACCCCCACCCCCCATGTAGAAAAAAATGCACAAGGTTTGCCCAGGAATTATAACTCGTGGTTTTCGGAGGAAAAAAACTACAAATTTATTAAAGTCTGATGATCTAAAAACTTCGAATCTGAAACCCCAGCATCTAAAAGCTCTCGAGGTCCTGTATAAGTCAATGGGGAAGGTCCCAGTGTCTGTGCTGACATGTCAGCACCGATATCAGATGAGTTTGTGGTTTCTGCGCAAAAAAACTTGTCGATTTCAGTTTTTTTTACACGGAAACCACAAACTTTCGGGGAAAGCTCTGAAGTTTGCCAAAACCTTTTTTTCTCTGCCTTTTTTCTTCATAAATAAGGTTCATTCCAACTCTTTCCAGATTTCAAATGGGGGTCACTGACCCCATCTAAAAAATAAAAAAACAACTGCTCTGTAAGGCTAAAAATTTTTCGTAACGGCTAATATTCCAGTCATATTCCACTCTCTTATTTAAATCAACGCATGGTTGCTAGGGTAATTTGGACACTAGCAACCAGATTGCTGAAACTGTAGAGCTGCTTAATAAAAAGCTAAATAACTTAAAAACCACAAATAAAAATGAAAACCAACTGCAAACGGGTCTCAGAATTAGGGATGGGTGAATTTGACCCATTTAATTTCGTAAAGAATTCGCCGCCGGCGAAATGTCGCAGACGCCCATTAAAGTCTATGGGCGTCAAAAAATTTTTGTTGTGGGGCGAATTTTTTTTTGACGCGCGTCTTTTTTTTTTTGACGCACGCCGCCATACAAGTCTATGGGTGTCCCTACTCAGAATATCACTCTCTACAACATACTGGGGGTTATTTATCAAAGTCCAATTTTATCTCAACATTTTCTGCTACAAACTCCGATCAAAACCGCTCGGATTTTTTTTACGCTTATTTATTATTACATTTCCCCGAAAATTTGCTTAGCAGGAAAAAATCAGATTTTCACAATTTTTTTTCATTTATCACCCAGAAACTCAGATTTCTTATGCAAATTGCGCGTAACCCAGCGCGCATCAAAAAATCCTTAGGATTTCTCCAACTGACATATATGCAACCTCGACAAGTCTGAGATGCCAGGTTTTCTGATTCTGACTTTTCCATCCACGGGGTTTAATAAATTCCGAAAAAAATTGTGATTTTTTTAAAAATCCAATTTTATAAAAAAAAATCACGATTTTGACTCTGCATTCAGAGTTTAGTAAATAACCCCCTAAAAGTTAACGCAACGCTGAACAGCACCTTTAATACACAAAATAATATTTGTTTCTGAATCCAATAAAATATATATTTTTTTTTTTACATGTTGAAGTATGAATTCAATACAACAAGTAATAATATGACTCAGTCCCACCACTATAAACAGTAAAAATCAAATAGGTGCACGGACATGCCAACACCAATAATAAATTCCTTTCCCCCCAAGCCCTAGGTTTGACATGCGCTCTCGGATAGAGAAATACAAGTATGCATTAGACTAGAAAAAAAGAATGCCACTGCGGTGTTGATTTGAATACTACATAAGTTGGTATTTCTAGCATTATCAAGTATAGAATATTACAGGAAAATATAATGCAAACCAACAGGAGACGGTTCTCGCAGAATAACAATGCAGTTTAGTGCAAAAAGGATATGTAATTGCTGTCTGCTAGAAATGTACCTAACTTTGCCCTGAGGCTGCAGGAGAAGAGCAGCATCCAAACTAGAGGAACAGTGGCTTGTGAGGTGAACAGCTCTCCTGTTAGTAGAAATGAAAATAGCACAGCAAAAGCCTGAGCAATTTGTTTTTTAAGCGTCAGGACGGGGAGCTGGCTATGGTCAGTCTTATTTACGTTATTTTTACATCCCTCGTGGTAGTATAAAAAAATTTGTGTTGGCTAATATAATGCCACCGTTTGATTATATTACAGAATTCAGAGCTGCTTTAGGGGGGAAAAAGGGCTTTCTGCAGATCCCCCCACTTTCGGTCTGCAGCGGAAACTCGCTAACACTATCAAACCAGAAATGTTTTATTTATACTGTAATGATATTGCAAAACATTTCAACACACTTCAAGGTACATTTCTATTTAAATGTGCCAACGATGGTGCTTTGCTTAACCCTGCGGGTATCGCTGGTCCCACAAAAGGGAAATATCGAAATTTTTTGGATCACTGAAACGCATACCAGTAACGTAAAGCATAAAAATGCATGAAAATACTCCGTATCCAGGGAAAAATAATGCATATATAATGGGGAAATTCACTTATCAATAAACAAATTAAAGGGGTGTTTCACCTTTTCGTTAACTGTTAGTATGTTAAAGAATGACCAACTTTTTAATTGGTCTTCATTATCAATTTTTCTAGTTTTTTTTTTAGTTATTTCCCTTGCTCTTCTGACTCTTTCCAGCTTTCTAATGGGGGAAAAACAAATGCTCTGTAAAGCTACAAATTTATTGTAATTGATGCTTTTTATTGCACATCTCTGTATTCAGGCCTCTGCTATTCATATTCCAGTCTATTATTCATATCAGTGCATGGTTGCTAGAGTAATTTGGACCCTAGCAGCTGAAACTGCAAATTGAAGAGCTGCTGAATAAAAAGCTAAACAACTCAAAAACCACAAATAATAAAAAATGAAAACCAATTGCAAATTGTCTCAGAATATCGCTCTCTATAACAGTGATCCCCAACCAGTGCCTCGTGAGCAACATGTTGCTCTCTGACTCCTTGGATGTTGCTCTCAAAACAGTTGCTTATTTTTGAATTCCTGGTTTGGAGGCAAGTTTTGGTTGCATAAAAACCAGGGGTAATGATGAACAGACGCTCCTGTAGTCTGCCAATCCACATAGGAGCTACCAAATAACCAATCACAGCTCTTATTTGACACCGCCATGGACATTTTTATGCTTCTGTTGCTCCCCAACTCTTTTCACATTTAAATGTGGCTCACGGGTAAAAAAGGTTGGAGATCCCTGCTCTACAACATACTAAAAGTTAATACACAAAATAAGATTTGTTTCTGAATCCAATAAAATCGTATTTTTTTTACATGTGGATGTATGAATTCAATACAAGTTATAATATGACTCAGTCCCATCATACTAAGTTAATGCAAAGGTAATGAAAAGACTTCCTTTAGTTAGTATACCCATACTTGTTTGCTCATATCTTATTTTCACTTGGTGCTAAAGGCCGTTGGAGGTTCGAGTACTGGCGCTGAAGATATTATAGCTTAACATTCGGCGGATTAGAGAGGAATTCAATATTATAATTACACTGAAAGTTTAACTGAATAAACACATACAGATCTGCTTGTTTGATAAGCTGCCCAATGAGCAGATATTTGATCAGTGTACCCCTGACCAATGATTTGATCACATAGGGTCTGTGCTCCATCTGTTAAGAAATGGCTGCATACTTGGCTTAATGAAGTCCTTTTTGGATGGCATCGTTGGACTGGAGTGTTTTAGGGCCTGCCATTAGGCATCCCACACTCCCTCAGGGGTCCCCTGCCCCAGTAGTAAGTTCCTCCACATGGCATACCCAGTGCCATAACCCTATGTGTACCTTTTACTTTGTCAAGATCGACGGAGGGTCGGGGGGGAGCAGGTCTGGATCAACAGGGCCCACCAGGCTTTTTCCTAGTGTCCCACTGGCCCAGTCTGATGGTATTTTCCAACCTGCCCAACTAATCACAGCACACTCCATTCAGATATTGGCCTACACATAGGCCAGCTAAACATGGCATCTTTAATCAAAGCAACTTTCATTTTTACGTCTTGTCAGAATAGCATGGTCCTTGAGCAACCAGGTCCTTGAACCAATGGAAACACTCTGATGATGAGTTAGATATTCTGGTCAAAAGTATTGGCAAATTGGGGAAGGAGAACCCTTGACATCCCTACTGACCCACCAAGGAACCTCTAAATATAGTCGTACAGGCTGTCACACTTATATTTATACATAAATACTGGTGTCCATAACCTGGCTATGCATTATAAAATAAACATGCAATTGTTTTCCTGATGACAAGCCTGGTGGAATCCAGCCCATACCATTTAAAAACTAAGTATCTCAAAAGACACTTGCTCTTAAGGCTGCAGATATAGAAAAAAAAAAGATTGGGACTTGTATAACTTTTCCCATAAAAACAGGATATTTTAATTACTTTTCTTTGAAATGTAAATTGTTACACTAACGTATGTTCTAAACACATGACGTCCTTTCATTTCTGCTGTTGCCTTTCAGCCATCTCCTTCTCTTCTAAATGTGAGCTATTATTTTTCTTGCTGACAGTTTGCTTTTATTGAAAGATGTTTTAATAACGATAGCCATGGTGTTACATTGCTGAGCCCTGCCACTTGCAACATGCTGGCACAGACACTTTTGATTTTAATCCTTCGTTAGATGCAATGCACTTTCCATACACGAACATATGCGTGGTTCCTTTGTAAAACAAGCATGGCACGTCTCCAAAGTCTTTATGCTTCTCTGCTGTAATCTGCCCACTAGACTTAAATTTTCCCACTCTGGTTATGTGGGTCAGCTCGGTGCCAAAATTCCTCAGTGAGTCACAAATGTAAAATGGACAGTGTAGTCATTAAATCGCCACCCATGTACAGCCAAGTTTTGCTTTTGTTGAGAAATCAGAATCAGGCTGAAAAGCTTGGAAACGTGTGAGTGAAATCTGTCAACAATTAAAATAATTGGGAAGGAATGTGGTTTTGACATGGGGGGGTGGGTAAGGGAGGAGCTAGCAAAGAAAGCAGCAGAGAGAAAATGAAGTCAGGAATAGAAAAATAAATACAACCAAAATAGCTGCATGTCAAATAAGTATATATATATAGAATATATATATATACATACATATAAAATGTGTGTCTGTATATTTCAGTGTAATATAAATTCAACTAATTGTTCTAAATAAATTAAATGCTCAATAATTTAAAAAGTTATATACATACACAAACCTATTTAGCTATCAGGGTCTCATACTGGCCAAGTTTAAGAGATATTTCATAGTGATGTCCAACCTGTCACCCTACACTTCCAAGTCTTGGCCAACTTGACCAACAGTTACACTGGTTGGGAGCTAGGTCCTTGGTTAACTGCAGATTTGCTAAAACCTGGTCTTTGTTCTTCCTGTGCTTCCCTAAATGACATTGGAGAACAGATGGAAAAGTTGAACTTGATGAACAGCAGTCTTTTTTGCTACCCATATTAACTTGATACTCAACTTGAACCTGTAAAGAAAGATCAGAAGTTATGCCTAGCATAGGTATTCCCCCTGTACTAGGGAAATTGTTCTAAATACATTCAATGCAGATTTATACTGGGTGGGAGCTAGGTCCTTGGTTAACCGCAGATCTGTCAAAACCTAATCTTTGTTCTTCCCATCCTTCCCTAAATTACATTGGAGAACAGAAGAAAAGGTGGAACTTGATGGACAGCAGACTTTTTGCAACCCATATTAAGTAGGTAACTACAGTTAGGTCCAAATATTTGACCAGAGACAACTTTTTTCTAATTTTGGTTCTGAACATTTCAGCTTTAATTCAGTGGATTGAACAAAAAGATTGCACCTGATCTGAACCCAATCGAGCTGCATTTCACTTGTTGAAGACTAAACTGCAGACAGAAAGGCCAACAAACAAACAGCAACTGAAAGCCGCTGTAGTAAAGGCCTGGCAGAGCATTAAAAATCTGGTGATGTCCATGAGTTTGAGACTTCAGGCTGTCATTGCCAACAAAGGATTTTCAACCAAGTATTAGAAATGCACATTTTATTTTCAGTTTTTTAATTTGTCCAATTACTTTTGAGCCCCTGAAATGAAGTGATTTTTTTTAAAAAAAAGGCTTTAGTTCCTCACATTTTTATGCAATCTTTTTGCTCAACCCACTGAACTAAAGCTGCAAGTCCGCAATTCAAATGTTTAAAAATGATTTTGTTTCACTTAAAATTCATTGTGGTAATGTACAGAACCAAAATTAGAAAAAAGTTGTCTCTGTCCAAATATTTATGGGCCGAACTGTATGTCACTCCCCATATACATAAATGTGTAAAGCTCTTAGGGATCTGTCAGGATAGGGGCACCATGTGACTGAACATGAGCAAGTGACGTACCCAAACACTATGCTCCTATATAAGATTTAGATTATAACTCCAACTTTATCTCCTACAGATGGACACCATAAAAGGACTGAGAGAGCTGACCACACTGTCCCAATGTTTCCACTTAAGACAAAATACAAGGGATATTCAGATTGTACACATGAATAACTATCTTGGTAAAGTCCATAATGAATACAATCATTCCTGGCTTCTTCTAAAGACCTGAAGAAGAAGCAGGGCCAAAGTTAAAAAATGTATAATTTGCATCTCCATGAGTGGATGGAGATGCAAATTATACATTTTTTAACTTTGTACAAATAAAATATATACTTTTTAACTAATTTTCTCTGGTCCTGTGGATCCGTCTGAGTGCCGGTTGGTCCTGTTTCTTCTTCATACCTTTGCCGTACCGCTCCCTAAAGTTGGGGGTCTGGGGCTGGTGAGTCATTTACAATTTATTCTGGGGCACCTTGTTTCTCCTAATATTTCTTCTAAAGACCACCTAGATGCATACTACAGGTTTTTCGGGTTGGATCATTTTAAGTCTAACAAGTGTTACTGAATGTGAATAATATCCACATAATGCTCCACTGAATTGCCTTAGTACAGGGAAATATCTATACTAAGAATACATTTATGATCTATCTGTACATGTTCAAGGTCAACAAGCCAAAATATGAAATATCAAGGAGTCTGGTGATAATAACATGACAATGCAACACAAATAACTCATAAAAGCTTTGGGACAGACTGGGTGATACATAATATATCTTGGAAGGCCACAACCAGCCCAAAGACCTCCAGTTGGTAAGGCCTTAACTATATTTTAGAGTAATAATTGCTGTTAATCTATATTAATAAATGCTCTCCATAATGTAATCCCTAGAGCATGGTCTGGCTGAAGGCAGTGATATGAACTGCAATTAGTCCAACCAATTAAATGAACAACATGGCTACTCCCAGAGCACAAAGGGAGAGAAACCAATTGTTTGTAGGGCATGTGTAGGAGTAATCAAGCAGATTAACAGAATGCCATATGGAATAGTGAGGATTTTATTATGAGCTTCTATTTATTCACAATAACTGTGCTGAGTATGGTTGCCCTAGGTGACTAATTCGAATGGAAGACATCTGTTTATATGAGAAAGTAACGATTTTGTTACTGTACATGTAAAAGATGTGAGGGTTGAGATTATACATTCCCATCAAACATCCAACAGAGCTCTTTACTAAAGGTGCTAAATAGTACAAGTGCAAGTTGGCAATGGTAACCAATTCGAATGAGCTTTGAACAGTCTACTGCTAGTTAGAAAAAGAAAAACATCTGGTTGGTCGATATAGGTAACATCACTGGTGCAGGGTAGAGCATGTTTCTATAAATCAGCCCCTAGGAATACACATTCTTACCGGATTACTCCTCATCGCTCCTCCCACAGCCCTCACTGCTTTCTCGTTCCCCGCCATGACAGCTAATTCCTTGTAAGACACAGTTTCTCCAAGTTTCACCTTCTTTAACAGTGCCATCAATACAGCTTTGGTGAACGAGTCTGTGGAGGAAGAAATCATTTGTACAATTAAAATGCTTGTTCTTTTATATAGATGAAAAGCAGTTGCTATCTTAAAAAGAGTAATGCCGAGTATCATAATAGCACAATCAAAAAGGTCTTAGGTTCCTTTTCAGTTTCTTTGGAGGGACCATGCACAAAGCAAATATAAGTATTCAAAATCTAATTTCAACCCTTTGTCACCTGCAGAGATAAGCAAGACCAAATATTTTTTTTATTAGAGAAGAAGCTATAATGCACTATGATATAAACCTTGGCTTTTTAAAAATATGTATCTTGTACTGAGGTAGTGCACACCTTTATCATAGCAGTTCATTAAGTGGATGTACCAATGACTGCCATACTTCAGTTCAGTTTGCAATTTCATCAAATATGCTTCATAAATCATTAAAATGCATCACTACATAAATGGCTTGTCATTATATACATTGACCAGGTGGGAAAAAGTGAAGTAGGAATGAGTGAGCATGTGAAAAGGACAGAAACCCAACTGTTTCACAATATGAACTGTGTAAGTCAGGGGCACAAGGTCTTTGGCTGGAAAACTTTATGACATGAATGACCTAATGAAGTCATTATCTCTGACATACACTACAACTCACTCCCCCCCCCACAAAAAAAAAACAAAACAAAAAACTTCACACCCAATATGAACAGTTTAGCTAAATCAAAAGAATATTTCTATGGGTGCAGGGCCAGATTTCTATTTTCCTAAGGTGGACCATGTCTTTTCGCTCCAGTCTCCTCTCGAGTGTGCATGCCTGCACCTTACCTGCCAGCATTGGGACACGTGATGTAGATTTCAACTACTGTCCAAATCTCCCACGCAATCCTCAGTAGGCAGTAGATGCAGCTGGGCAGTATGGCGCCCCTAAAATTGTGCCGCCCTAGGCTCGGGCCTTTGTGGCCTCACCCCTCCCTTAATGCAAGACGAGTGAATTTTTCACCAGGCATGGATTTGCGGCAAAATTACGCACATATTCATTGGCAAATGTATTCACGAAACTGCAGCTAAAATTCGGCAAAAAATCCATTGCGACAAAATTGACGAGGAGACAAAAAAGAAAAACGCATACTGACTTTAGTGTATTTGAACAAAAAAGTCGCCACAAGAAAAACCGCCTGTTGACTTTAATGCATTTGTAGTGAGAAAAAACTGTTGCACATGTAAAAAATTGTCGTGCTCCTACTGACTTCAATGCGTTTTGCAATTTTTTTCCAATCTCACTAATTTTTCACGAAGACGGGATTCTTAAACACGTTCTATCAACATCTGGATTATTTTCGGCTGCATAGTGGTTGGTAAGACCAGTCTGAGTGCCCCATACATGAACTGATAAGCTGCTGAATCAGTCCTTTGCCAGCTTTTTTTGTCCTATGTATGGCCAATGTAAGTCTAGAACCAGGAAGAGGCTTGGGCAGGCGGTAGGCATGATTGAAGTCAAATAACAGAGAAAGGGTGGAAAGTGAAAGTATGTTACCAGATAAGAACTCAAGCAGGTTGGGTCAAAATTACAAGAACAGACAACAATACACCCAAGTGTTAATCCGCAGTACCCAGTAGTCCCAACAGATATGGGTAGGGGAACCAATGACACAAACGAATGGTATATACCAACAACAACCCCAAACCACCCAGAAGGCTCACATGCACAAAACTCAAGTGCCACGAGGGCAGTATTTGCTCTCTTAATCGTCACAGCCAATTTGCTTACGTAAGTGGAAGTGACATAACTAAAAGTAACTGTGACAGCAAAATCATTTTAAGGTCCACAAAAACATTGGGAGCATGACCTTTTCACATATATAAAATTAAAGCAGACATGATCCCACTGTGCCCTCAAACAATAAGATGGGTCTGCTTCCACCACTGGTTAGCAGCTGCCTTCTTGGAGCTCAGATGTGATATCTGCAGCTTAATCGATGACTGCTTCTTGTTCACTTACAGCCCGTCCTCCGGATGACAGCAGTTGTCTGTATGGCCATGAGCTAAAACATACATAAAGGTGGGAAATGGATGAATATAACATTCAAGTTTCACCTTTGCACTGATGTTGCCCCACCTAAGCCCAATGACAACACAACAATGATGGGGTAAATGTTGTTCACATCTATGAATTTCAATATTTTTTTAAAATATTCTCAACATTGACATAATTGTGGTTTGATGGCATGTCAACATTTTGTTGCTCAATAAAACTGAAAAAAAACTATGTTCACCCTGGAGCCTGGGATAATTGATCCACAATGTTTATTTTCTTAATGGAATTCCCTAACGAAACATTCTGTTTTTTTTAGTGGTTACCAGTTTTTTTGGAAAGAAGAATTCAACATTCTTCCTTGGGTTATGCTAGATCAACAAAATAACAAATAGTTTTAGCACTTTAAAAATTGTGAAATCCTTTGTAAAAGCAAGGGTCAGGGTATTTACTTCTGAAATTGTTTATCTAGTCTTTGTTCTTCGACAAAAATGAACAATGTCTGTTATTATAAGTCTATGACAGCTAAAATCATGGTTTGCTATGTTAAAAAATATCATATCAAAGCAATTTAAAGACATTAGGCTAAAAGATTGATTTGTTGTAGAATGTTTTGAAATTTTCACTTCAATCATCAAGACAGCTGTACTGGTTGATCATCTGGCAAAATGAAATAATAACAAGTTAGGCCTTAAAAGTGGATACACTTTAATGATATTAAATCATTTATCCTACAGTAAAATAAATCATGCAACTCCCACTGTTGGGAAAATTAGAGTTTTGGGTTCTAAAGTATTATATTCATAACAAAGTCACTTTCCCTAATCCTACCTGGCGTCAGGTTCAGTTCTGACAAATTCAATTTACTTTGTATAATGGTCTCAGCTCATTGAGAAGAAAGGCCATAATGTAATTTAAATGTTGATCAACAATCTTTGTACTATAAACATATCTCCCTCACCTTTGTTTTTGCAATGATTTACAAATTGTGAGGGTGCCCCACCTGGGAGGCATGGATGAGCGGCAGAAGGGCTCAGGCTGAAGGCCACTTAAAGTGAGATTTGGGGTGAATGTCTATTTGATCTCCTTTAGCACCAAGCTTGAGGGTCCATTATGGTCATATTCGATGCCCTAAATATTCTTGGAACTATGGCTAAAAGACTGATAAACTAATGTTTCTCCTATATCTGTAAACTGGTTCTTAGTTAAGGGAAATAGTAGAAATACACTGGCACACACGGCAATTCAAACAGGGAAATCCCTTGTGTCTTTATTTGCAGAGAAGCAACGTTTCGGGGCAGTACCCCTTTGTCAAGCACTGCCCCGAAACGTTGCTTCTCTGCAAATAAAGACACAAGGGATTTCCCTGTTTGAATTGCCGTGTGTGCCAGTGTATTTCTACTATTGACCTTGGGGAGGGTGCCGATCCCTCCAGCATTGAGCACCTGGCTATCCTGACTGAAGGCCTGGGTGTGCGAGCCGACATCTCTATCTTAGTTAAGGGAAGCCTTGACTGTGGACTGGAATTTGATTCTTTTATTTCACTCTGAGACATCTTTTTCATCATGGTTGGATACCTGAGTACTACGAGTGCACATACGTGACCAGAACTCTGTGTGAACATTTCAGCTTGTTGGTAGACAGGATGTGACTAGCAATCAAAATAATGAGAAGCCACCAACTCTGGAATCATATGTCATCCTCAAGTAGGCCCGGACTGGCAATCTGTGGGTTCTGGCAAATGCCAGAGGGGCTGCTATAAGGTCCCATAGAAAGTCAGTATTTAGTGGGCTGGTGGGGGCTGTTTGGGACTCTATGTGGGCTGATTGGGCCTCTGTGTACCTGAAATGCCAGGGCCTATTTTAATTCTCAGTCCGGACCTGCTCAAGTCCACTGCTCTTTAGCCCTTCCTTGCTATGTCTTTGCATGGACAGAGTTTTAATTAGGGCCACTATGTCAGTGATCTGTGATTATCCAAACATAGACAACCTAGAGATAGATTAGTGAAAGCTACTGTACAACTGAGGTTATTACAGAGGAATACCTGTGCTGGCATAAAAATAAATGGTACCACTCTGTAGAGTCTATAAGAAAATCTAGTTCTTCCTGCTATTGATGGAAATGTGTGACCATAATAATGTCATGCCATGTATTTTTCTGGTGGAAACACAAAGGAACCAATAAAGAGAGATGAGCAGGCAAGTAGCCAACCTGCCAGAAAAACAATAGCAGCTTAGACAAGATTAAAACTGTAAGATGAGCTAATAACTGCATAAACATACATTCAATTCTTAATATTTCCATTAGAGGGAAAATAAAAAGTAAAGCGACCCTTTAAACAATTAGCAAATCTGTATATAGCATATAAATAGCTGTCCTGAGCAGGTTGATTTAGCTCGGTCCAAATGATTCATTATATCTGGATGCAACAACAATTCTCTTTTTCCAGAACTGAAGATCTCTTTCTTGGACAATTCCCAAGTTAATTTAGAGTGAGCGTATTACTTTAGCTTATTTAACCAAATATTGATATTGTTAGATCTTTTTTTTACAGCCGAGTGCCAGTTTTTTGTTAAGAACCCAAAGCAGAAGTTCTTTGTTATTATTAATCTCTAGCGGAGCATTTTGCTGTGCCTTCACACTGTGAAAATGATATTATTCACATAATGATCATTTACTATCCTCATTACTGCTTTTTAACAGGTAAACTGTAAAATTATAAAAGGAAAAGGACAAAATACCTTCTTTAATTCGTACCCCCCTACCCTTTTACTGGTGTCAGCAGTAGGCTGCCTTGTTGGTTGATGACCTCAGCACTCTCGTATTTTCATTAGGGGATTCATGTGGTTACTGAATCAGCAGTTGAGGAGGGGCCCTTGAAATCACTTGATAAATGGAAATGTGTAGATTAAAGCACAAAAAGAGAACTTGTTAAATAGGGTTCCCCAAAGTCTCCAGTTTACTGTTTTTATGGCCTGATTAGTTGGTTGTCGCTTTGATTTAAATGTCTGTATCTACGGTAGGGTTGGTGTTTGGAATACAGCAGGTTATAGATTGTATTTGTAGGTTATTATTTAATGTTCCTCAAACACATATTCATGAGACGCCTTAAGGAGATACCAAAGCTAACAAATATGATTTGTCATTTTTCCTCTGTGTGCCACCTTGTGCTTCTTATAGTGCCATCCATTGGGTCATCTACAAGCACACATTTAGTGGGCAAATTTACTTTTTTAACCCATAATGAAGTGTTCATCGCATAATTTCAGAAGTTGCTTCAACCACAATTTGCACCAGATGTGTCAAAACAGACTCAATTGCTTTTGCATTCTTGACCCATATCAGACGCAAGTTGCACCTAACATTTCCAGAGGGGGATGTTTAATTTTCAGGGCACATGTTCAAAATGGTCAACAAATTACATTTTCATCCCATTCACTGGGTGCAAGTAACTTAGTAAGTTAGGTTGAAAAAAGACACACGTCCATCAAGTTCAACTTTTTAACTTTTTTTTTTAACCTGCCTAACTGCCAATTGATCCAGAGGAAGGCAAAAAAAACCCATCTGAAGCCTCTCCAATTTGCCTCGGCGGGGGAAATAAATTCCTTCAAAGTAGTCCCTGCATCAACTTGTACTATGAGCTATCTTCCATAACCCTGTATTCCCTCACTTGCTAAAAAGCCATGCATCCCCTTCTTAAAGCTATCTAATGTATCAGCCAAGTCTGGTGTTCCTATTAACGCAACCTGGCACTACTTCCAGTGTTGGTAGTTTCAGGATTCTCCAACACATGAGGAAAACTGTGCCACCCAATCCTCAACTCCCTTTGCATACCTCCAAAATGCCTCTGTTTAGATGGTACAATCCTGATTCACAACCCCATTTAGGAGCCAGTCTTACATGAAAGAAGACATTGGGCAGATTTAGGGCATACCTGGGTGTCAATGGGTATGTTCATTCTTGATGAGGGGATAGCCTAAGTAGTCCCACCTATTAATTTGGGATTTCTAAAGGTATACTATTGCTCTATTATAGGCAGAACAGCCCAACAGACTTGAGGAAGGCAATAAACATATCACCATGACTTCACTGTGCCACTAGCTGCAGCTGTAGTGCAATCTACATTGTCATTTGTATAAACATTTCAAGCACTCTATAATCTAACAAACATCTACGAGCTTGTACTGAAGCCTGCTGAACTGCACATGTAGTATATAGGGGCATCACCAGAATTACAACGGATTTGATGATGGTCCTGACTGAGAATTTGGGCTCTTTTACAAACTCAACTACAAATGCCGCATGATAAAATGGAAGTTTTATGCGACTGATGCCATCCATAAAATCACTCTCCTTCCTGTTCTTATGAACATAATCAAACTCCACCATGAAGCCCTCTGTATAAACAAACCCTTCCAACCCAAGCTGAAGCCTTTGTTAGACTTTGTGATAAGGAGCATTATATAAAAGGTTTCTCAGTGGGCCTCCTGCCAAGCAATTTAACCAGGGCTGGCAAATTTGGAAACTAGTAAGTGTAGTTATCCTGCCCAGTGGTCCTGGTAGCTTTGATGGTATATACTGTACACAAAAGATCTGGAGTAATACATTTAGAAGCACGGGGTTGGTTTATGTGTGACACGGCACAGCAGCCCATCTGTATTTAGACACAACACCGTAACAATGGGTCTTAATTAGTTTTAGTTCCCTATTAACGCCATTTTATGAATTTAAAGCTTATTATTATCTTTTTTGTAATCTTTCAGGCCGCATACAATACGACGACACATTTCCGACCCCGTAGCTAGACAGCAAAAGATGTCACTGAACTGTACAGCTTCCAGCAGAGTCGTTTAAGTTTGCCTGGAAGGGGAGAGTGCACTTTTATCATGTGGGTTAAACGAAAGAGAGAGAGAAAAATAATTTGAGACTGTAGGGAATGATAATCACTTTGTTGGAAAAAAATATGTTTAGTCTTTAATATTATAACATTAAGCAAATTAAACATAAGCATAATCCAGGTGATATTAGAAGAAGGTCACCAAAGAAATTAACTTTTTTGTTCATTAATTTACATGGATTAGCAGAGGGCAAAAAAAAAAAAAAAAAAAAGAGATAGGGAATCTGTTCCACTTTTATTTTGTATGATATAATTTCAATGCTGTGCGCCATTTGTGGCAGTAGGTTGACTGTGGGGTTAATCAGTCTGATTTGTCCTTTTAATTGCTTTCTATTCAAAGAAAATTCATTAGATAATGTTCTCTTCAAAATTCATGAATCAATTTAACTGGAGAAACCACATTAAAAGCTTCGGGTTCATTAGCGCCGATGTTTTGTGCCACTCTGTGATTGCTGGGAGAATTTCTTTAGGCAAACATATTTTGTTTACTGTGATTCCTTCTCCAAGAGAGCTTATTTGAAAGGACGTTGTTACTTTACATAATTATTTCCTCTTCAGGGCAGCTAAATTAGCACTGGCCTTTTTTTTTTTTTTTTTAATGATTGCCAGAATATATTGACTTCCACGATTGGATTTTTATTTGAAAGTTCTCTTTTTATTAATGTTAAAAAAAAAAAGAAGTCATTGAGAACAGCCAGTATTGGTCTCTATTTTTCCAACGTTTTTTCTTTTTTGCAGAGGGGACTGAAAAGGGGGGTAAGACTCAGCAGGAGATTTGGAATTAGACTTTAGGAAACCTGTAAGAATAAAATGAGAAGTCTGTGGAAACTTAACTGGAGCATGGAACGGTTAGAGGAAACAAGGGACTGGCTCCAGAAACATCATTCACCAGTAAGGGCATTACTGTAAGCACAGAGTAAATGTCCAAATGGCTGAATCTAATTAACATAGCAATAGAACAGATTACAAGAAAGAAAAAATACGCAAGGAAAGAACATTATTGGCTATGGACAAAGCTGGAGAAAATATGCACTATGTAATCCCAGCACTGATTATATTATTAAATGTTGGGGATTTGCATTATTTGAACACTGATCTGAAAAATCACTGTGCGAGTTCCATATGGTATTGTAGAGCAGCTGCTGAGCTTTCCTCACTGTTTTAGAGCTGTTCATACCTAGAGATGGAGCAAACTGTAACAACTTGGCTCAGATGTGCCCAATAGGGATGTAGCGAACTGTTCTGCTGCGAACTAGTTCGCGCGAACTTCGACCGTTCGCGTCCGCCGAATGTTCG
Source organism: Xenopus laevis (assembly GCF_017654675.1). Lineage (NCBI taxonomy): Eukaryota > Metazoa > Chordata > Amphibia > Anura > Pipidae > Xenopus > Xenopus laevis. The sequence goes on from NC_054383.1 coordinate 17,295,375, forward strand.
CGAATGTTTGGGAACGTTCGCATTTTGAGTTCGCGTTCGATTCGAATACAAGTCGTTCGACCATTCGAATTCCTTCGACCGCTAAAATCGAACGATTTCCATTCGTTCGAACGATTGTAAGCATTCGATTCAATGAAAAGCATTCGATCGAATGATTAAATTCCTTCGATCGTTCGAATCGAACGATTTTAGCGGGTGTTCGAAGTTCGCGAACTGTCCGCGAACGTTCGCATTTTTTGCCGGTGTTCGCGAACACCAAATCGGCAGTTCGCTACATCCCTAGTGCCCAAGTCCCTTCATTTAAACAGAGCTTGTTGTCATCAGGCATCAAAATAAACTTCATTTGTATTACAGCTAAATGGAAGGGGGGGGGGAATGTAGGATCGATTATTGCTTTGAGCAATGGTTTCTTTGTTTAAAGGAAGACTAAACTGTAAAAATTAATGTGGACAGAGATGCCAGATTTAGAAATACAAGTATGTCACCTGTTATCCAGAATGCTCTGCATCTGGATCTTCATCTACTATAAAATCATGTAAACATTAAATAAACCCAATAGGCTGGTTTTGCTTTTGATAAGGATTCATTATTTCTATTCTATGTGTACTGTATATTGTGAGTGGGTCCCTAAGCTCAGTAAGTGACAGCAGCACAGAGCATGTGCAGTGAATCAGTAGAAAAGAAGATGGGGAGCTACTGGGGCATCTTTGGAGACACAATTCTTCCTTCTACTAAAGGGCTGTGGTTGCCTTGGGTTGGTATAAAAAACCCACAACATAACCTATAACATCTCTGCCCTACTTTTCCACCAGTTAAGCTTTAGTTCTCCTTTAAAGTAGAAATCAACCCATTGGACAAGGGTTGTGGCCAGACCAGACACTAGTTTTCCGTAGTCGCTCGAAGTTTTCTCGTGAGGAAAGTTTGGGTGACTTCGGAAAATGAATCGCCCTGAGTGCCATCCCACCGGCGGTTTAGATTCTAGCCGGCGGGAAGGCAGTTCGGGGAGATTAGTCACGAAGCAGAAGAGATTTATTGCCGGGCTACTAATCTCCGCAAATCGGAGCTGGTGCCTCTGCCCTTAAAGGGATACTGTCATGGGGAAAAAAATCTTTTTCAAAATGAATCAGGGCTGCTCCAGCAGAATTCTGCACTGAAATCCATTTCTCAAAAGAGCAAACAGATTTTTTTTATATTCAATTTTGAAATCTGACATGGGGCTAGACATTTTGTCAATTTCCCAGCTGCCCCAAGTCATGTGACTTGTGCTCTGATAAACTTCAATCACTCTTTACTGCTGTACTGCAAGTTGGAGTGATATCACCCCCTCCCTTTTTCCCCCCAGCAGCCTAACAAAAGAACAATGGGAAGGTAACCAGATAACAGCTCCCTAACACAAGATAACAGCTGCCTGGTAGATCTAAGAACAACACTCAATAGTTAAAACCCATGTCCCACTGAGACACATTCAGTTACATTGAGAAGGAAAAACAGCAGCCTGCCAGAAAGCATTTCTCTCCTAAAGTGCAGGCACAAGTCACATGACATGGGGCAGCTGGGAAATTGACAAAATGTCTAGCCCTTTGTCAGATTTCAAAATCAAATATAAAAAAATCTGTTTGCTCTTTTGAGAAACGGATTTCAGTGCAGAATTCTGCTGGAGCAGCACTATTACCTGACTCATTTTGAATTTTTTTTTTTTTACCATGACAGTATCCCTTTAAGTCTCTTATGGAAACTTCCTCCAAAACACTTGCAAATTCCATATCTAATAATTTGATTACCTACTATCTGGGTAGTGGCAGATATATTTAAGCATTTGTATGTGTCTTAAAAAAAACTTGTGGTTGGGGTGTATATAAATATATATATATATATATATATATATACACACACACAAATACAAATGCACACACAACATACAAATGGAAGCATCTAGGTGTCCAAATAGCAAACAGCACAAAGCAAGGTGATTAAGATAAAAGATCTTTCAGCATACAAGGATGATAAGCTACTCTACATGTGTGGAAATGCAGGAAGCTCTTGCTTACTATTAATAGCCCAGGCTATATGTACTAATCCTTTCTTCAAAAGCCCCTTCCCTTTGATATATCCATATCTTTCAACATCAACATTGTTAACTCTAATTTGCAACATGTACGATTGCTGGAAGGAAAAACAGTTCAATTTGCGGCGTGTGATACAAGTATAATGTAAAGAGTTTCACGAAAGGCAGGAACCGTCGCAAGCGGTCTAGTAACTCAGCCCAGAGTAAAATGAGAAATAATAATAATGCAGCATTCAAACAAAAAAAAAAAAGAAAAAGTAGTTATTGTTGTGGACAAAAAACATATTTTCCTTTTAGTATAGAATACCTGCAATATTCATTTAATATGAATATAATAAATATATAATAGTGAGAAAATTAGAGAAAAATCTAGTAAAAAGCAAAAAAGGAAATCTATATGATTAGGCACAATTTTACTTACATATATATATACTGTATATATATATATATATATATATATATATCTATATATATATATATCTATATATATCCGTTATCCAGAAACTTGTCGTGCAGAAAGCTCCAAATTACGGATTGGCAGTCTCCCATAGACCCCATTTAATCCAAGTGTTTAGAAATGATTCCTTTCTTCTCTGTAATAATAAAAGTACATTGTACTTGATCCCAATGAAGACATAAACTTTATTGGAAGTGAAACCAGCCTATTGGGTTTATTTAACGTTTACATGATTTTCAGTAGACTTGGGGTATGAAGATCCAATTTACAGGAAGATCCATTATCTGGAAACCCCCAGGTCCTGAGCATTCTGGATAACAGGTCCACTACCTGTATACTGTACATATTATATATAGTGAATAAAGTACCCCCTCTTGTAAATTATAAGGATATTATAAGTTACCGAGGAGATTTTATACAGGTCATGGAACCGCTCCTCGCTCCTTCAAATGCTGGCTTCCGACTTCCGGCTTTATAGTCTTGCGTCTGCTCGCCCCGCCCCTTTTGCGATGTCATTGGGGGGTCGGCACGGGTCTATAAAAGGAACCCAGAAGCGCGGGTGCAGGCTGAAGCAGGGCGGGTTAGGGTCGGATGCGGGTCAGGAAAACCCTGAATCACACATCACTTCTCCCCGCCTACATAGCCCATCCCCCAACGGTAGTCCTCTCATTTTTACTAACAATAAATAATCACTTTCACTTTCAATTCATATTGATTAAATACAATAAATATTTCATGTAATAAATATTTCATATAATAAATATGCAGGTGATATGGTAAATATTTCATAAAAAATACAGGTAGTGACAGTCACAAATGTGCACCTTTTTAGCACTCAACACCCACAGATGCTAAACTGCACCACTGCATTTTTGAATAGCAATCAATAAGCAATAAGTGACAAGAAAATTAATATAAAATTGGTATTTAAAAAGTATTTAACCCAGTGTCATAACTGCAGTGTGCCGAGCCCTTACCAACTCCACACCCACTCCGTTCCCTCTCCAAACCCCCCTCCCGTCTGCCCGCCTGCGCCCTCCCCTTGCTTCTACGGCCCACAGAGGGACGGGGCATTACTCTTGGGGTCTGCTACCTCTATAGTTATGCCTCTGATTTAACCAGCTGAGTAGTAAAATAACTGGCAACCCTATAGCCAAGATATTTAAGAAGTTACATTAGCTGGTTAAAGGAGAAGGAAAGGCTTCATGCACTTGGGAGAGCCAAATGTTAGGCACCCCCAAGTGATTGTATTGACTTACCTTAAACCCTGGGCCGGTGCTCCTATCAGCCGAAAACTGCACCGGCCCAAAGTTATACCAGTGAACACCACGGAGTGAACTTCTTCCGTCTCCTTCTTTCCTTTGCACGGTTGTGCATGCGCAGTAGAAAGAAAACCAAACTTTAACTAAAAAGTCGCCTATTTCGTTCTACTGCGCATGCGTTTGCTCAGGGAACTTTGAAGAAAGAAGAAGCTGGAGGATCGATCAGTGGCTCTCACCGGAATAAGCCCGGGTGCAGTTTTCTGCTGATAGGAGCACCGGCCCCGGAATTCAGGTAAGTCAATACAATCACTTGGGGGTGCCTAACATTTGGCAATCCCAAGTGCATGAAGCCTTTCCTTCTCCTTTAAACCATGTTCAGAGACAGAATAAACATAAATAGACATGAAAGAAGTTGGGGTTTTTGTGGGCCAGAGGTTGGGTTTGGGACGGGTGAGGTTGGGTCAGGGGCATTGCCAGGTGGACATATATATATCCTCCATTTTTCATGGCAGTGACAGTCATGGGTTTTTTCCAGCATTTACTGTAATAGAGGAGGGGAGGCATTGACAGGAATTAAGAAGATATCTACTGGTACCTCTACAAATGTGTTTAGCTGAATTTAGACCTTTTTTACTTACGAAAGGACATTGTGTGAAATCTTTTTTCAAGCACAAATTCCTCATTCCAAATTGAATTTGTCCCCCATGCTGAAAATAAACAAATAAGCCCGTCCAGCGACTTGTGGCTGCTTGTTCTTAGGAAGAGCCATTAGGAACAGGATGGGAATCTGCTAACAGTCAAAGTTACCATTTGTTTATATCAACAAGGCCACTAGAGTGCTGAAAATGACAAAATCGATCCCTTCTGAACTTGTACAGGATTTCGACACAAACATTTCTAAATGTCACATACAGCAATTGGCACTGCTAAACAGCCAAATTTCACAGCAAAAGGTTATAGCGACTATCACAGGGGCAAAGATATATATATATATATATATATATGTATATGCTTGGGGTTTGTATATAACTTACAGGCGTGGTTCATCTTCACGTTAACTTTTAGTATGTTATAGATTGGCTAATTCTTTTCAACATTTTAGTTGGCCTTCATTTTCTCTTTTTTAAGTTTTTCATTATTTGCCTTCTTCTTCTGACTTTAGCTTTTAAATTGTGATCACTGACCCCATTTAATAACAAACGCTCTGTAAGGCTGCACATTTATTAAAATGCCTACTATTTATTACTCGTCTTTCTATTGAGGCCTCTAGCCTAGACTCTAGCACCCAGATTGCTGAAATTGTAAACTGGAGAGATCCTGAATAAAAAGTTAAATAACTCAAAAATAGTGATGGGCGAATTTGCGCTGTTTCGCTTCGCCGAAAAATTAGCGAATTTCGCACCGGCGTCTCGTTTTTGACGCCGGCGACCGTTTTTGACGCCGGCGTCCATTTTTTTTGCGGGCGTTTCGCGAATTTATTCGCTGGCGGCGAATCGCGCAAATTCGCACCTGGCAAATAAATTCGCCCATCGCTACTCAAAAACTACAAATAAAAAATGATCACTCTCTACATCATACTCAAAGTTGAGATAAGGGTGAACAACCCCTTTAAGCCAGCGCATCGATCGCTTAGGTGCCAAATTTGCAGTGCAGTGTAATGGGAGAATCTGACACGTTTCACTTCGCCAAAAATTTGTGACCTTGCAAAAAATCCACGCACTGAAGTCAATGGGTGTTTTTTGTGCAATACTTTGCAAACCGTTCAATATTTTTTTAAACTATATATTAGAATCTATGGGTGTGTTTTTTTTTCACGGCAAAATATTTTGCTCATCCCTACATGCCACACAACAGTGTCCATATTTGCAATCCTTCTAGCTCTAACTGTAGCATTTTGTATATTTTCTTCCTCGATTAATCCATTTAGCACCTCAAAATAGAAACCTTCAAATACATCAGTATTAACACTGGGTTGAACTAGCCAATGTGGGCCTCCAACTCTCATATGTAACAATGGATGATACTAACGATATTCCCATCAACAGATTATTATTTTATTTAAGCGTTACCAGGCATGTAATGCACATGAGCAGACAAACATAAACTGCAAACAATAAAGCGTGGAGACATTACTGTGATGTATCAAAGACAACAGAAATTTGCGCCGGGATAACGTTTCCGGTAAAACACTAACATATAGCTGCCAGTGCTCAAATATGTTTGGATTTCTCCTGGTTCTGGAAAATGTACAGTTATAATGTTCCCAATTACACAGGGGCTAATTCGTCCAAATGCTGCTGATTCAGTAGAAATGCACATTTCAAGCCTGGCGCTCTCGATCCGGCACACAGTAAAAGCAAACGGAGACAAAGAAATTGATTGCAGATAAAAATCACTTAGCCCACCTAGTCTGCCCATTTTCCTATCTGTTGCTGAGCCTTATCCTAAGTGATTCGTTAACTGCATTCCATCCAGATAGAAGGAAAGGTTTAGGTTTCTGTGTAGGCTGATACGGCACAAGATAATGCCATGGCTAGCCAGTCTTGACATTATGTTCACACGTTCCTTAAAGAAAAACTGGAATTTAAGTCTAAGTTGTCACTATGAGAAGATGCACATTGTATAAACTAGATGCCATTGAATTTCATGCAAAACAGCAAACAACAGAACAAACTAAATGTACAATAGGGCCTCGCATCTAAGGGTGTATACTTGAATAAAATGATGGAGCAGAATGGTGGTTTATGATGGAGAAATACCTGAGTTATGTTACCAAACAGATACACGGGGGCCTTATTTATCGAACTCCGAATTTTTCTCATTATTTTAATCCGAAAAGTTCGACCAAACTAGAATCCACGATTGGACCTTATTTATTAATAAAAAAAAATCACGATTTGATCAAATTAGGGACAAACTCTACAAAAATGTAGAGAAAATCTGAATCTGATTTTTTTCCCCCAAATCGCTTGATTTTTTCATATCTTTTCCCGAAAAGCCTGAATTTTTCGGATTTTTGCCCCATGAGGAAACTTTGGGTGGCTTCGGAAAACAAAGCACTCCGAGTGCCATCCCGCCGGCGAATTAGATTCTAGCCAGTGGGAAGGCAGTTGGGGGAGATTAGTCGCCCGAAGAAGAGGCAATTCGTCGGCCGGGCGACTAAATCTCCCCAAATCTCCACGTGTGTCTCTGCCCTAAAAGTAGACCAGATATCGTAGACTACATATCCCAGAATTCCATTAACAACCAAAGCCTGTTGGGTCAGTGCTGGGAGTTGTAGTTTAGAAAACTGTGTGTGGGGGGGGGGTTGGCTGAGTCTAGGCTTTTGTAGTGAAAAATACCCACATTCATGTATTTGTCATAAAGGGAACGCTAACTTTCAGACTCCAATTTTATTCAAACTATCTGCAGGTTCCCGTCACTGAATGTGGAATGAAAACTGTGAAAGGTCACATATCCATTTAGTTTAAATAAATAACACCACTCCTGGAGCACAGACCGTTGTGACCCTGTAGTGTTTATGTGGGTTTCCAGAAACGTGAGAGGGTTAACCCTGTCATTTTCCCACAGCCCTGGCTTTAAGCCCAGCTTGACTGCGAGCGAAGATCTGGAATGTTTCTCCAGACATGAGGTTCTGTTACCATTCACTCTGCCAGGCTTTACTCTATAGGTGTGCCAGATGCACAATTACTTCAGCATTACATTGCAGTTTATATCACTTGCTCTATGGGGGCAATTGCTCAGCTGCTGCCATAATGGAACCTGAGAGTCCGATGTGACTTTGGTGGATTCTTCCAGTACAATTTCTCCTATAGACCCCAAGTACCAAGTCAGGTCATCCAACTAACCTGAGCAACCTGGAGCAAATCTACCTGGGAAATTGGGCTAAAACCCTTCCCGAACATTGTGCAATGCTAGTACAGGTATGGGACCTGTTATCCAGAATGCTCAGGGGGCTTTCCAAATAATTGATCTTTCTGTAATTTGGATCTTTATGCCTAAAGTCTGCTAGAAAATCAAATAAACATTAAATTTACCTTAATAGGCTGGTTTTTCTTCCAATAAGGATTAATTATATCTTAGTTTGGATCAAGTACAAGCTACTGTTTTATTACAGAGAAAAAGGAAATTATTTTTTAAAATTTGGAATATTTGGATAAAATCGAGTCTATGAGAGATGGCCTTTCCGTAATTCTGAGCTTTCCGGTTTCCGGATCCCATACATGTACAAGTATGGGACGTGTCATCCAGGATGCTTGGGACCTGGGATTTTCCGGATAACAGATCTTTATACCAAACTAGAAAATCATGTAAACATTAAATAAACCCAATAAGCTGGTTTTGCTTCCAGTAAGGATTATTTATATCTTAGTTAAATAAAAATAAAACAGTCAGGCTTACCACAATTCAGCGTTTACTTACTGGAATTGAGCGCGGCAACATTTTTTTGACCACACCTGTTTTGTGGCCACACCCCCTAATTACCAAATTCATTTTACAAAATTTGGCAGGTTATGGAAGTTACATTTCTGTGGTTTTTATGTATTTTGCTTATGAAGGTGAATTGCCCTTTAAGCTGCAAGTCACAGTTTCGCCAAGAGACCTGCTTATCTTAAATTGTTTCTTTGCTTATGTTAAATTGTTGCAAAAAAGTACCTGACAGTATTCTGGGCTCTCTGCCAAAAGCCTATTAAGTTTTAGAAACTTTGTATATTTTTCTGGCTGTTCAGTGCAGCCGATCAAAGAGAAAATCGTTACATTTCAGTAACAATCTGGGTTGAGCTCTTAAAATCGGGACTGTACTGCGAAAAACGGGACAGTTGGGAGGTGTGTTATTGGATAACGGGTTTCCGGATAACCATCCTTTCTCACCCAAGAATAATGCAAGCTGCAGTATGCAACCCATGAAGGGGCAGAGAATGGACATCCCTGATGTATGTACTGAAAGATATCGAACAATAAATATCTAACATTATCTGATATTTCCTTACTACTTTGATGATCATTCCCCCAGGTGGCCCTGTAATGTTTAGGGACCCTAAAATCAGACCGTGATGCTGCCATTATCCCACTGAAAGCCGGAGGGCAGAATAAACCCCGGCTCCTATATATCTATATCCATAACCCTATTATTAAGCATTTTTTGTCCTGAAATCCTGCCTAGCGCATGTATACGGCCCAGAGCACCGCACAGGAAAATAATCACACTGATGGCATGCAATGGGGATGGGGACGCAGGCTGAGACTGAGCAATATGGCTTTTCTGCTCAGTGCTCATGAAACCTCTTGTGATTTGCCAAACCCCTCTCTTCATGAGTGAGCTGTGCAGATAAAAGCCTAATCCCACTTCTCCCCATTAGGTACACCTTTTCTAACAAAGAGGTTAAAATAGCAGCCGGGATGTGGGAATAAATGACTAAGAAGGAACACGCGCTTAGCAATTATGATGTACCATTGCTTAAATGGCTTATCCGCAGATTACCTGGCAGAAATTTCCCAGCTCTTATATGTTTTCTCTCCCAACATGGCAGCTGCCGCCAAATAGCTATCTAAATCTTTCAGAGTTAAAATTAGTCTTGGAAAGTGCAGAGAGATATGTATGCACATATTTTCCCCTGGAATCCAGTACAGCCCTCTGAGCTCTGTTGGACTTGAAACCATCACGGCTTTTGTTCACCTGCTGCTTTGTATTGTCCTATGTATAGCTTTCCGCAGCCCAGTTAACGCGCTCCCCCTGCATCAATACAAAGATATAAAGTAAATACTAATTATGTCCCCTATCGCAGTCACTCCAATCCTCGTGCGGAATCGTCTCGTGTGAACCCTTTTCTCCATCTGTTTAGTCCTCTGAGTAATGACTGTCGGCAACAATACCGAACTTGATTTGTGTATGGCTGATGGGTGAAGTTTTGGATTCTCCCGAGGCCTGTGACACCTGTATTGTTCATACACAGAGATTTATAAATCCATCAGCCAAATCCACCGTGGTCCTTGCGTCGGAGCTCGCGCTCCGTTACCTGTATTGTTTATTTTTTCATTGGTAATTATATTCACATATTGTTTTTATTCCGCATAAATAGGGCTTTCCTTTAAAAAAATACTTATTATTTAGCAGTAATGGTCCTTTATTAGATATCATTGGCAAACAGCTTATTTTATGCACAGACCATTTCTTCTCTGCATATCTCTATTTATAGATGATGAGTAGTGATGGGCGAATAAATTCGGCAGGCACAAATTTCCACGTTTCGCCGCCGGTGAATAAATTCACATAACTGTCACGAAAATTAGTTGGCAAAAAATCCGTCACATCGAAAAAGTTGGTCGCACGTCAGAATAATTGCGCACATGTAAATTGTCAAAATTATTCGGATGCCCATTGCGAATTTTTTGCCTTTTTGCTAATTTAGCGGGAAATTCGCAAATTTTTCGGCGAAGCGAAATGCAACAAATTCGCCCATCACTAATAATGAAACAGAGCTATCATACTGCTATTGTCTCTCTCCTAGTCAATGATTATTATGTTTACTTTTAAATGTGGTTGGTGGTACAGGTATGGGACCTGTTATCCAGAATGCTCAGGACCTGGGGTTTTCCGGATAACAGATTTTTCCGTAATTTGGGTCTTCATGCTTCAAGTCTACTAGAAATTCATTTAAACATTAAAAAAACACAATAGGCTAATTTTTCTTCCAATAAGGATTAATTATATCTTAGTTGGGATCAAGTACAAGCTACTGTTTTATTATTACAGAGAAAAAGGAAATCATTTTTAAAAATTTGGATTATTTGGAAAAAATGGAGTCTATGGGAGACAGCCATTCCGTAATTCGGAGCTTTCAGGATATCGGGTTTCTGGATAAGGGATCCCATACCTGTATTAGATCAGGTTGTTTAGAGTTCCAAGGGTGATAAAACAATGTACACATTGGTGACATTTTTGTTAGAGGAGCCTACCAATGGGTAACTGGCAACAGAAGAAATTATAACCATATACAGATATATGGGAGCAGATTCACTAAAATCTGGTCGCACGCCAGAATAGTCGCGCGCATATACATTGTCACGCATCAAAATTATTCGGATGCCCAAATTTTTCGCCGTTTCGCTAATTTAGCCTACCAATGGGTATCTGCCAACAGCAGAAATTATAACCATATACAGATATAGGGAGCAGATTCACTAAAGGGCGAATTATCGCCAGCAACTGCTTCTCATACATTAGCACCACTTCACCAGGAGCAAATTTGTTACCACTACCCTAATTCACTAAAATGCAAGGTTGCGTCCTAGGCACCGAACGCTGGCGACTTTTCACTAGCGATACTTCTTCAGTGCGAGCATTTCTCCAGCATTCGTTTGTGCCTAGTGAAAATTCACTAGTAATCTTACGCTTAGGTCAATTTGAATAGAGGAGGCGCACACAAGTCGTATACGAGTCTTTTTTTTAGAGATGTTGGTGTAAATGCTTGAAGTGGCCACTTTTTATTAGCAATGTCCAAGGGATCTTAATAAAGACATACAAGCTCCTCTAATGCCCTACACATGAGCCCCCCCTAAAATATATGTGGCAGGCCCATCAAATGTGTTAAACAAAATGTTCACACAAAAATCTTCGGACTTTTGAAGGCAATCCAGCTTGAAAAATAGAAAAGTCGCCTGTGTCTTTTTGCACTTTTTATGACTTTCCGGGGTACAGGATATGATGTCACTGACATCAGATTGGGGAAGTTGTAGCCTCATTTCAGCAGTTTGCCTGGTCTGAGGTGACGAAGGAAACTCTGGCGGAAGAGGTAACGTTCAGTAAAATCTGCAATTTAGTTAATTTGCGGAGCACTGACCATTCAGCAGAGCGAAAAGTCGCCTGTCATGCAAACAAACACTAGCGACATTCTCTTTCCCTAGCGAATTGATCCAGGTGCATCTTGGCCATGCCTGCCATAGCTGGAGGCCTTGTTCTGCCCTAACCCCATTCTGTTCTTGGTCCTGCCAACCTTGGGAGGACCTGGACCCAGCCCTACACCCCTTGCGGAGATGCCATATATTTCACACTTCCCCACCTGAATGCCTAGCCTTATTCGCAGGTTGCCGCATGCTTTCATGGGGGACATTCTAGTCAGAATTTCAGAAGACTCAGGTATGGGATCCGTTATCCAGAAACCCACTAACCAGAAAGTTCCGAAGAAAGGAAAGGTAGTCTCCCATGGACTCCATTTTATCCAAATCCACATTTTTAAAAAAGGATTTCCTTTTTCTCTGTAATAATAATATAGTAGTTTGTACTTGATCCCAATTAATTCAGATAAATGCAGATGCAACAAGAATTATCATCAGATGTCGAACACACAAACGACAATTATAATTCAGCATCAGTGAATAACAGAAAGCGCTAGAAGAGCAACTCTTTTGATTTCCTCTGCTCTTAAAAAAGCTGATTCCACTCTTATTGATAGGAGCTTGGAATCTTGTAGGCTATACAGCTATGCAGTTCCATAAAGCTTTGTATTATTCTTTCTAACTTTTTGATGTATTGAGGTGGCCTTTGGATACTCAGAACTAAATAGATTCAAGCATTCTTTCTCAAGTTCTTACATTATAGACTGAGCCACCAAGAAGAACCTATGAGCCACCAAGAAGAACCTATTTACTTAAATGCCCAGCCAATAGTATCTTATGGCCATGGCCTGACACAGTGATTTACTCATCTTGTTTGCAATAACATTTTGAGGGTGCAAGTTACCCTTTAGTAGTCACTTCTGATGTTCTGGAGAGAAAACTGTCTTCAGATCTGTCAGCTTACTGTATTTGTTCAGGTTTCACCCATATTTATACCCCTGATGGAAACGACGCATGGGACCAACCCCTTCATCAGATACAAAGCGGCCCCAAATCACCTGGATTCAAAAAGGAGGAGTTTGACATTACTGTGTTTTTAGGTGCTGAAGTTGGAGTTATATTCTCAAATATCTTGTGCTGTGTTTTTACAAATAACACACTAATTCTGCTTTATATAAAACACCCATGTTGTGCCAAACAAGCAGAGCACTTTAACTGTAGGACTGTAGGGTCATCCTAGTTATGGGATATTAATGGAGAATCATGGCTTGTCCTCAAATGCAAACTGCTTTCCAGTCTTCCTCATTCAGTCTTCATGTAACAAAAAAACTTTTGAGAACAAAATTACATTTTGAAAAACACTTTGATTAAAAAAACCACATCAGTCCTTAAAAAAATCATGGGTATTGTTGTAGAGATGCATGAATGGACCAGCTTAATACAGAATAAAGCGATTCTCATCATGTACTCACAGCAGGTGTTATTAGAAAAATAAAAACAAAACCCAAAATTCAGTATATTTTCGTAAACATTTCCATAAAACGAGTATTTGCAGTTTTTAAACTGATTTTTTTTGTTAATATATAAAAAAAAGGATCACTTTTCTGTGTGCTGGAAGTTACAAGTTGATAGAATGACAAGTGGCATTTCTCTTTCCTATGTCATGGACCCCCCCAACAAAACAATGAACCGAAACAGATAGAAAGCACTAGTGTGGCTGACTAGGTCACTGACCCAAATATGGCTCTAGCCAACTGTGAAAATGGCATGTCATAGGTAAAAATGTTGACAACCTCTAATGTGCAGCAGATAAATACTATACAGTTGTGATAACTACACGGATACAGGGGATACAAATGATGTGAAGTCACTTTCATAGAAAAAAGAAAATGAACTGCATAATTCACAAAAGCAGTTAAAGCACCTGCTCTATATAATTCATTCAATCTCAGTCCTTATATATATATTTAGTCATAATTCTTTAGTATGTAATTGCATTAATTTCTGATCCAATCTCAACAATTTCCCTACAGATTTGAATTAGCATGTGACTTTCTGTTTAATTTGCATTACTAAAGAACCAGAAGCATCACCCGCATAGTCCTTATAACCCCTGATGTGTAAATGGGAAAAAAGTGGTAAAAAAGAGACAAAGGAGTTGGCAGAGATAGAAGGGATGAAAACTGAAAGGTGCGTAAGTAAAAAAAAAGTGGGAGAGAAGACATTAAGATCGAAAAAAGGGAAAATAATTTTAATGGCATACACATACCATTTATGTTTGTTTTGGACAATTACAGGAGCATGTATGGTGGCCATCCAATCTTGACTGATATCCATGTATAATAGACATCAGTGGATTTGGGAGTGGCATGTACTGATCATGGTCATCCCATGTATGGCTTTTAGATGAGAAACAATGAGTGGATTAGGGAAATGATAAGGGAAGAGGTTTAGTATGGAGACAGATGGAGGCAGCAGAATAAAATTATTATGAATTTCTTAATACAGGTATAGGATCTCTTATCCAGATACCCGATATCCAGAAAGCTCCAAATTATGGAATGGCTGTCTCCCATAGACTTAGATTTAAAAATGATTTCCTTTTTCTCTGTAATAATAAAACAGTAGCTTGTACTTGATCCCAACTAAGATATAATTACTCCTTATTGGAAGCAAAACCAGCCTATTGGGTTTATTTAATGTTTAAATGAAATTCTAGTAGCATTAAGGCATGAAGACCCACATTACGGAAAGATCCGTTATCCGGGAAACCCCAGGTCCCAAGCATGGATAACAGGTCCCATACCTGTAATGAAGTGGTTGAAGGTGAATGCAAGCAGAAAGAGTGAGTGTGGGGAGGAAAGGGGTTGGTTGAGTTGAAGGCAAGAGGAGAGCCTTACAAAAGAGGAGACAGCTGGTAGGTCAGTATAATGAAGTAAAAACTCAGTAAAGAATGGAAGAGTACAGAAACATTGTTAGTCTTAGTGAGACCTTTTTCCCATTGCAAACATTGAATGGAGCATCTATGATTGAGGGACTATATTCAAGAGAATGTGAGCAGAACAATTGGTTAACATATGAATAAGGCTAATACAAAGAATGGGATGATGGGTAGAAACATGGGCAAATATGGACCCAGTTCTTGAACCCATAGCAACCAAAGAGATGCATGTTTGGGTTATTCTTACTGAATAGCTGACCAGCCAAAGAGCCGGAACATATTTTGCATATTTTTTTTAATCTTCTTAATAAAGTATTTTGAGCATCACAAGAACTTCAAATCCCAACATTCCTCTGCATTTAAGGAGCTGTAGATTCCTAACAATGCAGGGCCACAATGCTGACACTTCTTTCCTACAGAAAAAATAGTCAACAAGGAAGTAGATGCAAGGGTAAGAAGAAACAGTATAATCAAGGGGAAAGAAAAAACAGAGGGGGAGATGTTTGAATGAAAATGGGCCAGTTACTACGTGAAACTCTGTTATTTTTCAAGTTGATTCCGTTATCATTCTGTACGATACAAAGAGTCAGAAAGCGCTTTGTGTTAACATAACATCCTTTTATTTAAGGAATCAGGAAGGCTACTTAGGCTAAAAACACGATTTCACTCTCATGAATATAAATGCTTTCACAATCTCGGTCTCCATCTTCGCGCCGTAGAACTTAATCCCACACCTCCTATTGCCAGGAAGTATTGTAGTATTAGCCCTTAGAAATGAATACTTTGTCTCAGTGAAGAGAGAAGCAATTATGATAAATACACCGTGTGTAGTTCAGCTGTATTACAACCAAGGAAGGTTTCTAAAGTTAAAATCAATCTATGTCATTTGAATCAGGAATCAGTTAACATAAGCCTCAAAAATAGATCATTACTAATCGCTTGTTCAGAATAAAAGCAAACAGTAGTTAAAATATTAAAGGATATACAAATCTAAATTTACCATCTGTGTGTGTAATAAAAAATATGATTATTATTGTTATTATATAGCCTTGAAATTATATATTGTTGTCCCTTGCCAAATTGAGTTTACAATCTACAACAGTGTTGAAGGAAACTGGAGTACCTGTAGGAAATGCTAACCTTGGCTGGTGGCCATACATGGGCTGATATAAGTTGATGACTGTTCCTCCAGATCAAGTTGGTGGTTTATTGGCCCATGTATGGGGCCCAGCTATAGGCCACCCACACAATATCCATCTGAATATTGGCCAGGCATCAATCAGGCAGGTTTGAAAGTCCTTTCGGACTATGACTGCACTGGGGCACAGATGCAGTCCTTCTTCATCGCTTCTCTGTAAGCTCCAGTGTATGATTCGATTCCTGATGAAGGGTGGGTGTTCCCCCCGAAACGTTGATGTTTGGTGGCTGAATAAAAGGGGATAATCCCCGACTGCACTAATCGGTGTGTGTGCGGATCTGTTTTCTTTTACACATTGATTCGATTGCTGGCCATGGCAATCAACTTAATTAGACCCTACGCATGGATGGCCAAATTGGGCCCAGTTCTACTCTTTGACAACCTCACCAAACAAGCAGATCTGGCAGTATATGACAGTTTCAAAACAGCTTCCCAGAGCATATTGAGCTTGTGCTGTGTCACTCAAAAGATGACCTAACAAAATCCAAGAGGGTGAGCTTCTGTGGACAAATTTAAAGGACTGGATCATTACTATTAAAGGGCTGCTGAACTTCTTTACTGGTACACTAACTC
Organism: Xenopus laevis; assembly: GCF_017654675.1. Taxonomy (NCBI): domain Eukaryota; kingdom Metazoa; phylum Chordata; class Amphibia; order Anura; family Pipidae; genus Xenopus; species Xenopus laevis. Next base: position 17,311,707 of record NC_054383.1, read on the forward strand.
CAGTATATAAAATAAAGCTACATTCTTTTTTGGCTTCAGTTCTCCTTTAAGGACCACAGGTCATGTTTAGCTACACAAACTGCTGCAGTCAATGAGTGGAAGGAAGCACAATGAAGAATATTTCCATATACAGCAGAAAAAAAGATCTATATAGTTTTTAAAGATATGTCCTAATTAACTACCAAAAACTGATTACTGACAGACATCAACTCTTTGTTTTTAGGTGGGTCGATAATGTTCCTTAACCCATGGCCATTTTTGGTAGTGGAAATTCAGTGTCAGTTACTAGGACGTTTGCAGGAATACATCTTGACACATAGCCATATGAATCATAGAGACTGAATCTCTGGTACTTACCAGGGTTTAGTGATAAACCCCTATAAAACTCTGTATCTATAGGATTCCACCGGAGATGTCTAATTTCACCTTGGCCTGGCAACAAGGTTCAAAAAGGCCAGAGTGAATGAAGGCAATAAAGCATTCGCTACAAAAGTCTCCTGCTCTTCTGGCTTTCAAAGTGCATTTAGTTTTATGAGGCACTAATACTGAAAACACATAAAAGCTGCTTATACATGAAAGCACATCGTGTAAAATGCTCAGATATACATATAAACACTTCCATATCTTGACAAAAATTTATGGTATGTGATTGGGGGTTATTTACATAGAGGCTGAAAAGTGATTAGGGTCAGGTCCAGAAGTACAGGTATAGGATCCCTTATCTGGAAATCCGATATCCAGAAAGCTCCGAATTATGGAATAGACTCCATTATATCCAAATAATCCACATTTTTTTTTCTCTGTAATAATAAAACAGTAGCTTGTACTTGATCCCAACTCAGATATGATTAATCCTTATTGGAAGCAAAACCAGCCTATTGGGTTTATTTAATGTTTAAATTAATTTCTAGTAGACTTAAAGTATGAAGATCCAAATTACGGAAAGATCCGTTATCCGGAAAACCCCAGGTCCCGAGCATTCTGGATAACAGGTCCCATACCTGTACAGCGATTTATAAGGTTGACAGTTTGCATGCACGTCTGACACTGCAGAGTCTTTTGCCCCAACAACTATGAGACTGGTTTGCAACTGGTTTGGGTATGAGCTTTACACCAAAACATAAGAGTTAGGATTTTCATAACTCTATAAAGGTATATCTGATAACCAGGACACTGAAGACCAAGATGGTACAATAGATCATTCATGTTACAGGGCAACCCTTTTGAAATAAAAAATAACAAAAGTGGTATAAAGGTGATACCTTGATTGGCTAACTAATATAATCATAGCAAGCTTTCAGAATATTTTCGTTCCTTCACAAATCGTTTACTGTATTTTCAATATATCACACATTAAACAAATAGGATCTTCCTTCTGCATCTTCTGCTTGAATAGAGGGATGCCTTAAAATGATTTCAACCAAAGATATTCAACGATGCTCCATTGGCTGGTAGTACACTTGTCCAATTCTGGTTAATTTAAGGGAATTATGACAACATGGCCTAAGTTGTGGTGGCCTAAGTTGTTGTGACATAAAGATGGTTGTGGTCTAAAGCTAGCCATACATTGTCAGATGTTCTTGTTTGGCGACGTGGCCAAATGAGCAGATCTTGTTCAAATTGGACTAATCTGATTTGAGACCATGCGCTGAGGACTATGGAGGCCTATCGGACAAAGACTGCATCAACAAGCTATTGGGCTCCATGTCCAGCAGGACTTTTGAACTGGCTCAACTGATATCTGGGCAGGCCAATCGCTGGGCCCCATATATGGGCTAATAAGCTACTCACTGGAAGGACTAAGTTCACAGCTTTGTGCATAACTTTAACAGCCAATTACAAATTATACAAGGCTTATTCAAGTCTGAAAGTACATGCTGATGCAGCAACACCTTTATAGAACTAAAAGACAACAAAGCAAGGGATCAGCTTAAGATATCCATAAGACAAATAATAAGGAAAAACTTAGCACAAAGGTACAGTGGCCCTTTAATAAATGTCAATGTAGGTACAAATGCTTTCCAGGAAGCTAATAGCATATATTAACACCATAGTTATTTCATATGAAAGCCTTGGTATATATATTTGAATTAATATGGATAATAGCATATTCTCTCTTTCTTCTCACCTAACTTACTTTGCACCTTTTGACCTTCTCCTTTCCTCATGCTACATTTTTAAGACAATTATCCAGCACATCCCCCTAAATTTGGCAACCTTTGAATATTAATCTTCCAATGCCCTCTAAAATCAGTAAAAACATGCACTTTAACCTGAAACATGCAACTTTTTTCCTGAAGAAAACACACATTTATAAAATCCCATTATACCCCTTAGGTATACCTAAAAACTCAGGTATCAGGGTCAAAATTCACTTTATCTTAATAAACATATTTGAAACCAGAGCGGAGATATTTGTTATTTTAACTGAACGAGAGAGAGGTCTCAGCGGGATTAAGTTTCATACCTTTGCTGAATCGCAAGAGCAGGTGTCTCCTCCAGGGCATAACCTTGTTATCAAAACAATAAAAAGGTAGGACACGTTATTCAAAATGACACCAACTTTATGCATGAGAGGCAATGTTTTCCAACACTGATGTTCCTTTATCCTACCCTGACGGTGGCTGACAGTGGGGCCCTGTCAAATCACACCACTCCATCACCATAACGGCGCTGAAACATAACCGGCCTAAGCAACACTTCTGTACGTTAAATATGCTAATAGTCATTAAAATTTTATTAGGGACTCAGAATTACACAGATAAACACTGTTAATAACTCATAGAATTTGCAATGAACAGCCTATTACCCAACATATTGTTACCTCCCGTTGGCCTGAGGAACATTTAAAGAGCTATAGGAAACGGCATGGACTTTATTAGCAAAACAAGTCATGCTGATACCTTGGATATAAAAATATGCTGCTCCTGAAACGGGAGAAGCCACATAATCAAAATAATTTGACTTAACTTTAGGGAATATTTACATAACCTAAAGGGGATAATTTTGATTGATATCTGCCCATGTGACTTATTAGGCTTTGTCTAAAAAAAGCCCCAAGGTACTGTTAAATAATTTTTCATTGATAATCATGCTGTCTGTGCTATCTGCTAACTTTTGAAGACCAACCAGACTGAGAGGAACTAAGCCCCTTAATTTCTTAATAAATTATTCTTTACCATAGGACGGGGATTATGCCATGCAGAAGGAATATCATTACTGACAGAGCTGTCAGAAGGACAGGTGAAAGGAAAACTGGCAAGCTTTAATTTCTCTGCTGAGAAATAAGGGGCTCTTTGGGGATTAATCTCAGTATCAACATTGAGCCTTTGCCTCAGGGCAGCCGAGAAATTCAAAAGAAATTGTGACTGAATTTTGAGTGATGGAATCCAGCTCAAATTGTGCAGCTGACTTTGGTTTTTCACCTATTCAAATGAGGGAGTCAAGGCTCAGGTAGGAGCAGTAGAAGGTGAATCTTAGTTGTCCAGGTACAGCATTAATCAAAAGCACTGAATGGAAATGTAAGTGTTAGAACATGGAATGGAATGAAATCAGGCTACATCTCTAAGGCGACATGCAGGCAGTCTCTCACCTTGTACAGTCTGAGGGAGTTATCTCATTTACCAAGCCAACATTGGATAAAAATCATGAAATTCCAAACACCTGTTTATGGATTACAAATGCTCAAGTCTTGTTTTGTCATCGCTGTTTAAGTTAAGTCAAGGGACACATTCAAACAGGAAGTTTATATGAGGTGTTCTTCCTGGTTCCTGTCAGTCATCTAGACCCACGATAAGAACGATCGAAGGAATAATCGTTCGATTGAACGATTAAATCCTTCAAATCGAACGATTCAAAGGATTTTAATCCATCGATCGAAGGATATTCCTTCAATCAGAAAATTGTTAGGAAGCCTGTGGGGACCTTCCCCATAGGCTAACATTGGCCTAAGTTAAGTCAAGGGACACATTCAAACAGAATGATGGGTCAACGGGTGGAGATTGTTACAGGTAGTTGATATGAGGTGTTCTTCCTGTCTAGCCATGTTTTGCCTTCATTCAATCAGTTATACCATTGCCTTTATGCATTCAGGTACATCAAACATATTCAGATGGAAGAATGAGTGAAGCTGTATTTTTTTAAATATAAGAAGTAATTTAAGGGGCACAAAAAATGCCTTTTGCATCTGATTTACAGGACACCTATTGATGCAACTTGCTGTGGAAAGCCTGGAGCTTCTGCCAGGTCCTGAGTGGTGGTAGCTACAGGGCTCCCAAGTGTTAATATGTGCAGTTGTGGCTGGATGCATGTATTGGCAACCATGTGGAAGTTCAGTTTCAGTTTCTACTCATACTACTAAAACATTGTAGAGTGAGGTCCCTTACTCCAGTCAAGACACTCCGGTTTCCACCATGACTTGCATGTTCTGTGATTGACAAACCAAACGTAGAAGAGGAAGAACAGCAGAAGTGTGCCTTACACTCTCAATTGCGGCAGTGATAGCAAATTAAATTAAACTGGTGAAAGTCAAGAAAATGACCCAAGAACCAATGATTCAGCTTAGTGTTAAACATATTGGTTCCCCCCGGTCTGTGTTTTTTTATCTGGCAAATATTAATATAACCATTAACTACTAAATTATAGGGTATATGCAAGATAATTCAACCAAAGATATTGTAGAACCTGTTTTTCACTGTGAATTCCTGATTTAAGATATAGTAGTGATGTTATTTTAGGTATTTGGCACACAGCTTAAGGATGTTAAAATAAGGTCGTGCTTGGAAATAACAGAGGTCAATGGGATATATTAGAAATGTCATCTAAAGGGTTAACTCCCAGGCTTTTGTTGTCATCACACCCTATGGTCATGAGGCTGTCAGATCTACTGCCAACTACAATCATCCATCCCAGCAGTACAATGAAAAATTGTGGCTATGTCAGAAGGATGTACCATCCATCATTTTTAGTCACATGTAACTGCAGATGCTAGTGCTAATTACTGCTGTTGAGCCCTTCTGTGGTCCTGTTTTTTGGTATTAAGGCCCGCTACATACAAAGAAAATAATTATTGGTAACAACAATAGTAAATACCATGAATGATCAGTTGCTTGGTCTTTCCTTGGAGAATTCAACCCCTCTCTGTGATAAGTCCCCACTGGCCCCTCTCCCTGCCTCCCCCAGTGTAACCCCAGAATCATGTCCCCTGTTGTATTACTGACCTCAAAAGTGAGCACAGCGGAGTTCACGGGCGCCATCTTCCGGCACTTCGGTAACCTTCGGGTCTTCTTCCGGCGCAACTGCAATTTTCATCTCTTCTGGCGCATGTGCAGTTGTAACAAACCGGAAAACTGTGCTAACTGCGCATGTGCCGATTCGCTGCTCACGCTACGAGGGTTACCTAAGCGCTGAAGATGTCGCCCGGGAGCTCTACTGCACTCACTCTGCATGTACGATCAGTAATCTTACAGGGGACACAATTCTGGGGGGAGGCATGGAAGGGGGCGAGCGGAGGAGGGCCAGTGAGGACCTATCACAGTGGGGGGTTTAATTCTCCTTTGAGACAAGAGGTCTTTTTCAAAACTAACTGAGCAGGGTAATTGCCTCCCCTGGACATGTGTAATCATGCAAAGAATAAACATTTGCCTAGCTCTCTTTCCCTGGAAAATAGGAATGTTTTTGTTTTTCGTTGGGATGCTAATTGGGGGCACTATTCAATCAAGTTGGGTTCCTGTCATTTCATACAAGAGAACCAGTGAGCATATGGGTAAAAGGATGTGTGTATGTTCTAGGTAGTGATGGTGAAGTCATAAAAGTAATGTAATACTATCTTGGATAACTGAAGACCTTCCTATAAATCGAAGCACCAGCTTATGGGGAAAGCAACACAAGGAAAAAAAACATCAGGAACAACTTATAGTAGCTAAAAACAAAAGGCTTTGGATAACCATCTAAATGCACCTGCTCATTCTAAAATAGAAAAGGATGATGAACAAAGCAGCATATTTGTGCCATGTATAGAACATCACAAAGAACAAAGGAGCCTGAAATGGCCAATCAGTACATAGACAGCTGAATTATAGATGGTGTCATTGAGTGAACTATCCCTTCCCCCCCAATTATTGGAATTAATATAAAATACTGGAGGAAAAATCAATATTTTTGAAATCCTATAGGTCTTTTATTGTTCTCTGAGATATGTTTTTATGAGGGATCTTTAATATATGCCTTTTGCTTTAAAGGAACCCAAAGTGAATGGGCATTTATTTACGTAAACACCAAATCAGAAGCTTTATGCACAGTTGCAGCCAATTTGGTGCTTTCACCCATCATGCAAAACATATATCAGTTATCCAGAAAGCTCGGGACCTAAGGTTTTCGTGATAATTGTGGAAAAACAAAGTAGAACGGTGGATCGCACACTCGGTCTCAAATAAAAAGGTTTTATTAAAAAAAAGTAAAAGCAATTACAAAATCAATGAATCTGCCCAACACATTTTGACCGTTCAGCGGCTTTTTTGCTTAATTTTCATTTTCTATGCCCCTGATGAATACCGCTGAGCGGTCAAAACGCAATCCACCTTTCTACTTTTTGAATTTACATATTGGAGACTTGTATGGGCAGACTCCTGCTGGATCAGCACCTTGAATCCTTATATGAGTGTGCGCCAGCCAACATTTTGTTTCTAGATAACTGTGGAAAAAACTGTCTGAATTAAGATTCCCCACTAGCAATTAGCATTATAATATCAACGTAATCCTGTTTTAACACAATCGGTCTGTTAAGTCATCCACATGACTGTAAGATATTGATGTCAAAATTAGAACTGGTTCCTGTCAGTCATCTAGACCCACGATAAGAACGACCGAAGGAATAATTGTTCGATTGAACGATTAAATCCTTCAAATTGAATGATTCGAAGGATTTTAATCCATCGATCGAAGGATATTCCTTCGATCAGAAAATTGTTAGGAAGCCTGTGGGGACCTTCCCCATAGGCTAACATTGGCCTCGGTAGGTTTTAGGTGGTGAACTAGGGGGTCGAATTTTTTTTTAAAGAGACAGTACTTCGACTATCGAATGGTCAAATAGTCGATCGATTTTTAGTTCGATTCGTTCTATTCAAAGTCGAAGGTCGTAGTCGAAGGTCGAAGTAGCCATATTCGACCATTCGAAATTCTAACTATTTTTCCTCTATTCCTTCACTCAAACTAAGTAAATGGGCCCCTATGTATTGTGGCTAATTTTGACATTATAAAGCAATATACAAATGGAGCACATTTTGATTCAGATTTATGAACGTTCAAGAAATATTCTTTGTATTTGTCACCTTATCTGACAAATAAGAAATTGCATTTGCAAGACCGTACCATTTTATTGTTGAAATCAATGGTATGCCAAAAGTTAAAATAAAGTATTAAATTATCACACACCAAAGATAGCATAGTCAGTAACACACCTGCCAAGGCTGGGGCCCCTACCGGCAGTGCAGCCGCCAATACATTTGTAATACCCTTAAGATTAGCCCTTGACCTGCCCCCCATTCAGCCCAATGTTACCATATTTGTTTGGGGAACTGCTCCTAAACCTTCTCTCCCGTCATTGCTGTGTCATAGTTCCACCCCCTTGTGCCATAACCCCACCACCTTTATGTCACGCTCGCCACCTTTTTGCCTGCCCCTCAACTGCCAGTTAAAATTTTTCAGAAAGGTGGCAAACCTAACCACAGAAGTCTATGGTCCTCTTCAGTGCTTCCCTATGACATCAGAGGCAAATATGTTGCCATAGTGAAAAACAGGTCACATTGAACATTAAGTTAAAAGCACAAATCAGGGTCTAGGGTTAGCTAGATGTAATAGTAGGAAAGTCACTATTATGTGCCATAGGTTGCACCAAAAACTATTCCACCCACCACTGACCACTGTGCTGTATAGTGGTGAGCTATGGCACACAATGGATGCCTGCATCTGGACACTTTCCCAGCTTCAAGAGTTTAGCTAGAGAAGCACCAGCCTTTTTGGGAGGCCCCTGAGACAACTAAGACAAGGGAAACATATTTTCACTTAGTGTTAGAAGTGAACAAACTAGAACTGCCCATTAAGTGCCCCACTGTGGCTGTAACATATCCAATGTTCACAAATGACCTGAACAAGTCCTGTACTTTTTTTTTTTTTTGCAAACTGTAAGCTGGCAGCAAGTTGACCGATCTGCCTTATGAAATGCGTATGCGGAAACTCATTTAATCTTCATCCACTTAGCACCTGTCATGTGCACTGCAAATATCTTAAGGCTAAAATGACATTGCAGCAGCTACAGATGTGGCAATCTCGGTAAAGCCATAAAAGCACCAGAAAAAGAACGCTGTATTTAGCTACATTTTGCATGAATATTAGCTACATTAACTACTAGCGTTTCATTTTTCTGTTAACTGTTGTTATACTGAACAGTTACAGAAATAAACAATAGTACTAACAAATGTAGGGATAGAACAGGACAAATATGCCTCCTTTATTATGTCAGCATCTACAGGTGACTGCAGAATATCATGTTTTGCACTTGCTTGCCTCCATATTGCTGAAAAACAAAACTTTGGGTGTGGCACCATATTGTTTCCACATTGCTTACTATCACAGCCACATAAATGTGCTCACACAAGTGCATGTCAATTAAAAGCAAGGATACACAGGTGATAAAAGCCATCAAATTTAGTCCACTTATTAGCCTGTATATAGGGCTCACCAATGGGACTTACCAATATCTGGTTTAAAATCGGGCAGGACTACATTGGTTTGTTGATCCAGTCCTCTCTCAATGGCCCTCATTTACCTTTGTTAGAATCCAATTGTCGGCCTGAAAGCCAAACAATAAGATAAGCCTGATCTCAACCATCTCAAGGTGGCCATACCAAGGAAAGATACAAGTTTGGCCAGCTTAATTGTCTCCTGGGAATCTGGTAACCTGCATTTGCCAGTCAGCTGATTGTCACTGAAGACAACGATAAATCACTGCCCCAGTGAAAAACTTTGTCGGCCGTTGCCCTTATAAAGTATGTTCTAAAGTTACACAAATGGTCAATTTAATACTATTTCAACCCTAACTCCAGGACTTTTCCATAAAAAAGTAATAATAATTAGCTAATTTATAAAAGTGGACCAGACCCATATTACATTCCCTTTTTCCACAAAACAGTCCCAAACTTTATAATCCTTATACATATGGATCTCATTTACAGTAAAATCAGGGCATTTTAGTGCCCTGTTTTAAATCTGTGTGGGGATTTTGTTGCAGCCCCAGTAAAACCGGCTCCTGACACAGAGTACAACATGTTCGGTTACTTTCTCTGTACTTCGGCGACAATATGCAAAGTTTCCTACAACTGCCACTTATATTAAGCCCTGAACTCCACTGCACACATTTAAAAATAGTTAAAAGACAAAAACCTGGTATTTAGTTAAAAGTAAAATAAAATGATTTGTAAGGGGTTCTGCCAGAACGGATTCAGTGTTGCAGGCATTTATTTAATTCTCAACTTAACAGCTTGTTTCACGCTAGATGAGAAGTGACAGATTTGAGAAAACCAACCAAAACCCAGGCTTTAAATTACTCTAATTTCAGGCAAATTTCGAAAAGCAGCAGAATGAGTCATGTAAAATAATGTGCCTTTCACAGTGTGCGTGCTATCAGATTTCAGTAATGTACATTATATTACCATTTCTGAGAATCGAATACACAATATTTAATCATGCTAGCTTGTTATATGGTATATGCCATTGCATATTTCCAGCACTTTGTGTCACTTCTTACATTAAAAAAATGCTAGATTTGTGTATGTAATGATACGTACTAATTGATAATCAAGCTATTTGATACTATTTTAGTTCTCTTTTAGTACTTTTTATTTTTGTACTTAGCGGAAGAGCAACTTAGGCACCAACTAAGTTAAGTAAAAACAACCTCCCACCCAACTAGTCCTTCACTTATTAGGAGGAGTGGATGTACTCAGTAGGGTGCTTCAATAATATTAAAGGGCATACATTTCATTTATAAATCATGGTTTACTAAATCATGGTTTACAAACTAAGAAATAAGCGGAAGAAAACTGAGCAGTTATTTAAGCAGTCCATACAGCAGCACGCTCATCTTGCTGTAGATCCTAGTAACTCCATTGGGGTATAAGGTGTGCCCACCCTATTTGCTGTAACACTTGACCTTCATTTGGAACATACTGGAGTACCTACAGAAACAGCTGCAGTGGGACCCCTATGCTTACCACCTTCCGACGTCAGGCTTTATGTACAGGGACCCCATGCACCCCAGAATGCTTCACGCAGTGTCTGATGAGCATAACAGGTTCAAGGAGCTTTGAACTTTAAAGCAGCACAGGTAGATACAAACTATAGCTGAATTGTGCATATTAATGGATTTAATGGAGTTTAGCGGGTTGTTAAATTGGTTAAGAACAGTTACACTCTGGGGTGTGGTTTTGACACTAGTTGCTCACTATTATAAAGTCAAATCAAATTAAATACGGTTGACCATATGTATAGAATTTCTCCAAATGATCCTGTCTTCTGTTTGGGACTTCAGGCTTCTTAATGAAGTTTTTATGATTGAATCTAGACACGTCACTCTCTCTTCCTCTTTTACTTTGAATTTGTAAAGCATAATTATCTGTTTTAATGAAACACAAAGGTCTTTTCACAATGAGATATACAACAAGAACATTTTTAAAATCAGATTTCCCCATAGTTTTCAGTACTTGTGATAACTGAATCTGGCCCAATATATCCAAAGATAAAAAGCTTCAGTATGGTCATTTGTGCTTCAAATAGAATGTCAAGCTTAATTTGGCCAAGGGTCCATTTTCTTGTTTTCAGTGTCATTAACAGTATTCATAAAAGTCTTCACCAAAGTTCAAATACATTGATACTTTTCTTGTCCTACTTCTTCATCTTACAGCTCTCGCGTTTCTAACAAGTCTAAGAAAGCATGGATCATTCAGATTTCTTTGTTTAAGACCATATCAGTACATTTGAATATCTTCTACATCTTTCATCCACGGTCTACAGAGTTCTAGAAATATGCCTAAAGGGCCACAGATCTTTTCTGTGCTTGGCAGTGCTTAACAGCATATTAACCAGACCCATTCTGATGCTGCATTGCTGGCAAACTGGAATGTGACTGGAAGATGTTACTTCTAGTGAGTTAAGATGGAATTGAACAGTAGATTATTGTAGGCTCCAATGGGGTAGGCAAAGCAATTAAAGATACCTACAGTGGTTGTGAGGTTTTATGACTATGTGGAAAAAGGCTCATGACCTCCCTAGTGTCTCATCGAAAATTACAGTAGCACCTGCTGGTCTTCTGATAAGCATCTAACAATGTTAAAACAAAAAGAGCTTTAATGTGAAGCGGAACAGAGAACTTTCTGAATTCCAAGGGTTATGTTTTCACCACAGACTATTGAAAAACATAAATAAAAATGTCCTGCTGCCAAACTTGATCAGCTGAAGCAAGAAAAACAATGGAAAGAAGAGTTTGTTGGGGGAAAAAGAGAAACAAATGCCAAATGAAAAGGACACGCTTGCTTGAGCTCTCTAGCCCTAAGCATCCATGTTCTTTTTCTATTATTTATGTGTTAGTTTGGGGCTCAAGTTTATTTTTTATTTTTCGAAGAAATTTTTGATTGACGGAAAATCTACCAAGGAGACGGCTAGAAATTCTTTGCCTTTTTTTTTGCCTTGTTTCCAAAAGGAAATTGTACTGAAAAGAAGCAATTAAGCTATTTTGAAAGAATACACTTTTTTTATTAAAACAAAAGTTTTGCTTGAGATACAAAAAAATAAATGAAGTCCACTTGAAAATGAAATACACTTGAAAAGTTTCAAAAAAGAAGAATTATTGTTGCTTGTATGATAGAGAATCAATATATCATTTATGTAATAGTTTTAAAATGATATTTCCTACACATGCACCCTCTACAACCATTCTTACTTTCCCTGACAAGGGATGGGAAATTTTAGGGAGTTAATAAGGAGTTATTCATTTGCACTAATAAAAAAAAAACATTTCAGCCCTGAAACTAAACATAAATAACTCCAACAAATAAAATAGAGAAAAAGAAAGAATTCTTAAGAAACAGATTTGACATCGACACATCAGCTCACACATCTATTTACATAAAGTGCCCCTTAGTGTGAAATATATCAGTTAGAAAGTAGAAAATGCTAAAGGTGGGCATATTGGTGAAAGATTTGCTAGTTTGATGAGCGAATCTGTCCCTTTTTGAAGGAAAATTTGCGAAACTGACAAAGATTTGGTAGACTTTTTTGTTGCAAATATTTTGTCACGTTGAAATTTTTGTCATTTTTGTCGCAAACTATATTAGAGTCCATGGGCATTTTTTTCCGTGGCACCTAGTTTCTGAATGTATCAGATTATCGAACAGACACCATCGCAGATCACGATCTCAAGACACATCGGCAGGGATATCTGTCATTGACTTCTACATGACCTTGACAGGTTTTAGAAGGAGTATTTTTGGATTTGGTTTTTTAGCAGCTTTGGGGTATAATAAATCTCAAAAAAATTATGATTTTTTTTAAAAAATGTTTTCTCTACCAGAAAAAAATCGAGGTTTAATAAAATATGTAACTATGTTACTGTTTAAGCAAAAAGTAACTTCTTAATTTTATATATTTCTGGCTTACTAACACAGGCACATCACACAATAAATCTGACCATCAACAGATAGGAGCCCATTTACTTAGCTCGAGTGAAAGAATAGAGGAAAAATAGTTTGAATTTCGAATGGTCGAATATGACTACTTCGACCATCGAATGGGCTACTTCGACCTTCGACTACGACCTTCAACTTCGATTCTAACTAAAAATCGTTAGACTATTCGACCATTCAATAGTCAAAGTACTGTCTCTTTAAAAAATTCTTCGACCCCCTAGTTCGCCACCTAAAACCTACCGAGGCCAATGTTAGTCCATGGGGAAGGTCCCCATAGGCTTCCTAACAATTTTCTGATCGAAGGAATATCCTTCGATCGATGGATTAAAATCCTTTGAATCATTAGATTCAAAGGATTTAAACGTTCGATCATAGGAATAGCGGTAAATCCTTCAACTTCGATGTCGAAGGATTTTACTTTGACGGTCGAATATCGAGAGTTAATTAACCCTCGATATTCAACCCTAGGTAAATGTGCCCCATAATATCTGGGTGCTTTGTATTCCACATTAAAATGAATAAACCATATATTTATGAGTATGTCTTTATATAGACTGAGGGACGTCTTAGATCCCTTTGGTCGATTTGGAAGGAGATGGGAAGGATAAAACGACGTATGCGTTTGTCATGAGTCTTTTTCCTTTGATTGTTTTTTTAAATAATTTTGTAATAAACTACAAATCCACCTTTCTATAAATCTTGGAAAATAAAGCACTAAATGAACCACAACACAAATAATTTAATCAAATAAACTCGCTTTTGTTTTTGTGTTGATAAGGTTGGAATAGGGAAATTTAGAGCAAAATTTCGGGATCAGTAAGGGTTGTCACAAAATGTATTACAAACGAAAGCATTTTTAAATTCCTTTGTTGTTCTATTACAAATAAACAGTTTTCAGACACTTGTAGTAATCAAAGGCTAGAATGCACCATTGCTTCCAACAGTCGAGCAGCCAATAACATCGGGTTGCTTCTCAATTAGTTCTTACATATAACCTTAGAAATGACAATTACATTCAACATTTAAACACCACTGTGTGAAGCATTAATACCGATAGGAACATCGTTTGTTTTAACATTTGTACTGCAAACAATATGCTACGATAGTAATTAAAAACTAACAGGGCAATAAAGAAATACATGCCATAATTCAGCAGGGAGATGACTATAGCATGTAATGTATATAGATAAATTCATTTGCTCACAATATGATGATACAAGAAACATTTTTAATATTGCAGTACATATTTTAAGGACATTACACTCCTCCAGCCATTTCCATGCTATAGCACCCAAAATCAGTTATTACAAGAACTGTGACATCACTTATATGAATTTGGCTGGAGCACTGCAGGCTGAATAAAGCTAATATAAAAATGCCCTGTAGTTTTATATGAAAGCATGAAGCAAAGTTTGCTGTCAGAGGAAACTGTGACGTCACTTATACACCATAAGGATTATTGTTCCTGTAACTTCTACTATTATCTAACAGCTGAAAGGATGTAGGAACTGCAATGCAAAAACAAGGCAGGCTGAGTAATGCTAATATAAAAGTATCCCATAATCCTATATGAAAGCATACTGCAAAAAAAGCTATAAAACATAATTGTGATGTCACTCATACACTATAAGTATTTTTGTTCCTCTAACTTCTATTATCATCTGACAGCTGAACAGAGGCATTGTAGTTCACAAATAAGGCTGGAGTACAGCAGGCTGAATAATGCAATTATAAATGCCCCATAATTCTAAATAAAAGTATGAAGCAAAATTGGCTGGCAGACACCAGTGTGACATCACTACAAGGATTTATGTTCCACTAAGTTCTACTATCATCTGGCAGCTAAACAGAGGATTGTTAGTGAAAAAATAGGGCAGAAGGACTTCAGGCTGAGTAATGTTAATATAAAAATACCACATTTCTATATAAAGGCATGATGCAAAAATTGTCTGGCAGACACAAGTGTGACATCACTCATACACTATAAGGATTTATTTTCCTCTAAATTCTATTGTCATCTGTCAGCTGAAGAGAGGAATTGTAGTTCAAGAATAAAGCTGAAGGACTGCAGGCCAAATAGTTTTAATATAAAAATACCCCATAATTCTATATAAAAATAGGATGCTACAGGCCAAGTTACCTAACACATAACCATATAACTAATATTCAACATATTATAAAAGAAAATACTCTGTATAACTCATATCCTGTAGCCTCATATTTGTATATGGTCAAGGAAACAAACCTGTATAATTTTCAGGTACAGAGGTACATTATCCTATACATATTAACATTACATAATAAACATAATTATGTATAGTATGCTGCCTTGAGCAAACTGCTTTGGCAAAATTAAAGTTTCATACCAAATTGGTAAACTTCAAACTGATTTGTTATTTCAGTTGATCTCAAGGGTTTTAATATCTTTTCAAGTTATTAAACTCAAATGTCCCTTTTCCCTGTAATAATAAAACAGCAGCTTGTACTTGATCCCAACTAAGATATAAGTAATCCTTACTGGAGGCAAAAACAGGCCTATTGGGTTTATTTAATGTTTACATGATTTTTTAGCAGACTTAAGGTAAGAAGATCCAAATTACGGAAGAATCAGTTATCCGGAAAACCCCAGGTCCCAAGCATTCTGGATAGATCCAGATGAAAAGATCCTATACCTGTAGTAAAATTACACATGCATTGTTGCAAAAAATTTAGGACAGATTCCCAAACTGCAGGTCTTGCACCTTCTAGGGATTTCAAATAGTTAAGGGGCACGTGCTTTAGCCCAAAAAATCTGATATCAGCTCAATGGCGATTACTGGGTCTAAACATTGGGTTTTATTAGTGAGGCTGTAAAGAATCTTATATATATATATATATATATATATATATATATATATATATATATATATATATATATATATATATATATATATATATATATATATATATATATATTGTCTGGGTGCTTCCCTATTTTAAGACAAGGGTTTTAATATAATGTTTTATTTATATATTAGACTATTAAGAGAGGTATATTAGACTATTAAGAGAGGTCTTTTTATGCATATGTACAAAAACAATATATATCCACAGTTTACATGGTAACAATAGGTGAATAGGAAATATCCAGCAATAAAAAAAATATTGTACAATACTGGGTATGCAGGGAACTACACCTTCTTAGATAGTCCACAGCAGTAAAGGTTGTGTCATCTTATTATCTATGGTTCATCCATGGTTGGAACTCCTGAGCTTTAAGCAATTTGCTAAAACTTAAAGGACCACATTCATTCCTGCCTTGGTCCAAGCTGCAGTATGATAATGTACATCAAAAGTGATAAAGGTTTCAATATTTATCTGCTGCAGGGAAACACTCTTAAAAAGGGGACTAAAAAAAAAATCCTACTAATGGCCATGTATTACTATTAAAATGAATAGTTTAATGCATCTTATAATAAGAGGACAATTTGCAAATCATTAAGAGAAATGTACAATTCCATTAAAATACAAATCAAGAGGGGCCTCGCCGGACTAATAATCTTTTTTTGATAATATTTTGCATTTCCCTATATCTCCCCGTAATATTCATGCGCCACAAATGATGTGCTCCTGAATATGCTATTTACCACAGCCTACTTCTTTAACGAGAGACAGAGAGAAGTATAATCTGCTATTCAGAACAGGTACTAATGAAGAATTCTATATATTCTGAAATTTAATTAAAACCCCAAAGATTTCAAATTAGATGCAATTTGAAATGCCTGGGGCGGAAATACATGCACTTGCGTGGCAAGGGTATCACACTGAAAGTTGATACCGTAATTGGTCTTGATGTATTTTTGTGTTGCCAGGCTAAAGCACAGAACTCATAACCATATAAAAATTCTCTGTAGATTACCTGCTCATTGAAAATGCCATCACTCAGGTAGTTCTCTACTAAATTACCATGCTACTAAAATGCACAAAGTGATTTGAAGAGAAGAGTGGCACAGCTGGTCGATGCTGCCAATGAGTTATGCATGCGTCTACGCTGCCTTTTTTCACAGTAAAATATGCTCAGTTGAATATTAAAATATAATTGGCATTCAACCTAAGTAGCTTAAACCATTTTGTTATCTTATTTTAAACCGATTTGGCTTCTTCATTGTTATTTTCAAGGATGCGATTCACAAACTAATGACACCGTCGTATTCTGCAACATTTGTACTGTTTTGCATTTGTCATAAATAGGAGCAATTTCTAAAGCCTTCTAGGGATGTCCTTTAATACTTTTGCCTCTTGAACATCAAACGCCCAATTCAGGCGAAGAAAAAAAAAAAAAAAGAATATTCCTTTTGTGTAGGTCCTTGCATATTTTATACTGAAAAGAGTGGAAGATGCAAATTTCTAGTATAATGTATATGTCTTTGAAATTCAGAATCCCTCCCACCAACTGCTTTCTTTCCATGCTGATAGGGACAGTTCTCTCCTTTTAAGTTGAGATAAAGCAAAATACATACAAGAAGAAGAGGACAAGGCAAATGGCAGGCTCCATAGTAAATAGTCTGTTTGTTTGAAAAGCAATTTAACCTGTGTCAGAACCAGCGTCAGAGGTAATGTGTTTTGGGCAACAATTAACAAATGGGTAAAGTAAAAAAATATATATAAGAAAGGTGTTTCCATAGAAACAGCTTACACGATAGAGGCTTTTAAGCAACATGGAAGGCCGAGACCACTTCAGAGAGATGTACATTCCAAGGTGCCATAAATACTTTTTTTGTGGTTTTAAGAGAAATATTTGTTTAATCTAAACTAATTAGCCGAGCTGCAATAAATTAGTTTAATGGCCATTTTCATCTATATGTCATTGGCAAGTACAAAATATGCAGTCAGTAATAAATATGTTTAATAGTTGTACCAGCATCATTTAAAAATACACGTCAAGTTGTAGACTTTCAGTATACTGTATGCACTGCAAATCTAGGTTGGAAGAAACATTCTAGAGATGACACATGAAAGCTAGCTATGTACTGTATCTTCAGTGTAGCTCTGAAACAGAAGATCACTTAGTTTATGTATGCTTTTTTTCTTAGCTAGACTATCCTACATGGCTAGAGGAGTGTGGTATGGAGAAGCAGCTAGAGCTTGATCTAATATGCACAATGAGACAGATGTAAATTATTTAAAAAAACAAGAATGTGCCAGTGAATTATACACTTTTAAATATAGTAGGAAAGTGCTTAAAAAGTGGTGTTTTTCTGCAAAAACTCTTCTAATCCAGCCCTGTTCCACTTCCTGCTGCCTCCTTTCCCAGGCTGTGCAGGGCAGCCGGTGGCACATTGCACTATAGGATAGGAACTAACCAGAAGCTAGACTGACTTGATAGGGAACTGAAGCCTGTCTTTGGTTGTGTGAATGCAGGGCTGTGATTGGCTCCCCTCCTACTGTGTCCAGAGGGACCCTTAGGGCATGCCAACCCTTCATTTGAAACATGGACAGGGACCATAGCATGAAAAAAAGGTATGAAAGTCAATAACCACAGTGATAATCTATTCATTGAAACCATTCAGAAGTTTGGTGGAGTATCGCGATTGGAGCTTTAAATGAATGCAATTAAAATGTATTAATCTGTTAAATAACCTGTGTACCTACAAGCCCATTTATTAAAAACATCCCACCGCCAACATTGCAGGTGGTTGGACTCGACCATTAAAGAGCCCATAGAAAAGCCATACTTTTTAGCAATTAATCTCCAAAGAGATTTATTAGTTTGCTTAGAAAATGCCTACTATCATAACGGTATAGTACTTGTACACTTCCCCAATTATTGAGACTTATGAGGTGTAGTTTCACATCAATGGGTTCCACCTATGCCCTGCATTTGGTGTTCAGTGGTGCAAATAAATGTGACATGTGCTGTTATGAATTATAAGTCCAGACTTCCTGACATGCACATATTAGGGAGTAATGCACCAGGCATGCGTGCATGTGCAGCTGGAAAATGTGAAGACTATTTACAAAGATATGTCATGTCACAGATGGATTGGGTGGTTGTGGAACTAGTTTCCCTAAATCCCAATGTCAATATGCAGTTGTGACTGCATATGTTTATTCCATTTACAAATTTACTATAAATATGGGACCTATTATGCAGAATACTTGGTACCTGGGATTCTTTCCCCCCAATTTGGATCACCATACCTTAAGGTGCAGATTTATTATGCGGTGTAAAAAAGTGACAAATTCACCACACATCTCCAGGTTCTGGAATGTAAAAACGGGTGCAATTTTCTAACTTGTGGAGTGACTTTCACAGGAACATACAAAGGTCTGAAGAGGATAGCTGGGATTTACATTAAGTTCTACTGGAGAGGGAAACCAGGTCAGAGAGATAGATTTTCAGAGGCTACAAGGAAGGCAGGGAGATTTGAGTCCTTATTTATGTACAAAAATCTTGCAATAAGAGATACCCAACCTGCAACCCTCCAACTGTAGAGCACCAATTCTAGAATGCCAGAAGTTCAGCTTCTGGAACTCTGTGGGGTGTCAGGAATGGTATTTCAACAAGACCTGAGGGGTTGCAGGATGGACATCCCTGATGTATGTACTAAGGATACCAAACAAAACAATTTGCCCATTTTTGCATTCATCAAGATTTTCCCACTTACCAAGAAGACCCTTTGATTCTGCGGTCCAGGGCAAATTTTAGAACCAATGACTTACATATAATCAGTTTTACAAAGATATATTAAATATTGACCCTATGCCCCTTTATGGAAAGACACACTTTGTAAATTCATGCCCTCGTCTATTAAGTCTTAAATATAACATTAAAATGTTAATTACTGAGAAATAAAGATGACTGTGCATGAAAATAACAATCCAAACCACAGCAATTGTACTTCTATATAAACTTATATCCATTTTGTATAGTTATATACAGTAAAACAATGGTTTCATGGTAACATTTTCTGAACATAGTATTATAGTATTTCATTGTTCTCAAGTCCAAAAGGTAAATTTTATGATACTGCAAAGAACTACAATTTATTGCTTTCAATATTTCATATTAATATTTTGATTTCTGAAGCAATATAAAAAAAAAAAAAAACACAGTAAAAAAATATCACATTTCTATCTGTGATTTAACAAGAGCACTTTTTAAATCAAACATAGTCTCACATGGGAACAGCTTATTTTTCTGTCAATCAATTAATTATGACTTTGATGGTAAGGCAGGAATATGGAATCCAACTGACATATGATAACTTGTCATCTCGCTACAGCTGAATCTGTTATGTCCAGTAAAATGAAAAACAAATGGTGAATTTCTTATATTGCCTTGCCGTTCTCTGGTTTCTGCATTAAAGCACTATGCAATAATTCTTTAATAGGAAAACAATCTCGTGGGGATTATTTCAGAAAGGATTGCTTCTGTAGTCTTCCTAGTAATTTATTCACTCACTACTTCCCAATGCTGTGTACATGACAAAATCTAGGAAGATAAAATATTTGCCGGAGTCAATGTGAGTAAACACTGAACAACTACAAGAGCCGTAACCAGTTAATATTATTCAGTCGATACCCATAGTGGGTAAATATAAACTGTAATGCAAACATGTTCTACAAGCTACTGTCATATTTCAGCCACTGAATTATAATGTGGCTCCCCCCCCCCTTTCTTCTTAGAGAGAGACCTGTTTACGCTGATCACAAGACATTGTTGGCGGTGATAAAAGAACATGAAACAAAAAGGCCCACTCAACCGCTTAAAAGAGAGGCAAGGGCAATTTGCATATAATTCTCTGGCAGTATTTAAGTGCAATAGTTCCCCCAAGCTACACAAGTATTTAATGCACGTCAAGAGAATACAAAATGGTATACATTACTGGTTTACACCATGGCCTATAGACTCAAGACTTTTCATAGACATATATAAACGTCTTTGCCTAAATCAGGTAAAAATTGGATACATTCATAAAAAGGTGTCAAAGTCATAACTACAACTGGTTATATTTTCATTAAAACCTTCTTTTGTGTCTTCACTAATATTCAGTCTTTTTGTCTTTCAAAGCCTGATTAGCATTTAAAAACTTACACAGTACAAAGCCTTTATATTAATATGCCTATAGCATTATTATGCATGGACATAAAGGGGGGGATGTAATATGCTTCGTTGACGGAAAAAAAATGCTTGCAAAGACCATGTTTGAGCCATTTTTGACTGATTGAGACCTCAACTACTTCCTTGCAAAGTTTGCAACCAAACTGCACACTGCCTTTACAAACGTTTTCAGTGTATGTAATAAAATTTTTCAATCATAAACCTTTTTTGCAAAAAAATATTTAACGAAACTCCAGAGCAGGTGTTAAAGGCTTGCGATGCGCAATTAAGCTTGGCAAAGCAAAAAAAGCCTAACGAAGAATATTACATTGCAACAGGTAAATTTTTATTTGCAAAGTTTTGCTCTTTGCACATTTAATTACATTCCCCTCAAAGACTTATTTTGATATAAAAAGTACTTAAACATTCACAAGCAATTAAAATGGAAACTTCAGGCTGAAATTTGAGCCTCAAACTGCTTCCAAAATGTGTGAAGTTGCTGGATTTTGGCATTTCACAGTTTACTTATTCACAAAGCAGCAGATTTTTTTAGCACACATAATGAAATATATATCAATTTTGCTGTACAGCCACAGTTTCAGCTTGTAGTCAGACTATTCTCACGTTAATACAGTTCATCATTAAGAAATATGAGCAAGCAGGGCATAAAATACTATATGGGAGTCCATCTTCCTTATGTTGCATGCAACAGTCCTGGACAGGCTATGGTCCTCTAGGGCAGTGGTCCCCAACCAGTGGGTCGTAAGCAACATGTTGCTCACCTACCCCATGGATGTTGCTCCCAGTGGCCTCAAAGCAGGTGCTTTCGAATTCCTGGCTTGGATGCAAGTTTTGGTTGCATAAAACCAGGTTTCCTGCCAAGCAGAGCCTCCAGTGGACTGACAGTCCACATAGGAGTTATCAAATGTTCAATCACAGCTGTAGGCTTTTAAAAAGACAATAATTAAGCATAGGTAAAAGAAAATCTGAGTTATTGTGGGATACATAAAGTGCACAACTACGGCATGCATCTGGTGCCTTCTTCATGACCCATAGCTGCCACTGCAGCTTGTCTTGCTTTGCATCTAAGAATAAGTGGGTTACTAGGTCTTAAATAAATAGGTGGTATTTGCTGGTCTCAGTGTATTAAAAATTCCTGCAGTTAAGGGTGATGGCAGAGGGGGCGTATGGTCGACTGTTGGAAATCTGCTTTCCCTGTGGGCAGCAGGTCACCCAACATACCTTTCAATTGCAAGGAAAGGGAAATCACTGAAAGTAACAAACCTGAATAGCTTAAGCCATTCAGTGTTTAACCTCTGATGATTCCCATTCAGCACATTTATAAGGTACTTCTGTCCACATATTGCATTTAGATCCCTTGATTGAAAGCCTACATCTAGTTGGTTGTCATAAGTTACTAGAACTTGCGCAAAATGTACGGCTTTTATCACAGTATTCTAATAAAATATAACCCCTGGAGCTCAGGGCTGTATACCTGTTCCATCATTAGGTGGTATGATTAATCCGTCTGACTGTAAGCTGTACAGGCAAGCTTTGAGGGAAAAAACTCCTTGCAGGTTATGCATGAGTAATACTTTTTGTGCAGTCTCAGTACCACTATTATACAAGAATAAAGCTTTTCTTATAGCTGCTCATAGCTCTCATCGGTTGTTATGTTTGGTTGAAATGAACAAAATAGCCTTGGCTAGGTCTACTGGCCTCTAAGATCCTCTCTAATCTGGAGGAAATGAACAATTGTGTTGCATAAGGAAAAGGATTTGCCTAATGCCTCTGTTCAAATCAATATAGTGTTTGAACAGTTTGCTTCAATCATGGTCCCATATCATGTTCGGTGCCAAAGTACAGTGGAGCTAAGCGCCAAACGTTTTTGTTGTAGGTGAACCGAATGTCCAGATAGGTAAAAAATTCCAACAGGATTTCTATGCATATTAGCTTAGAAATAAATAATATTTTTTTGTGTCTTACTTGTATAAAATCTCACACAAAGATTTCCCCTAAAGCATATTTTGGGTAGTATAACTATTTAATAACTGTTAACATGTTTTATTATCCTCTTTAAAGTCTCCATACCAAAATCTGACATGGTTTTCACTAAGACAAACTCCCAACAGCACAATTTACAAGAAACTTGTGCCAGTCAAAACATCTACAGGAGCCAGAGCTCTCTGTTCCCAGCAAAACGCTCTGGCAGCCACTGTCAGGATTATCAATGTCATTACTTACAATTCATGTACACCTGGAAATACAATTAAGCATTGTCACCAAAATATACATTTATACTGTAAATATAAATACAGAAGGGGATCTGCTGCAGGGAGTTACGCATAGTGGTGAAGGTACTTTAAGTTGTCTATTAGAGTAACGGAATGGGAAGAAAAGCTGGCATTACATTTGTAGAGGGGCTTGTGTAGGGATTTGGTCATGAGAATTAGGGGCCCATTCACCAAGCTCGAGTGAAGTATTCGAAGTAAAAAATATTCGAACTTCAAAGTGTTTTTTGGGCTACTTCGACCATCGAATGGGCTACTTCGACCTTCGACTACGAATCGAAGGATTCAAACTAAAAATCGTTCGACCATTCGATAGTCGAAGTACTGTCTCTTTAAGAAAAAACTTCGACCCCCTAGTTTGCCATCTAAAACCTACCAAACTCAATGTTAGCCTATGGGGAAGGTCCCCATAGGCTTTCCTAAGTTTTTTTGGTTGAAGGATAATCCTTCGATCATTGGATTAAAATCCTTCGAATCGTTCGATCGAAGGATTATTCCTTCGATCGTTCGATCAAACTATTTGCGCTAAAATCCTTCGACTTCTACATTCAAAGTCGAAGGATTTTAATTCCCAGTCGAATATCGAGGGTTAATTAACCCTCGATATTCGACCCATGATGAATTTGCCCCTTAATGTGCTTGGTTAATATTTATAATATATTGTATATAATAAATACATACATACCACGTTTATTGATTTTATTATTCTTATGCCAGGGCGAGACAGAGGTACTGGGCATAATCTGCCCAAATAAGGCAATGTAAAACAAAAAAAAAAACAGTAAAAGAAAATCTGTGAGTGGAATGATAGCTTTCTTTTTCTTTATCTGCTCACAAATGCAAATATTTTACATGGAATCCCACTCTGTGAAATTACTGAGTCTTTTTATTGAATGTAACTTCTTGTTTCATCTGCCACTGAGCAGCTAATATTCTCTTTGTGACAACATTACTTGTTCAACAACAGGAAGAATAAAAAGTCGAATTAACATATTAAATAGAAGAAATGAATTTGCCAGCAAAAGGATTATGGAAACTAAACATTCTGTCAACTGCCTAATGACTGCAAATGGATGGAGAAAAAAGGAGCACATAGCGAGAAAGGGGCTTCTTACACTGTGTATAATACTTTAAACAGGTTTCCTGTAGACAAAATGCTTGGAAAAGTATGCATGGCTGATGCTACTGGAGAGCAAACACACTCACAATACTCTGAAATTGTTCCGCAGCAGTTCATCCATAGATAACATTGTCTTCAGTTATGTCAGCTTGTGTTACCAACTGCACTTGTGCAACATGAATTACCCTGACAGTTAGCTTGGTCAATGGTCTTCTCTCTGTATCTTTTTTTAAAAAATAAATAAAAAATACATTGTTCTATGTTTGTTAACCATGATTATTTCTGGCTATTTCAATGCCTTTACAGTACTGTTTATTCAACTAACAGTAGTAGTTCTTCCCAAAATTAACATTAAGGGGCCGATTCACTAACTTCGAGTGAAGGATTCGAAGTTAAAAAGACTTCGAATTTCGAGTAGTTTTTTGTGCTCCTCGACTATCGAATTGGCGTAAATTCGCCTGAGTAGAATGATTCGAATAGATCGAGCGCAAAAACGCTGCGACTATTTGCAATTCGATAGTCGAAGTACTGGATCGAGCGCAAAAACGCTGCGACTATTCGCCCATTCGATAGTCGAAGTACTGTCTCTTTTAAAAATACTTCGACTGCCTACTTCGCCACCTAAAACCTACCGAATTGCTTTAAAAGCCTATGGGAAAGTCTCATAGGCTTGTTTTCCAAGTTTTTGATCGAATAAAAAGGCATTCGATCAAATGAAAATCCTTCGAGTGAATATTCGATCGAGCGCCTATTCGCCTGGCGAATATTCGCCAATTCGACTATTCGCCAGCGCGTAAATTCGCCCGAATTGCCTATTCGATTCTATTCTATTCCCCAGTCGAATTTCGAGGGATTTCACCCCTCGAAATTCGACCCTTGATGAATTTGCCCCTAAGTATGATGCAGACATCGATGTTCTCAAAAAGTTGTTAATTTTTTTTTAAAATGTGTTTGTCGTTTAGGAATATTTCGATTTTTTTTTTTCAACTTTGGAATCTCAATTGCTACCAGGATTCCTGGGTATAAATTACTCTAGGAACCAGGTAACAAAAAGACAAATTGGACGATCAACAGGGGTGGGCTGTAAAAGACAGATAAATAATTAAAAATAACCAATGTTTTTGGTTGATGGGATCACTGAACCCTGACAGCCATAGAGCTTTTTTTAGTTACAACCTGGAAACAGACAGAATAGGAATGCTAATCATGAAGAAGAAAAACTATAAATATACATGAACACCACTCAAACAGTTTCTTAGAATGGGCCCATCTGCAACATACTATGGGGGGTTATTTACTTAACTCAGAATGCTGAAAAATTTGTGTTTTTTTAGTATAAAATTTCAAATTTAAAAAAAAAACCACAAATTTTTCGGAATTTATTATACCCTGAGGATGGAAAAAGTCAGATTCTGAAAATCCGGCACCTCGGACCGGCCAAGGCTGCATATAAGTCAATGGGAGAAGTCCCAAAGATTTTTTGATCTGCACTGGGTTTCGTGCAATAATCCGAAGTTTTCTGGCAAAGATCCAGAAATTCCAAAATATTTGATAAAATTCATATGCTTCACGATTTGTTTGGATTTTTTTGTGCAAACACAATTTTCGGAAAATTGTATTAATAAATAAGCCAAAAAACCCTGTGCGGATTTGGTCTGAGTTTCTTTCAGAAAATATTGAGATAAATTCGGACTTGGATAAATAATACAAGTCAATATAAGGGAGCAGCAAAACGTTTTCTATGTTATAAATTGAGTACAATGAGCTGATGCATAAACTGTCACGTGTAACAGCCTAATGTAATGAAAGACATATACACCCCAACTCACTTACTTCCCTGACATCCTACAGTGCATGGCTTTGCCTTCACTCTTGTGTGAGAGAAGATCCATCCATTTCTCAAATAAAGCAAGAGTGATTATTACATGACGAATCAGGTGGGAAAGCCTCTCATCTACTCATCTTTCACTTTACTTATCTGCTTAGAGAAATTACCTCTCTAAAGAATGAAGTCCTCTCTTAACTGATCTACTCCTGATCTGCTATTTGTTTCTTTCCTCATACCTTTGCAAATCTTTACTCATTTTTATTGCATCCCACCTCAAAAATGTTTTCATTATTCTGTCTTTGTCTTAGCTATAAAGTCTCTAACAATACCAAAAGACTCAACTTTTTAGAAAAACACAACTCCAAACCTGCTCAGAACCATTACTAGGAGGATACCTATTTGACACCAACTGGTATGTTGACTTTGCATAGAATGAACACATAACCGGGCTGTTATAAATGTTAGTAACAAGTAACAATAGCAGGTTATACACTACCTGGGACTAAGCTGTTGACTTCAGTTTGTTAGAAAATAGGACTAGACATCCTTTTAGATTGGCAGCACCCTTGCTATTGCTGACCTAGAAGCCCTTAAATTTACAAACTGTATGTGATGTCAAGTCTCATGAAAGGCAGCAAAGACAGGCAAAGCCCTCCAAAACAAGTAACCCCAGTAGGAATCAATGGAGTGACTTACCTGGCAAAGATCAGAAAATCCACTGCATTAGCTGTTAAGTACAACACTTTCAGAGCCCCAAGCCCATCCCTGTCTCAGGTCCCAACTTACCTAGCTCAGGATCCCACTGGTGGCTAATAAAAGGGCAGCCAAGTTTGGGAGTTTTACTTTGAAAGCAGCAAATAAGTTGCAGGTAAAACTTAGTCCCTGTGTAAAATGTATAATGAAGTAATAGATTTCTTAATGAATCAGATAAAATTGAGCGTAGGACTGGCCAGATATGGGATGACTTTGACGTAGTTGGCCAGCTTAAATATATTGCAATATATGGACAAACAATCCCTGTTTTGTTTAAAGGGTAAGGCATTTTTTAGTAGCAGTATGCACAAAATGTCTCTGTCTTAAATATATTGATAATGGGTTGAGTGCTGAGGACTCTTGTATTTGTCTATATGTATTTTGTGGTCACAGTCTCATTGCACCCCCGAATAATGGTTTTAAAAATTAGTGGTGAGCACAACCTTCCCTTTTACCTACAGTAGCTCAGGTCCCCATAGCTGGGTGAGCTCAGGTTACCCAGATAACAATAATTATATTAATTGATACAATGGTTCAACATATTTATAAGATATTAATATTCCCTATTTATTGAATAATTTTATCCTTTGTCAATAATTTTGTCCTTTGCTCATCTCTTTCCAGTGAAATGGAAATGTCAGTAGTAGGATCCAGTAAAGGCTGCTTTATATTGATGTCCCTTTCATAATGTCTTGAATGGTGTAACTGAAGGATTATTATGCTTAACCAAATATTCTGTAGGGTAACAATATCAAATAATCAATACAGCAACAGAAGGATCATTAATGAAGGAAGACTTTTTGGAATTACATTGCATTATTACTGTTATCCTCTGAATAGAGAATTTGTGATATCTCCATAAGAAAGTCTTCTAATGTACATATATATCATAGTGCTATATAATCAACTTTATATTTACAATATACATGGAGGAACCAGCTTTTAATACAAAATTAATTTTTTTTAATAATTATATTTAAATTTTTAGCCCAGGATTAAACTGTGAGACCTGCAAAGTAGGTAAAGAGTTTATAGGTGGCATACCTTAAGATGTTCTTGGAAAGTAGTATACAGTATATGTATTAATGTTACAATAAAGACTTTTAGGGGGGGTTATTTACTGAAATCTGAATTTTTATTGTCCCAATAAAAAAGCTTGACCAAACTCATATGCTTGATTGTGCCTTATTTATTAATAATTTAACTTGGTTTAATCGGTAAAAAAAATGCTAGATTTTTTCAAGTTTTTTTCAAGTTTGCCCAAAAAGTCAGATCTTCGGGCTAAACCCACAAAGACCACAATAATTCAATTTGGGGTAGGTGCCTCTCCCAATGACTTATACAGAACCTTGACAGGTCTGAGATTTTCGCATTCAGGCTTTTTGCAGCATGGATTAGCGGTGAATTTCCATGTTTTCACGAAACTCAGCCGCAAAAAAAAAAAAAAAATGGCCACGTATCAAAATGGTTGCGTGTCATAGAAATTGTCGTGCGCTAGAATTATTTGGACACCCATTGACTTTACTGCATTTGGACAAAATTGTCACTCGTATCAAAAATGTACTAATTATGTAGATGCCCATTGACTTCAATGCGTTTTGCGATTTTTTTACAGTTTCATGATTTTTTTCGCCGCTTTGTTAATTTTTTAACCGCTTCGCGAATTATTTGCCGAATCGAAATGGGGCAGATTCGCCCATCACTATTCTTAACATATAGATACAACAAGTATACCGGGGCATACTGTATCAATATTTAGAGGCCAATCATATTCCTTGTCTGACCCACAGCTTGTGAAAACCATGGCAAAACAACAGCAGATTTGATGTCTGCAAACTTGAATTTTCAAAATGTAAATATTTATATAAAACCTCCAAGCTTTGATGGAAGAAGTTAAAATTTTTAAAGCTATTTTATTTTTCAAATTCATTTAAACAGTGGAGATTGTTAACATGAAAGGAGAAAAGAAAAATGAATATCATACCTGCACAGTATAATTACCGTTAAAATGCTCTTTTTGTGTATGCTGTCACTGTGTTATAAATGGTTACAGGTTATTTATGTACAGCTGCTGATATTACAACAAATGTATATTATGCCTTTTAAAAAATACTGGATTTCATACAGAGACCTGACAATAGAATAGGTTTTATTTATGTTATACAGTCGCCTACGTGAGTATTGGTTAACACCATTGCAAGAGAGCCTGCAAGAACAGACTTTGATTAAATATTCTGTGCTTAAGCTTGGGGTAGCAGCAGCTTTCATGAAAATGCATTTGTATGTTCATGTATTGCATTCATTTGTACCCAGTGAAGACCATTAGGAGAATATGAGTGTACCAGTGATGGTTTTGTGGATGCAGATAAATGGCTTTTATACAGACATCCAAAATCATTATACTGGCTGAGACGAGCAAACAAAGGGCAAAATGCTGACCACAGCAAGGTATTCAAGGCAAGCATTGAAATGACAAGGTAATTTGTCTGTTTTTGTCATGTTTTTTTTTTTAAAACATATCTTTGAAACTCTAAGAATGTACGCGCTACTAACAGTAGCTTCGCATATTAACCACTTTAATATACGACCGCTCTAGGTTGGTTGTTTTCTAGATATAACAAGCTTAACAAATGCTATGTAGTGGCAGTAGAGGATTTATAAAGGAATGGAAAACTTGTTTTAATATTACATAAAAAAATAAACAAACAACCCAACTGTCATATCCAACTGACTGCCAAGAGACCATTTGTTGGATATTGTACCATCTGGATAGACATATGATCGGCTGGATAACTAAATAACACCCATGCCATTTCAGGTTGGCTGTTAAATGTTATCATGAAAGCACAGAGTTTGGGTAATTGTAAGCTATTAATGAGAGTAGTGGGTGGGGAATCTTAGCCTTGACACACCCCTTTTAGGCATGTAGTAGCAAAAATGTTATAGAAATATTTGCACAGGGAGTCCAACAAAGTGGAAAACCACAGATAAATTGATTTTTTTCAATACATTTTGATTTTTCACAAATTCTCCCATTGAGTATGGTACATTTAGAGAGTGATCCTCCATGGCATTCTGGAGCTTTCTAGAGAACAAAATAATAGATTAACATTACGGAACATTATTTGCCATTAATATATCTATCTATCTATCTATCAATCTATCTATCTATCTATCTATCTATCTATCTATCTATCTATCTATCTATCTATCTATCTATACCTATCATCTCTATCTATCTATCTATCTATCTATCTATCTATCTATCTATCTATCTATCTATCTATCTATCTATACCTATCATCTCTATCTATCTATCTATCTATCTATCTATCTATCTATCTATCTATCTATCTATCTATCTATCTATCTATCTATCTATCTATCTAAATGAAGGGCCTCCAAATACAGTCTGCTTGTCCCATCTATTTCCACTCTGTTCACAGCAGAGAAGGTAGACCTGATGGAGGCTGTCAGAGCTCTATGTGGCGTTGCAGTTTAACAGCTTAACATTTTGCAGGTACTTGGCCTTCACATCCAAGAATTTAGTGAACATTACAATGAAATAGAAAGATCTTTTCATGGCGTAAAACATTTATTTATGTGATTTAGAGCAACTCAATTCAAGCTGTCAAATATGGTTAGGAGATGCATTTATATTGTTCTACGGAGGAATCTATGGAGTATTTTAAAAGGCAATTGATTGAGATTTGTGGTGCCCATTTGGATAAAAAAAAATTGTTTATTTTTTTCATGCATTTTCAATGTGCAAAGTATAATTAATCCTATTATTCTTATTTTCAAGGATCATTCTATTATATATCAGGATATATATATATATATATATATATATATATATATATATATATATATATATATATATATACACTTTCCAATGAGTAGCCGCACTCCAAGGCTGCTGCAAATGGAGGGGTGCACGGTAATTTTGTATGTATCAAATACCCTAAACATAAGCTGATTTTTTTTTGTGAAAGCCATTTCTGGAAACCACCAATGGTGTAGTAGCTTTTAGGAATTAGCACAGTTTACGGTATCCGAGTTATTCCTAATATAACACATATGAAGATTCTAATATATCCCTATTAAGTGCTTTTAGGGTAGGGATTTAAAACCTATGGCTCGGAATCTAAAACTGAGTATCCAAGCTTTTTTTATGTTAGGTGTCTATATTACTTCCACAACCTGCTGAAGGAACCCTGGAGTTACCATTGTTCCCCAGCCTCATTCGATACATCTGCACTTAATGATGCGAGATGGGGTGGACAAATAGCACTCAGAGCAACAATGAAGAAGTATAAGGAGCATATTTGGATGCAATACACTTGCAGGAAAAGTAAGGTACATTTCACTGGTAAGGTGTAAAAATGCTAGGCACGCCCAGTGAAATAAGTTTTCCCTCGGCAAGAGAAAAATGCAAAACAATCTAAGCAATGAGTTCATCTTCTTACCTTAAGGTCTTCGTTCCTTCTGTGTTTTTTCTTTCTCACATTCACAGTTGAGTAAATTGTGCTGGGGTTACTCTACTGCACATGTGCTAACAGGAATTTCCCATAACAGTGAAAGCAATAACAATCCATTTCACTGGGAGGTGCCTAGAATTTTGGCACCCTGTAGTGAAAAAAGACTTTTATATGTCCTTTAATGAATAGCATCAATATTTCCCTTTATTTAACACAACCGCATGGATCTTCAGCCATGGCTACTTTACAAACAAATGAGATCTTCTGTGCATCCCCATTTACATACATACAACCTCTTCAGATTTGCAAACCAACCATGGTATGTAGCTAAGTGGCATTATCTGAAATAAATGGGGCAATGAGCTCAAGAGGGTAGTGTAATTATATGGGCACATTTTGCTTGGGGTCTATTAACTCTTCAGCCAACTCTGCAGTTGTGCCACTTGCATTTTTATTTAATCCCACCCTACCCCAAACATTCACCATGGGCAGAATTCTGCACTGCATCTCACTCCTTCATGATGTTACTGTAGGTCAGTTTATTCCACAGTAAACAGCAATCAAATGCGAGACTAATTCTCTGTTCCGCTTCTATAACTATCCATATGGGAACTGGGTATTTATCATCGGCACTGTGACACGTACATAAAACATAAACAAACATCATATTTTCAGTTTCATTAGAATACAAACAATGTATAGCACTAAATCAAAGTGTAAGACCGCAAATTAAGGCAATCTGTTATCTTAGGTTACTTACAGCGAATGTTCTGGTCTTTTCTTTTTAACAATGTGTAGAATATCTCCAATAATTACTGGATGGTGAACATTAATCTGTTTTCAGGGGCTATACCACAGCTACCTTATGTGATGTTACTCTCACCAACTGTGTTTATAAAACTATATAATTGTCTATTAGTAAGCTCATTTGTCATATGACAATGGAAAAAAAATGCCCGCCCATTGGCTTAAATCTAAGGATAGACCATTACTTCAGACAGGAATGGGATACTGTGAACAATAAACTCATTGACATTTTAACTGCCAATCAGATCTGCCTTTTTTTTTTTTCAAACCCGGTCCCCCCGGCACCAGTCAAAAGTTGAGCAGCATAATTTTAATGTCTTGAGCCAAGAATTAAAATAGTCCTTGCCAAAACTAACAAAAGCACTTGGGATAGAGATAATATAGACCCCTGTAAATAAATCAGCTTGTGCACTTATCTGTAAAAGCAATATCATATATATCAATAGGGTATGTCATGCAGTGTCATTTAAGACTATTGAATAAGTTATTGTCAGAGTATAAACAAATATTAAAGCATATTAATTACCCTTGATGAACAGCGGATGGTGGAACTCAGGAATGGGGAGTTTTTCTGTCAACTGCGGATCACAAAAGTAGGACTTTAGCCAAGCTGTGCACTGTTTTAGCGGTGGAATCATTTCCTGAGGACCTTCAACAAGCTCAAACGATACGGAGGCACCTTGAGCTCTACAACAGAGAGAGAAGTTTAACATATTATATGCATTTCTTCATTGTCATAAACTATTCATAAATTAATCAAAAATAAGATTGACTCATGGGTGTCTAAAGTTTGATGATGATACAAAAAGACTACAGGTACTGATAAAGAAATTCTATTCTATGTTTATACCATATTAGAAGTGGAAACTCCTTGATACCCCAGAGTTGAGCTTAGGCGGAATACAAGCTTGTTAGGAGGTTCTCATCCTAAGGCTATGTACTCACAGGTATTCAGCAGTTGCCCAAATGTAGAGTGGCTATTCTTTATATGGGAGCTGGAGGTACGGAGCATGGAAAAAGCTATACATGGATATTCAGAAGTTGGCTGTATGTATTTGTCTTCTGCATTTGCCATGCACCAAACATTCACCACCCAAAAAAACAAAGCAGGTTCCGTTATGAGTGCATGTAGCCCACCTTTAATGCACATAAACTGGACTCACTTAAATCAATAGTATTTCACTTTTTCTGCCATTCCCCACTCTACGATAAAATGAGAACAATGAGGGGGCAAAGAAAAGTGGAGGTAAAAGCTTAGCATGCATCAAATTGCAAGTATATTGAGTGGGAATGTGTATTTAAGCTCTGAGGGGTAATCAGGATGAAAAGTTGCCACTGCAGTCCTATATTATATTTATTACAGGAAAATATGCAAATGAATAAAATAAAAACATTACATGCTGAGAAGGGCTTGTTAAGTTTGACATTTATTAATAAGTGCCCTGCACTAATTCAGAGGTTTGCATGCTAAAGGCAATAGTAATAAAATGACTTTGCAGCATTACTTTGTGACTTTATTTGGTATTCATGATTTTCCTTCTCTCTATGTGCAGACAGAAGTCTGAAGTCCAGAGAGGTTTAGTTTTTGGCCAAGCTGCCACTATGAAGGGAAGATCCAGCTTTATTAACATATTTAATTGGCAACGACTACAGAGAATTAGTTCCCAAAATATTTGTGCTGCGACAGATTTGCAAATATGTTTGGCCTTTAAAATGATATATCGAACATTAACAAACTGGCTATTTCAGACCAGAAATAAATGAAGGAAATAGTAACAGTCCTCTGTAAAAAATTATTTTTTAAAAGAATAATATTATTAATTCTAATTTTACATGTAGTGGTGAGCGAATTAATTTAACACCCATAGGGGCTAATTCACTAACCTTCGAAAATTCGACAGTGACGGCTTCGCTCAGAGCTCAACACTTCGCCAGGCGTAGATTCACCAGGACAAAGCTAATTCACTAAAATCCGAAGTAGCAGCCAGAGCGCCGAATGCTGGCGAAGTTGCGCTAGCATTACTGCGCCAAGCAAAGCCAAGTTGCGCTAGCGTTGGCTAATTTGCATACGGCCGGGAAGTTAAAGTTCAATGGACGTATATGTTGTAGCAAATACATTACACTACACAAGTCCGGGAAACCTTAATAAAATAAAAAAAAGTTGTTATATTGCCCTACACGTGATCCCAGTGTATAGTTTATGTGCCAAAATGTACGCTATTTTTCAGCCTATCACCCTGAAAAAGGAAAAGACGCTAGCGTTTTTGGGAATTAGAAAAATGTTCAACTATTTTTTGAGGCACTCCTATCTACTCTATTGCACTTCGCCTGGTCTGAGGTGACAAAGGCAAGTCTGGCACAAGAGGTAACGTTCAGTAAAATCCAGGTGTTAGGGAGCGAAGTACCACTAGAGTCTATCTCCTTCACTAGCGAAGTTATGCCAGCGACCATTAGTAAATCAGCGAAGTACCTGAAATGATGTCATGCTGGCGATTTTTTTCATCCGCGTTAGTCACTTTGCCCTTTAGTAAATTTGCCCCATAAACTCCAATGACTGAAAAAAGTGTTGCTCGTCAAAAAAAATGGTCACCCATTGACTTCATTTGATGAATTTTTCACTGTTTTGTGAATTTACAGCGAAGCCAAAAAGGTCAGATTTACCCATCACTAAGCATATGAAATGCAGTAAAAACATTTTAAGGGCAACTCTATGTCCTGTAGATACACACAAGAATTACATGGAAATGAAAAATAGCCTCAAATAAATAAACATTTGGCATAGGCCTCTTGTACTAACGACACCAGTTCTTTGGCTCAAAACTATATTGATCCTGTTATGACTATGCTGATCAGTATTCAGAAAGAAATGGTGCGTCAGCACCAATTAAATATTGTGGACAGACCCAAGTGGAAGGAAAGCAACATCCAAGTGACATTAATTTTCTGGAATCACCAGGCCACCTTATAGAATTGGTATATTGCTGTTCTTGTTCAGTAGACATGGGTTCTCAAGTGTATGCTAGGTGCTTATTTCAAACTTTATTTGTTCTGCGATATCCCTAGTAACTTGGAAAGGATTTAGGTAATCTAAACAAGGGTCAGCACCAAAAATCACTTTTACAAAAGCGTTTCAAAACCTACCCAGGGATAGAAGTATTAAAATATTTCAGATACACTGTTTTATGAGCACAGGTAGATAGTATGCTTGTATAGGTGCAACTGATAAAGTGAGGAAAGTATTTTAATATAGGGTTCGGAGAATCATGGCCCCACACTTTTGCTCTACACCCTTTTTGTCTCTCAAGCACTGTATCTAGCCCTCCTTAAGTTAATCTTCTCCAAACATTGGGAAAAATAACCAATGTAGTGTCCCAGCTACAAAATCTAAGGCTATATGTAGACATCTCAGATTTCTGTAACAGTTCTCACAAGTTTGAAGATTTAAAATAAATTGATCCACCAACGATGATCACAAAAATAGTTTTTTTTTTAGCTTAGCCATAACTTAAGCTCCATCTGCAGAGAGACAGAAAAGGGTAGATGGATAGAAGATAGATAAACATATTGTGGTTAGTAGACTTCTTGATCAAGAAGCATCTATTGTTAACCCAAGTCCTTGGCGTCTGTAAGTAGTTGTAACTGCTGGCAATAAAGTTATTGCTAAGCAAACAGATGCTGTTGTGAAACAACTGCTTAATTAGTTTGTTCATTAGCTAATGCAAGCATGCACAAAACTTTTTTTTTCCATTCTAATTGATATGTAAGTGCATACATCTGGCCACATACAGTGGAGCATGTGGGGTGCAAATAGTTTTAGAGTGAAGCAAACACTGAGGAAAAAAAGTGAATTTCATGCCCAGAAT
The DNA here is from genome assembly GCF_017654675.1 of Xenopus laevis. NCBI lineage: Eukaryota > Metazoa > Chordata > Amphibia > Anura > Pipidae > Xenopus > Xenopus laevis. Next base: position 17,347,670 of record NC_054383.1, read on the forward strand.
CAATCTAAATTCCCATTGAAAGGAATTGGCTTCTACTGTATGTCCTTCTGGGTTCATGGGAAGCCAAAGTGATGCTGTATTTGTCTGTAAAGCCTTAAGTGCAGGAGCTAAAATGACATGGAATTCACCCTAAAAAAATATTAAAGGGCTATGAGACATGGCTGATTGCTCTTTGCATACCCTTATACTATTGGGGTATACATGCAAAATGATAAAGGGTACTTTTTCCTATTGGACTGCCAACTTGTAATTTGAACCAGCCTTTTTCCATTCAAAATCCAACATGCGCTTATTTTCTGTACATAGCCTGCTGTTGTGGGTCAAATGTTATATAGATTGGAACCATCTTTAATTATTATAATCAGCCTATTTTAATTTTGCAGGTTCCGTCTGGAACTCAAGATAACATTAGTGATTCTGAAGAATTCTAGGGCTGATAAGAACGTCATCGGTTTGAATGGGCGAGGGCCCTTTCTAGACTCCCCTGAATTTCTTATTTTCTCAAAAAGTTTGCTTGTCTGTACAGTGACACTGGTCTCCCAGAATATGAGAAATCTACACCTGAACTATGTCCCATGAGCTGTGTCCAGTTATGCAATAAAATGCCTGCTGTAAACCATTTATCCTCTGGTAAGGCATCTTTCTATACTTATGACTTGAGCACAGTCTGTAAGTCATCATTTGTGTAAGCATTAAATAAAAAAGACCTTGAATTAAACTATGAACAAAAATTAATTTTAGCAAAAACTTTTTGACAAATGGTTATTGGTGTTTATCTAAAAGTATTTAACCTTATAAAAGTAACTGTTGAAAGCTTTTCCATATGCCAAGAAGCATGCTACTCGTACAATGGACTGGTGTGTGTTGTACAGAAAATTACATCTAATATTGCAGTAGTCTACTGACTTCACCCTCAGCAGGGGATAATTAATGGAAGGAAAAACTTAAAGAAAAATTCAAAGTTTCTCTCCAACAATAGTTTATTCTGTAACTAATCATCTGTAAAGAATTTTTCTGGCTGGATTCCATAAACTTAAAGTGGCATTTTGGGAAGTTCTAGGATAAGGTCTCACTGTGACCCCAACTAGAGATTTTATCTGAGTTTATAGTATTACCCTCTTAATGTCATCACCAAGAAAACTCATCATATATTGAAACTGATCTGGTGTTGTACAACATGGCTGCTAACATTTCTCAGAATGGTTGCCGTCTATAGGGACATAAAGGCTTACTCAATTTTACTGTTTCTTAGATCACATAGCAGCCTCTCATTTGCAACTAAATTACAGAAAATGTATACGTAGGCATGGCATGAAAAGGACAGTCATTCATAGAACACTTTTTTGATTTCTGTTGATTCTTTGGACCTTAGGTAAGCCTTGTAATCTCGTTTTGCCTTGGATAAGAGCATTTGCAAAGAATAAAGTTAATTAAGGATCAATGATCATAACCCCTGGTAAATTGATAAAAAGATAGAACACAATTATTAGTCTTACTACTACTACATCTAATGCTTGTTGTTTTTGAAAATGTTTAACCTCTGTCCCTTCACTATAATAATGGCTACATTTTACAATTATGCAGATTTGTGCCTTTTAGTCTTATCTGGAAACCTGATATCCAGAAAGTCCAAAGTATGGGAAGGCCATCTTCAACAGAGTCCACTTCTTTGTAATAATAAAATAGTACAGTGTACTTGATCCTAACTAAGCTTCATTAATCTATGTTGGTGGCAAAACCATATTGGGTTTATCAAAGTTATGTATGTTTTTTAGCCTTAAGGTATGGTGATACAAATTATGGAAAAAATCTGGAAAATTCAAGGTTCTAAGCGTTCCAAAAAATAGATCACATCCGTATGGGCTCCCAGATAAAAGAAATTAAAAAGAGGGACACAACAGTGAAGGGATAAAAATAAGGAGTGAAAAAACATTATTGAACCATGCATCCTAACTAAGTTTCATAAATCCATGTTGGTGGCACAACCATATTGGGTTTATCAAAGGCATGTATGTTTTTTAGCCTTAAGGCAAAAATCTCTAGAAATCTAGAAAATCCAAGGTCCTAAACATTAGATCCCATATGTACAGGTTCCCAGATATTAGGAATTACAAAGAGGGACACATCAGCGAAAGGGATTAAATTAAGCGGGAAGAAAAACTTTACTGAACCACGCACATGTCTAAAATAACATCAAGAAGCCAAACATTATTCCCTTGTTTGTTGTTTTTAGCAAACTGTCAGGATGTAGAAAATTGAGGAAATATTAGGAAAAAACAAAAACATGTGTGTTAGAATAACCAATATTTTCCTTAAAATCACGTAGGAAGTGAAAAGTTACACAATATTTCTTTCAACCTGTTCAGCATCAACCTTTTGAGGGTCAACTGCAAAGTGTCTATTTAAAAATAAATATGTTTCTTTAAGAATTAAAATATTTACAAAAATACTGGAAATTTAAACATACATTGGTTACCAATAAACTGTACTCTGTATTACAATTAAAATATGCATAAGTGAGCTCTATCTATGGATGTAGAACACAAAGGTGATTTTTCACATAAAAAAACATTTCCCAAAAATAAAGATACTGTACAGTATGAATAGACAAATATTATTCCAGAATATTAAATATTGGCATCTGAGGCAAGCTGACTCTCAACCAACAGAACACAACATAGCAGCCAGAAAAAACCCATGAAACATACCATACACCTTTAGGCTTGGAACTTGAGTAGCATTTTTTTCTTAATGAGGTCATTCTTGAAAATAAAATTGACTGGTTTCAAAACATTCTCTCAAACTGCAGCACCATGATTTTTGCCTTTTGCATCACTGCCTTTATCTATATAATATATAAGTAAAACTCACCCTGGATATTTACCAAATAATTTTTTCAACTTATTTCCATTATACATTTTTTTCACCCTGCCGCTCACTCAAGGAGCAGTCTCCAGACAGAAAAAGATCATTGCTTATTTTATTTACAGAACATGTAGTCATTAACATTTTTTAGCAGTTGCCAATTGGGAAGGTTTCAGAGTATAACTCTTTACATAGTAATATTGAATTATTAATATATTCAGGATTTTGCATGAAGAGGAGTTTGCAGATCAGTTAGAGGATTGACTGGATGGGACTGTAAAATAAGTTGTTTTTTTTAAAGGAAAACTAAATCCCCCGCAAACTCTGTCCCCTCTTGAAATAGTGACCGCACATACAGAGAAAGCGCAGCGGAGCTCACGGGCACCATCTTCTTCTCTGCAGTAATCTTCAGTCGTCTTCTTCCACCCCTTCGGCAATTTCCGTCTCTTGCGGCGCATGTGCAGCTGTCGCGAACCAGAAAATTGCTCCAACTGCGCATGAGCCATTACGGTGCTCACTTCACGAAGATTACCAAAGAGAAGAAGATGGCGCCTGTGAGCTTCACTACACTCACTCTGCATGTTGCTGTCACACAATTCTGGGGTAAGACTGTGCAGGGGGGTGCAGGGAGGGGGCAAACGGAGGGGGGCCAGTGGGGACTTCCCATTATGGAGGTGTTAGTTCTCCTTTAATGATTTTGGGGTTACTATAATAAAAGTTTTCAGCAGGACTAGTAAGGGTCGATGGGCTAATCTGTGCAGTTTCACGAAACGCATTGAAGTCATTGAGCATCAAAATAATTTTGACACGAGCGACAATTTCTATACGCGCGACTATTTGGTCCAAATGCATTAAAGTCAATGGGCGTCCAAATATTTTTTTTTTGCCGCATCTGATTTTTTGCTGGCGAATTGACGCACACAGTTTCGTGAATTAATTTGCTTTGCAGCGAAACGGGGAAATTCCCCGCAAATCCGTGTCTGCCGAATTTATTCGCCCATCACTACTAATCAGCAAGGAGAATTTACTGTTACCTGTTTGAAAGCAAAGGTCTGATAAGATCTGGCTAAGTTTGGTTGCCCCCAAAATGATGTTATATTATATTTTTCTGTGAGTTATAATGGATGATGGTGCTATTTAATAATCCCGGAATCATAGCTGCACCTCCTGGTTCCACAAACATTTTGATGACCTGATCATCTGGGCAATGCAATTGGCTTAGTAAACAAGCCCCATAGACTTTAGGAGATCATTGTTACAGAAATAGAAGTATATGTTCCTCTATTCCACACCTAGTCTAATAAAGTTACATATACAGTAGCACTGCCAATCTGACCTGGTGATGTAGGCATGCTGTTTGCAACACAATAAATAGAACTGACACCTTATTGTCCGTGGAACAACAATCTTAGAAAATGGAAAAGGCTACAGGAACTGGCATAGAAACCCAATAAGTCTTTCCTAATTCTCTCTGTGACTTAGCCAAGTGAACAACTCCCTCTCACCAGTCCCTGAGCATAGAAGAACTGCATTAGCTAATATAAAACTGCCTGTCTGGCTGAGGCACAAGAAATAAATCTTGTTGTTTCCAACCAATTTATACAATGTTCCAACAACTATGTTGGAGTCAAACTTACAATGTCACAATTCTAGCAACTGGTGCAATTATAGGTTGATTTGGTTTGGTTAGTACCACTCTGGCTCATTTTGTACCTCCACTCACTTTATTTTCAAATGATTCCATTGTGCGCACAATTTTTTCTTTGTATGAATTTAATATAGACTTTGGGAACCTATACAAGTATTTAGCATCACGTCTGTTAATAGAAAAATAGACATTACATAGTTTGCAGTGTATTGAATAAAAAAATTTTTCCCTAAAAAATACGCCACCTATAGGCAAGTCTTAACAAATGTGCTATCCATAAGTAAAATTGTAATAACTGTCTAATAAAGAATATTACATTACAAAATGCAAATGTTGATTCATATTTATGCAGTTTTTCCATTTCAAACTTTAATTGCATTTCCCCACTATTCTTTTATCTAGCATTCAGACTGTTAGCATGCTGCCTCTTTAAGGTCAGGCATCCATGTAAGTATGTGCAAATTAATGGCATGTGTAAGTAATCTAAGTCCCATTATCCACTGCGTAGTGAGTCCTTTATTACACAATTTTGCTTATATTTAAGACAGATCCAAGCTCAATGCTTATTATTCTTATTATGAATTGCTCTGGTTTATGATTCTGGTATGTCACATAGAGCTTACAATCTAACCATATGTGCCTAAGCCAGAGGGAAATTAAATGATAATTAAACCCAAACATTACTCTTATTGCTGAAAGAAATGCATTCCATACCTCTTGTGGGTGATATTTTTAAATCATTCATCATGCGTCCATGTCTCTTATGCCAGCAGCAAGCAGATGCCAAGTAATGTATGTACCGTGGCGGTGTAGGTGCCTTGTGTATATGCCCTGCGCATGTGGCTGTCACACCAAAAGTGACATATTACTTCAGGGAAGATCTACTTACATTTGAAGAAGCACAGGAGCATTTCAGGGTGTCAAGGATCTAATTTACTTTTAGGCACTTACACCAGCCCTATGACAAGAGTGAAAGTTCTTTATCTTTCATGTTCTAACTTTATTACTTGCCTAGTAAAAATGGAATAAAACCTAGATTGCCTTGGACTTGACTCCAATGACTTGACCAACAACTAGCTTTCTCTAGGGATATATGCATCCATGATTTTGCCGAAACCTCCACAACAAATTGTACATTACTGTATGATTTTGAGGAATAAGTAGAGAAGAGTAGATTCCTGCAGTGGGTCCGGTACCCGCAAAAAAAACGAGCACCCTGTGGAACTAGGGGAGGATTTTCAGGTGGGTATAGATGCGGGTCTAGTCTCATCTAAATTTCTTATGTTATGTACTCTTGTCTATATTTTACTCCTTTTAAAGTTTTACAAAACATGTTCTGTCCCCTCCCACTTTTGATGATGTCACTTCCGGTTTACAGCAACATCACTTCCTGTTTGATGGTGGTCGGGGGGTTGTGGATAAGGCAGTTGCGGGTCCGGGTCGGGTAGCGGATCAGAGTGGGTAAATATACGAGTTGCGGTTCGGGTCGCAAGCTGCGGGCTAGGGTCTTAGAAATTGATTCCGTGCAGGACTCTAGTTGGGAGTAAGCGGGTTAGGGTCTGATCACTAATGTCAACTCAATAGTATTTTTCAGGGGTCACCATGATTCAAGCCCTGATGCCCTGTTCACCCATAGTAACAGGTCCAACTGCTGCACTAAGGAATTTACACCTGAAAACTATCTTACTTGCTCCATTGAATTGCATAGAATTGCACTTCACCTGAAGTCTTCCGATATGCGTCCCAAACGATGGAACAGGTAGCATAACAGGGGAATGGGAAAGTCATGGCCAAGATGCACCTGTATAACTTCAGATCTAAGTTGGCATTTCTGCATAGGGGAAGTGACATGCTTTGTATTTGAAAATTTTAACTTTCTGCGCCTTTTTCTGATTATTTACATTTCCAGCCAAAAGTTCTAGATTACGATCTCTATGGGGAATAGACTGCAGAAAGTATTTGTACAGCTCTATGTAGAGCCAGAATAGCTGTAATAGCAATTTAACTGCTGTGGTTGGGTTTTAAGTTCAGGTTTTATTCAATAAATATATTTTCCACTTACCCAAAACAAGAATACCTACATACTGTAGCTCTGTTAGCTGTAGCACATTCTCACAAAGAAGACCATGATATAAAGATCTACTCATGCAAGGAAGCATTTAGGACTGTGAGTTTGACCTACTGTATAGCTTGACCTTATCTCCGTGGCCAGATTGTGGAAAACAAGGAGGGATCCACAAATGATGTATGGAATTTTTTTTTTTAATGTGCTGACCAAGACCTTGAACTCAGCCCTATCCCTGGAAACAATCTATTCCCCAAAGAACCTCAAGATCCCAGAAAAATCAATGCAACAGAGAAATGTTTCTGACATATTTCAAGCGGGTTACAATGGGAAAGAACACCATCAATTTATTTAGGATAATATAACTTCTGTACCTCAACCTTTTCACCTCGGCAGGATGAGGTTAATTGGTGTAATGAAAGAGCACCCATTAGTGCCGCTAATAAATTAAATAATTGGGGTCCTAACTGAGCTCTCTGTATTTTATAATTAAAAAAAAATACTCTGCTTCATATAGAAAAATAACACATACAAACAAGGCCTTAAATATACATATTTTCATGATTTTCAAGAGTAATAGAGAAGAGCAATATAAATCTGCAGCTTCCCAATTTGAGCTTCTTCATTTGCTTCTATTTAACATGTTTTATTAATAACATTTCCAGACAACATATTACAGTCAACAATGTAGAAATTATAAGAGTCACTTTTTATCAACACCTTAACATATCATTAAAACAGCCTTCCCTGTGTGATAGATGAAGACAAAAAAACCCAAACTGCAGATAAATTATCCGCTCCCCAGTGATTCCAAAACAATTACAGGATGCAGAGCAATCTAGTTAAATTTTATTCAAAAGCTTACTGCACTCGTGTTTTCTCTTATTTTTCTATCAATGAAACCCATGAGATTTAAACACAATTCATTATGTATGAGACCCAACGTACATTGCTTGACTGTTGATTAATAGAAAGTTTGCTGTGTGTACATTTGCAACATTAGATGCATACAATATGCCAACTTATTTTTTCACTGAAGCTAATTATTTACAAAAATGACTACTTGAGAGTGAAATTCATAAAAACGCCGGCATCCCGTATCAGCCTGGCCCCAACAGGCAATCTGGAATAAAGATCTTTTGCATGTTGTGACAACAGCCAAGGTATTAACAAGGCAAATGTAGAAAATCAAGAGTTCAAATAATTGTATTGCGATGTTGTGTTCCACAGCAATGAACAAAGAGTTTAATTGCTTTAAAAGGAAACAAGTACATTTTCTCTAGGAATAGAATCATTGAGTAGATTGTTTCTGGGTTAGTGGTTAATGAGGAGAGAGATAGGTATTGTCTGGAAACAGCCCGAATGAAGTCAGTTTTAAATAAGATACGAAATTAAAAGGTAGGCCTATGCTGCCGCAGATACAGGATAAGGCAGAGACTCTGCCAGTTTTAGCTCTGAGGCACAAAAGAGGTCATCTCCCCACAAAAGACACACTGCAAACTGCAAATTACTTTAAACATTTTAACATTTAAATTTTTTAGATAATGCTTTTTTCCCCTTGACTTTTAAGATGATGACACTGGTTCACCATGTAATTTTAGCTTTGGCTAAGCATCCAAAAATGTATTGGCAAATTATCCATTACCATGTGTAGCCCTCACGTGGTGTTAAAATTACCTAAAAAAAGAGAGTGGACTAGTTTTACCAGAATTTGTGTATAGTATAAAATCTATTTGAGCAATACAAATATTACAGGTTGACCTTAGCATGGCCGGCCACCAAGTTTATCATGTCATAATAGGTATTTCCCCTTTATTAAGCACAATTTCCAGTATGTGAAACCCTTTTTTGTTGAAGTCTTTTTAGGCTGAACTGCAGTTCCCATGTTTTGCACCCTGCTTTCCACACTAGCAGAATTGCTCTAAAAATGAACACAAAGACCTGCAGCCACCTCCATGAATACAGTGTTGCCTGGATGTATCAGTGCCGTATTTATGATGGGTGGGAAGAGGCACAAGGGTATCCCTTTTCTGCCCCTTTACCACTTTAAGTAACATGGGGGATGCAGGCTGCAGCATGCCCCAGTACTTACCTTCTGCCCTATGGCAAGTAGTAAGGATGGGACTTACTTGTGTCTTCTGACACTGAGCTCTGCATTTTGATTCTGTATCCGGTACATGGTGCACAGCACAGCATTGCCCCTGCCGCTAGCTATTCTATTTAAAGAATGTATACATTGAGTCTCTTTAATGAGACTCATATGTCTAGGCCTGTTTGTTAACAGCTTCCATTACAATTAAACACAATTGCAGGTCATTACCTATTACTTTATAATCAACATTAAAGCTCGACAAGAGGCCATTCATAATTCATCAGGTTAGTAACTGTCAACTGTCCTCTTTTTGTCAGGAGTGTCCATAATTTAAGTTTCCCTCTCCAGCAGTAAAAGGACTGTCTCCTACTGACAGATATTTGCACCCAAAACCTAAGCCACCCACCCCATTGAAGTGAATAGAATTATTATCATTCTCTGATATCATTCAAAGCAGCGGAGCAGAAAGCATGGAAGAGGGTGGGGTAGGGGCAGAATGAGGAGGGGCCATGGGCATGACCAGGATACCCCTGGAGTGGGTAAAACAATAACGAATGCACCAAATACATGATTTGGTTCAGGGTTTGACCAAATCCTTGTACTTTTACTAGGATTTAAATTCAGCTCAATCATAAGGGTCAGTCAACCATAATCCAAAAGCTTTAACTTTAAGCTCTCAACATCTGATTATAAGGACCTTTTGTTGACAAATAAATTCAGATTAAAATGGCCAAATTAGGGTTCAGATTCAGTTTGGCAGTTGGTTTAGTGTTCAATGGTGGATCAGTAATTGGATTGGAGCACCCCCAGTTAACATCTTCAAAAATGTGACTTTCCTTACCATAATCACTAGGGTTCAATAAGAAACATTTTTTGAAGGTAAGTAAGTACCAATAGGTTACCATACTTTTGAGTAACTGTTGGCTAGAAGCGAATATGGCACACATTTTCTGCAATCTAAAAACAATGTTGCAGGATCTTCTACTACCAGACTTGATGGTGGTTTCGGCAGGCCCGAATTTGTGGAAAGGCCACCTAGGCCCGGGCCTAGGGCGGCAGGATTTCAGGGGGGCAGCATGCTGCCCAACCACACCCACATTGGTTCAAAAACACTGGGGATGCGCTGGAGATACAATCATTTTTTTAATTTCCACATTGATGATGAAAATTTGCACGAATAGAGGGGATGGGACGGGCGACGAACGGCAGTGGGCCTAGGGGCGCCCTCTATGTAAATCCGGCCCTGGGTTTCGGTAAAAGAGCAGATGGTTGGTTCCATTTAAAAAGCATGTTAACTGGTTCCTGTGCTACCAGACTGACTGTGGTTCTTCAGAAAGGGAAAATGATTGAGTGGAACATGTACAACAATATGGATTCACCTTAGCATGTTCTCATAATACCAAATTGGCTGGTTAAGCCATCCAAAAAGAGACTTATTGAACAATGTTAAAAAAGCAACTGCATTGAAAAGCAATGGAAACATGCGTGAATCTTGGAAGATTTTTCTGCTGAAAGGATGGACCAACAGACCATACAGTGCATTAGAACATGTACCACAATGTGAATGCATCTTACTGTAGTTAAATCAAGGAGCAAGTGTTTCAATAGGGCATTTCCTGCAAGATGGAGTTGAATCAAGGAGAGAGTGTTGGGGCATTTCCTGCAAGATGAACCATTTTGTAGTTTTTGCTACCCGTTTAAATAAGATTGGGCCAACAGAACATTTAGGGGCAGATTTATCAAGAGTCGAATTTCGAGTTGATGGGAGTTATTTTAAAATCCCATAAACTTGAAATTTGACCAATTGCAATTTATTATAAAAATCTAATTTTTCAAAATCGGGTGAATAGGATCGAGCCGCAAATTCGAATCAAATTCGAAAAAAAATTCCTTGAAAAAAAATTGAATGTCAAGAGGGCTGCAAACAACTCGATCCTATCCTAGGATGTCTTCCATAGGCTAAAACAGCAATCTGGCAAGTTTAAGGTGGCAAATAGTCAAATTCAAATTCTTAAAGGGCCAGTGTATGATAAATTTCAAAAATCAAATTCAAATTTTAAAAAAAAATCTAATTTTAACAATTCTCTAGTCGAATTTGACAGTTTTGGCCAGAAAAAAATTTACATTTTCAATTTGACCCTTGATAAATCTGCCCCTTAATGCGATTTGAGTGCATCTTTAGTATCAGATTGGCAGCAGGGCTATTATTTCACTGGAATCTTTTCCACAGTAAGAGGTTCCCTGGAACTTCTACAGCAACGGGGGATGCATCATGCCTCTAGACTAACAAATTTTGACAACCGTTGCCAGGTTTGTATGCTGATTTTACTTCTTGTTGATCAAGTTGTAACAAATGATAGTCCAAACAGCAGTATAACAACATGTTAACGGGAAGCTATACAAGTCATTTACTTTCCTCTTCGGTATCTTTTTGCTTCATTCCTACCTGCTCAACATGACATTTTTCAGTAATAATAAGGTGGAACACTTTTCATTTTTAATAACATATGAGGTAAAAACGTGTACATAGCTGTCAACATCCCCAGCAAGGCAGGCTTGACAAGGCTGTGTATAATCTGAAGTGGCCAAGCCTTGGACAGTCACTTGACAAAAGAAAAGCTGTATTTTATTACTGGTTACCTGTCACCTCCAATATTATTTAGCCTGTACTTGCTGATATTTACTACCGATGTGGAGTAATTGGAGGCTGAATATTGACATTTTGTTGTTAGTTTGCATAGCATCATCATGTATAATTTAAAAATGGCATTGCACAGCGACGGCAAAGAAAAAAAAAAAAAAAGAAAGAAATAAAATAAACAATATTTTTATCCTGCATCTAATAAAGTCAGATGTTCAAATTTCATGTATAAATTTAACATTACCAGCATTATAGTCACAGAAAAGAACAAGGATAAATCAAAAAGTTATACATGTCTGTTAGAGCAAATCATGTCTCTTTACCCTGGTGGAGATTTGTTTTCAAATCCAATTCATTTTTCAGCAAAGAATACTCTTGTATTTTGATTCAATTTCATTCTAGCAATTTTATTCACTTGTGTACCTTATTGAGTTCTCCTCCTTCTGATGATTTACATACTGTGAAAGGAGAATTTTTTGGCAGCATCCACGTTGTATAAGGCCAGGCTGTATTAATTCACTGCGTAAGCTGAGCTAGTATAATCAACTATTCCAAAATATAGCTCACATGTTTGTTAGTTATTGAGATTTAAGTGAAAATTCTCTATTTTCTTGGTATCCATGATCACTCTGCCTCTTGGTTCTCTTCTTCCATTCTTCCCAAATCACTGCCTCAAAGTTTGCTACATGGGCCTCTATTGTTCTTCCACTTCAATATCTCTTTTGCAGAAGAATAATCATGCGCTAAGCCTAGAGAGAACCTACCTTCCACAGTTTGATGTGGTTTCCCATCAAGCAAAGGGAATGTATCTTAACTTTAAATGCCCTTTGTACCTCACTAAATCTTCATATGTCCTTGCTCATCTCCTTCATTCATCTCATCTCCATATCACTCTATACATTAAGTACCATCTCCCTGCCTAAAACTTTCTCTTATGCTGTCCCTGGAATGCCATCCATCAATCTCTGATAGGATTTTCCTTTATTTGTGTCTGTAAGTTAGGCAACCAATGTTGTAACAATATCACCTTACGCGTTTCGGGAAAGCTTTCCCTTAATCATAGACATCTATGATTAAGGGAATGCTTTCCCAAAATGCGTAAGGCGATATTGTTACCCATGATACAATAAACCTCTTTATATTTATCCGGAGTGCCGCCTGAACTACTTCTTTGGATCTATCACAGTTGGAACGCTGGTGGCTGAGCAAACGGAGCTCATAGAGCTAATTGGAGAGATTGATGCGGTGGGTGAGTCTTGAGCCGTCACCATTTCATTGACCAATCAATATTGTAAGCCTTACAGTATAGAGTCTACTGCATTTCATACCACCTAGCAACTAATAGTTGTAACTCTGTGGGGTTATTTATTAGAGTCCAATGCCAAAATGTGTTTATTTACTACAGATTCCGAAATTTTAGTGAAAAAAAAACCCCTCACATCAGGATCAGGATTTATTATGCCCCAAGGATGGGAAAAGTCTGAATTCAAGGTTGCATATAAGTCAAAGGGAGAAATCCCGAAGCTACATTGATCTGCGTTGGGTTTCATGCAATAATGCGAAGATTTTGTGGTTTTCAGACAAAAAAAACGAAAAAGTAGGAGTTTTGCACGGAAAGTCCGAAAAATTCGTACAATCCAAGTTTTCCACAAATTTATGGTGTTTTTTCCCGCTCAGGAAAATTTCGGGAAAATGTATTGATAAATAAAGGGGAAAAAACCTGTGCGGATTTGGTCGGAGAACTTTTCAGAAAATAATGAGATAAATTCGGATAAATGGGCCTCCTCATGTTTATTTTTTATTTATTGCACCATTAGTTCCCCTTGTCTGTACTATTAAAAGCTACTAGAGATAACACTCAAGTTGGGGGATATATCTACATATATATATTTTTTATTATCTCCCTCCCAAATGCTAAGCCATTCTCATCAGAAGGAAGCACCCGGTGCAGGTGGCCATAATGTGACACTTAGGGGCACATCTACTAACAATCAAATTTAGTTTTTTTCAACAAATCTCTTAAAATGTGTGTTTTTTCTAATTTATTTTTAACAGCTCAAAAAATCCGAGATTTATTAAGTGTAAAAACCATAGAAACCCTCAAATATAAAGCTTTTCCTGGTAAAAGTTGTTGAGGTCCTATAGAAGTCAGTAGGAGCAACTGTCAACCGTCCATTGCCTCAGGTCTTACTAATAACCTGAAACCGACAGAAGGTAGTGGCATTTACAATGGCTTTATTGCCAGCGTGGCAATTAGAGCTACTCCCTTTGCTTAACGATAAAATATTATTAAATACAAAATTGAACAATGCAGACCCCACGTGAACTCATGGGTGCACATACAGCGACCACCACCACCACCACCCAATCTTCACTGAACAATACCAACGTCACATCTTTGTACCTCCAAACAAGGCAAGACAGGACACACAAAAATTATATTTTAGGTCTTGACAGACTCTTTGCATCACCTGACAAATGGGCAATTAAATTGATACTGACATGTTCCTATAATTAGTGATTGGCGAATTTGCGCCGTTTTGCTTCGCCACAAAATTCGCGAATTTGTGAAAACGGTGCCACCAATTTATTTATTAAATTTTTTTTTTGACGCTGGCAAATTTTTGCCACCGAATTTTCGCGGGCGTTTCACGCAAATTCGCCGCGAATTCGCACCTGGCGAATAAATTCGCCCGTCACTACCTATAATTCATATAGTTTTATCTCCAGTAATGAAGAACGTGGCATGCATTTGTCATACTACTTAGTGAATTTCTGTAGCAAATTGCATGATTGCCTATGCTTGTGTGTCAACCCAAAGCAATTCATTTACCCTTTAACAATGCATAGAGCCATCACTAGTGATGGGCGAATTTGTCCCATTTTGCTTTGTCAAAAAAAATTGAGAATTTACAGCGAAATTCACTGAACGGCGAAAAATTTGCGTCAATATTATTTATTTATTATTTTTACACCTGCGACATTTTTTTTATATGCACGCCATTTTTATCCAAATGCATTAAAGTCAATAGGCGCATCAAAATGTTTTTGCAGCAGCGGATTTTCACTGCAATTTTGTGAATTTATTCGCTGGCGGCAAATGCGGAAATTCACCCATCACCCCACATTAAAACAGTCAAAACAGAGTCAATTCTGTAAGTGTACTAGTTATACATAACAATGTAACTGCAAAAGCCCACAGTTACTACAAATGATATGAGGTCCGATAGGTCAGTGCAGTTTGAATATCCACGTGTGGCCCTTAAAAAGGTACAGCCATTATTTCTATGAACAAAGAAAGTGCAGCAAAACAGTGAGATTGAATTGTTTTTGGTGGTATTTATATTCTGATCAGTATATGCCATCTATTACTGGCAGAGGGTAAACTGCTGTATTGCACCACATTATACAACTGGTCCTCCAGGCAAGTGAAGATATTAATCTTTCATGTACATGATACACAACTGAAGAGTGGGTGTATTTATTTAGTGTAGTAAATAATACATTTATTAGGGATTATTTGTTAGGGTTTGTGTATTCATTTTCAAATTGGAACCCTCTTTCCAGAAAGAAGAGAAGGGGTTAAAAAAAGGAACGAGGCACTGAGAAATCACAATTGAGCTTTTACATTGGAATAAAGGGTTAGTTGTTGCAGCCATCCATAGCAATAGTGAGAACCACTTAAAATGCCATAAAATATTAATCATTTAGCTGCTGGGCAAATTGGTGCATTTGTTCACAAACTAAAATAGTAAAAGCATTGGTTTGTAAGTGGTGGGCATGCTTTTTTCTCCCCTCTTTAGTAAAGACATAGAGAGACAAATAAACCCGGGCAGTTTTCAGCCGAAGGTAGTGACTAATATCCCAAAGTTAGAGCCACCCACTGCCACTGTATAGGGTATAAATGTCAGTCTGTGAGAACATCTGCATAATTAAAGCACATACTGGAAGTCTTCCCTATCCACCATCTTCCAAAGAATAATATGTATCATATAATTTTATACTTATACAGTTATGGATATTAATAACCCCTTTTGATAACAGCAAAGAGCATAGTACAGGTATGATATCTGTTATCCAGAAACCCATTATCCAGAAAGCTACAAATTGAGAAAAGGCCGTCTCCCATGGACTCTATTTTATCCAAATAATTCAAATTATGAAAAAATTAGTTCCTTTTTCTCTGTAATAATAAAACAGTACGTATCCAATACTTGACCCAAACTAAGATATACCTTTTACAAATCAAAACCAGCCTGTTGGGTTTATATGGGGAGTTATTTAACAAAGGTCGAGTTGTGTTTTTCCTAAAAAAAAAAAATCTAGTTTTTTGAGAGTAAGTTTCAGTAAAAAAAATTTTTGGCGGATACAAAAAAAACCTCAAACTTTTCGAGATTTATTATGCCCCAAAGCTACAAAGGAATTGAATCTGGAAATACTGCAGCTAAAACTTGTCGAGGTATTGTAGAAGTCAATGTCAGAGGTCCCTTGAACCATTTGAAGATGTTTTTAGCCTCCATGATTTTCTTTTCACACGAAAATAATTCAAACTATTCAAGGTTTTTTCGACGATAACTCAATCAATTAGAGTATTTCAGTTTTCCCCGATTGCATTAATTTGAGTTTTTAACATTTGAGTTTTTTCATAAGTAAGCAAACATGAGAGTTGTGAGTTTACTCGAGGAGGGAGAGTTTAACATTGAGCAAATCAAGAAAATGAGATGGCAAAATATTTTTAAAGCATGAGCAGAAAAAGTGAAATTATCGAGGAGGTATGAGGGTGGGAGAGACATACTAGATTGTAAGGCAAATTGGTATACCACACAAGTAAGAAAAGAGCTAGTGGGAAAAACAGAGAAGCAAGGACAAAACAATGGTTGAAGTAATATCCAGGACTATGCTAACATATGCGGCCTACCCTATACATTTTAGCAGAGTGATATTTAGAGCAAATGTCCCATTAGCCCTTACACTATAGAGTCTAAACAAATGTTCCAGCTAGTCTTGTATCACTTCTAATTCCATATGTGAGATGATAAAGTGACACCAGATACAAATGAATCTGAAATCTTGCATTATGAAGAGTCACAAAGGGCATGTGTAGAATGCTGAATGGAACCAGATATGTTCAGCTGTTTAGACGTGGCTCCTACAATACCCAGACTATTTCAGAAGATAATGGCAAAGGCTGAAAAAACCCATGATGTCCTTATGTGGACGATATGCAAATGCTAGCATCATGTTAGGGGTCATTTACTTGCACCACAGCTGCAGGCCCACAAATGTCTCAGCAGTCAGTTGTGCAGAAATTCCATTCATTAAAGGTATCCTTTAACACTCACTCCTTATACTTCAGTATAGCTTCTTGCTTCTTATTTCGAACTGAGGGTTGTATTGATGCTGGACACTGTGGGGAACCTGGAGGGCTTGAGAAAGACCGTGAGTGGTCTGAAACGTTACCGGGTGTTTGGGGTCAGAGCCTATGTCCCAATAAAGGCATTTTAAGATAACAAATCGATGACTGGTGCCGTCTATTACTACATTTGGTTCGATGAACGGATTGAGGTTGGAAACCGTTGGACGTGCATCACATTAAAGTATTTTGGAGGTGAGGGTGCTGACTGTGAAAATTGTGACCCTGGAGGCACTGCCACCTCTTAACCAGATGGGAGCTCAAGGGTTCCCACTGTGGCCTGATTCAAACATCTCAGGTAGAGAAGATAATAACAGAGTATCGCAACAACGAACTTCAGTTAAAAATTGTATTCTTAAAAGGGGAACTAAAATGAAAATTTAGTATTAGTGTCAGCATACTGAAATAAGAATCTTTCTACAATTAAAAATTCAGAACCATTTCTGAAATAATCAAGTTTATCTTCACTACTCCTCTCTCAGCACCTGTTTCTCCTCATTCTGTCTTCATTCAGGACTTGGGTGTCAGATGAATGATCCAATATATCATATAGGGGGGCTCGTTTTCTCTAGAAGATGTATTAGAGCTCACTCTCTTAAAATCACCAGGAATCCTGTCTCTCTACATGCAGAATTTGTGCAAAAGGCAGTTATTTTGTTAGATTGTATTTGTACTGGAATCAGTTATTTGAGCGAGTTCTAATTCATCTGCTAGTAAAGGAAGCCCCCACTTAAAAGATATATTATCTATGATATATTATCTAACTGTCAACAATTATCTTACACCCAACTGCTGCATGAGGAGAGAATGAATATAAACAGATACAGAGAGAAGGATAATGCATATAAATTTGATTATTTCAGAAACAAGTACAGAATATTTAATTGATTGTATTTAGAAAGTTTCTTGCTTAAATTAAATTCTCATTTTCGCGATAGTTCCCCTTGAGTAGAAACATGCAGAATGCAACACCTGGAGGCACATTTACTTAGCTCGAGGGAAGGATTAGAATGAAAAATACTTTCAAAGTATTTTTTTGGCTACTTCGACCATCAAATTGGCTACTTCGACCTTCGACTACGACTTCAAATTGAACGATTCGAACTAAAAATCGTTCGACTATTCGACCATTCGATAGTCGAAGTACCGTCTCTTTAAAAAAAACTTCGACCACCTACTTCGCCACCTAAAACCTACCGAGCACCAATGTTAGCCTATGGGGAAGGTCCCCATAGGCTTTCCTAGCAATTTCTGATCGAAGAAAAATTGTTCGATTGATGGATTATAATCCTTCGAATCGTTTGATTCAAAGGATTTAATCATTCGATTCAAACGATTTTTCCTTCGATCGAACAAACAAACTGAGGTAAATCCTTCGACTTCGATATTCGAAGTATTGAACTTCGACGGCCAAATATCGAGGGTTAATTAACCCTCGATATTCGACCCACAGTAAATGTGCCCCCTGGTGTGTTACGTTAGCTTCCACTCTTAGGGGGTTATTTATCAAGGTCCGAATTTATCTCAATATGGCTGCTACAAACTCCGATCTAACCTGCTCGGGTTTTTAACGCTTATTTTAAATTAAATTTTCAGGAAAATTTGCTTTGCGGCAAAAGCTACGATTTTCACTATTTTTTTTGTGAATTTTCCCTGAAATCTCAGAATTTTTCGGAGTTTTCACCCGAAAAGCTCCAAAAACATTGTGAAATTGCCCGAAACCCCCGACACAACCAAAAATCAATTGGACTGTTCCCATTGACTTTTATGCAACCTCGACAGGTTTGAGATGCCGTGTTTTTATATTCGGGCTTTTTAGCCCTCGGGGTTTAATAAATTCCGAAAAATTTGTGATTTTTTGAAAAGTCTGATTTTATAAAAAATCACAAATGGATTTCGGGAATTTCAGGTAGTCGGAGCTTAGTGAATAACCCCCTTAGTAATAAGCAGTCATTGCAAGTCAGTTGCTTCTAAAGCACTAGGCACGTGCTGAATGCCATAAATGACTTCTGCAGCACAATTGCATCTGATTCACATTTGAAGCGCAATTGTGTAGATTTAAACACACAAGCCACAATAGCGTCAGGCGCATCTCCCCTGGAAATTGCAATTATGCTGGAATCATGGGGAAAACCACTGCATTTTGGGTTTGTTTTTGATGTTTTAAGAGCAAACTTAACTTATGGTGGACAATAAGAATACTTTGGTCTTGGAATATAGGAAACTGACAAACATAGCAATAAAAAAACAAAAAAAAAAAACATGCAATTATGGTGTTTACATTGTTTTGTCCAGCCCTAATAGGGCTGTGTTATAAGCCACAACACTCACTATACTGAAGTCAGACAAGAACTAATTACACTGCACAACAAAGAAAAGTGCTTGAGGCAAAATCCTAGCTGGGCACAATGGTGGATTGTTGCAGCAAGAAATGCCTTGCCACTTTTATTTGTGTTATTTTCAATAACATTCAAGAAGAACGGCACTTGGGACATAGATATTTTGCAGGAATATACATTTGCTATTATTTTTCATCGCGCAAATAACACTAAATAAGTAAAACGCACGCAAAACTAAAAGCAGGTTAAGGGCTGGATTGCAGCCTTGAGTGAAACTTACTCCAAAGCAGGTCAGATCATATTGATGGAGTATCACATGAAATATAAATATAAATGAATCTTTTTAGCCATCAAACACATTCTAAAGGTATAATAATTTCCAGAGAAGTGTATTATTTTTCATTTGACCTCCACAGGGTTTTAGGTGAATTTGTGTTGCAGTTCCATTAACTTGTGTTCTTCTTCATTAATAAATAATCCTACCACTTAAGAGCCTTTCTTGTAAATTGGTTTGTACTGTTCCATATAAATAATACAAACGTCTCTGTTATCAACTACCGTGAATGTTTCTTTACCTATGTATGGCATGTGACATGAGACTATGCTCCAATTTCAGCTAGGAAACAGAATAGATAAATAAACCGCTTTGATTGTTTTTAATACAGATTTGCTAGGTACATATGTTCATTGCAAGCCCAAGTATAACCAACATATAGGCTTTACATAAAGGAAAATATACCCTGGATATAAGTATTGACTATAGTAAATTTATTTGCCTTTAAACAAAACTTAAAGGGCACGGAACACCTCTTCTCTGAATATTTGCCCTTTCCCATATTTGTTGTCAAAGCAATAACCTCACATAATATATGACTAGAAAAATAATTCCTAATACATCTCAAAAACATATTATTCTTTACATACTGCTGTTATGGGCTATATTTATATGTGCGGTTCTATTGTTGTTACATCCTAAACCTGACCATGAAGATGACTGACCAACTAGTGTTGAAACAAACTGGCTGACCATCACTGTCTGGGCCTTATTTATCAAAATCCACATTTTTCTGAGTTTTTAAATAAAAAAAGAACGATTTGACATTATTTATTGATAAAAAAAAGAATGATTTAATCGGATCAGAGACAAACTTGATAAAATCAAGCGAAAATCAAGCTCGACTTTTTTCTGTCTTTTCAGAATTTTGTTTCGGATTTTTTCCCTGAAAGTCAGAAATAGTCAGATTTTCAGGTTAATTTCAGCGCAGACCACAAAAACTTTCAAATAGGACAGGGACCTTTCCCTTTATATCTATGAAAGAGTGAAGTTAGAAACGGTTGCAGTCTGCTAGTGAAATTCTGCCACTCTCCATTCATTTCTATGGGATTTTTAAAAGAGTATTTATCAATGGGTGAAAGTGAAAATTCACTTTTTGATGAATATGCCTTTCAAAATGCCATTGAAATGGAGTGTGGCAGAATTTCATTCTAGCAGACTGTGGTCATCTCTAACTTCACTCTTTGATAAATATATCCCATTGACTTATGTACAACCTTGGCAGGTCTGAGATGCCGGATTTTCGGATTCTGAATTTTTACATACTCGAGGTATAATAAATCTTGAAAAAGTTCCAACTAAAAATTCAGATTTTATAGTAAAAAAACTCAACTCAATTTTTGAAGTTTTTGCCATTCAGACTTGAATACATAACCCCCTCTGTGTTAGGGGTCATCATGCCTACTTTGTATGACTTTCTTTCAGTCGAATTGGTATTGGCCTCTCAGCACTTAAAAAATGTCCAGTTTCCAACAGTCATAAGCATGCACAGGATATTGACTGTAAATGATCTGATAATGATGATGTACATCCAGCCATACTGGGTTATATATGACAAGGGTTTGAACAAAGTAAACACCAGAAGGGTCAATTAAAAAATGCAGGGCAAGGAACTAAGTGCACAACCGAGACCAAACCACCATGTTTTTGACACACTTCGTACCCTACACTATTCAAATTGTGCAGAGGGAGCTAAGAATGCAGTGCATGCCTGTTTGGCAACACAGTATTCAATGGGGTTGGGAAAGACAAGTCGGAGCACTTGTTGGGGTCATTGTAAATGCCCACTAAGAATAATTGGTGATATGAAGCTTTGTATTTGAGGTCTTCATCTTTCTATATCCACATTAATTGAACGTAAAGGCTTATTTTTCCATGTAACAATACCACAATGATAGGTGCTCGCTTATAGGTCTCTGGCCTGCAACCGGAGACATGTTTGTAAGGGGCTGATTCACTAACTTCGAGTGAAGGATTCGAAGTAAAAAAACTTGTTTTTTGGGCTACTTCGACAATCGAATGGGCTACTTCGACCTTCGACTACGACTTCGAATCGAAGGATTCAAACTAAAAATCGTTCGACTATTCGATAGTCGAAGTACTGTCTCTTTAAGAAAAAACTTAGACCCCCTAGTTCGCCATCTAAAAGCTACTGAAGTCAATGTAAGCTTATGGGGAAGGTCCCCATAGGCTTGGCTATCTTTTTTTGGTCGAAGGATAATCCTTCGATCGATGGATTCGATTCGAAGGATTTAATCGTTCGATCGAACTATTTGCGCTAAAATCCATAAAATTCGATATTCGAAGTCGAAGGATTTTAATTCCCAGTCGAATATTGAGGGTTAATTAACCCTCGATATTCGACTCTTGGTGAATCGGCCCCTAATAGTTGTAGTCAAAAAAGTGAAAAATTTATTTAGCCCTCCAAAATGCAAGACAGACAATGGGGTCCAAAACGTTGCCTGTCTTGCATTTTGGAGGGCTAAATAAATGTTTCACTTTTTTGACTACAACTATTAGTGTGCCACTTAATCCTCATTCTGACTATTTTTCTATGTAATGCATGAGTTAATTCACCATAGCACAAAAAGAGTTGTGACATCATAACAGTAATACTCATTACAGCCATACATAAAATGACTTAATTCCTTTTTATGATACAATAAATATATATATGCGCCAAATCGCTGGAGACTTACAAATTAAAATAACCAGAGGCTCTCGTTATTCATTTATACACAGGTTGTTATATAAAATTCCCTAATCTATACCAAAAGATTACTAATTTCTCTCACCCGCACCACTTAGAACTCTTATCCCATTTTCCCAACATAACATAATACTTTCTTTTCTTAAGTGAACATAAAAGCATTTAAATAAGAGAAAATGTTTTGGGATTTCCCCTACTCTAGAGGAATAACATTATATTAAACACATTTTATCTCTATTTAAATTGCTAACTAAGAGTCCTTAGTGAACAAAACAAGTCCTTCAATAAGTTATTCCTACGATCTCTTGAGTATATGCAATAAACTGTCACCTCAACAGGCAAACTCAGGATATTTTGTTGTGCTTACTGAGATAGACAACAATTAAAAGCAGAGCAAATAATTCTCACAGGCTACAGGTTCAAGTTAAAAATATGTGCTATCAGAACTAATTCCTTGGAGGCAAGCGGTTCTCTGTTTTCAACCATTATGCGTTCATTTGTTTATAGAAATTACAATACCCAGGTTAGGCCCATTATCATTGTAAGATCTTGGTCTGTCAATTCAAATACAGTATAGATATATAAAACTGTTTTCATTCACTATCAAACATCACAGTATGTATGGCATCAGGTTTATTCTTTGGTTATAGTAGGTATGTTCAAAATCTAGACTGTCAATAATAAATCATCCGAATTTTGAATTAACCAGGGTTGACCTAAATTATTCAAACAAACCTCTTACTGTGCATTCAACTGTATATTGATGCATTTAGAGGGTTATTTATTAAAGTACGAATGCCAAAAACTAAACAAATTTTTTTTTGAGATTTATTATACGCCGAGGATGGAAAAAGTATGAATCCACAAATCCGGCATCTCAGACCTACTGAGGTTGTTTATAAGCAATAGGAGAGGTCCCTATCCTATTTGAGATTTTTTGTGGTCTGCACTGGAATTAGCCTGAAAATCCAACTATTTTGGAATTTTCAGGCAAAACTCCAAAAAAAATTACGATTCACATTTTCGGTAGATTTTTGTCCTGATCTGATTGAATCATGCTTTTTTTTAAAAAAATAAATAAATAAATAAATAAATAAATAAATAAGCTCCAATGGTGGATTCTAGTTTGGGCTGACTTTTTTAATTAACATAGTCAGAAAAATTCAGATTTTGATACTTGACCCCTCCCCCAACCTAGATTCTGTGTTCTGAAATTTTTCTGCAACAAAAATTGTGAATTCAAATTTGAGTTTCAAAAACATGCATTTTTGAAATTTATTAAGCACAAAAAGGCATTGCCATATAAACCTGGTGGGTTAATGCAGAAGTCAATAGGGATTCTGTTTTACATTTTTAAGCAATTTTTTTTTTTATAGGTCAAGTTGATAAGATTTATTTGATATTTGGCAGTTTCATTGAGAACGAAGGGTAAATGTGATTTCACTGTATTCCATTTTCCCCATATTTTAAATGATTGACTGTTTGAGTTTCACGTTTTTTCTTAAATAAGAGTACATTCGACATCTGAATTTTCAAGTTATTTCAAATTAGAAGAAACTTGAAAAATTCAAATGTTGATAAATCTGCCCTTTACTAAACATTGTACTCTGAACTCATCTCTACATACTCACCCAATCGCTTACTACGCTCCTCTACTGACCTGATACTCAATTCTTCTCTCATTACCTCCTCACATGCTCGCATTCAAGACTTTGCTCTTCCACGGTCTGTCCAACTTTCTCCCAACCTTTCTGCTTTCAAAAGATCTATTAAAACGCACTTATTTAGAGAAGTCTACCCTCACTCTGATTAACTACCAAATGCAATGCCACATACAGTACTACATCTCTCACCCACTTAATTCTGATCTCGGCCACTTCCACACCTTGTGTCTTATTCCCTTTAGATTGTAAGCTCTTTTGCACAGGGCCTTCCTCACCTTTTGAACTGGTATTGGCTGTGATGTATGTAACTCCATATGTTCTATGTATATGTAATTCATGTGATTTAATTGTATAAACACATTTACTTTACAGTGCTGCAAAATATGTTGGCACTTTATAAATACAATATAATAATAATACATAATAATAAAGTTGCATTCATAAGAAACACACAGGTCGCTGTACTAAATTTGTGCCCATTTTTTAAAGATTTTTATTCTTGGGGCCCTAGGACCTATAACTATTCATAGTAAATATTACCTGAACTAGTGATGTTGTGAGATTTAAAGTCAAGCCTTGTGGTTGTGAATTAAAAACATACATTTTTAATGAAGAGAGGGCTAAAAAGAACATTAATTAGACAGATAAGAGAACAGAAAAGGGAAAGAAGATTGCAGTTAACTATAAACATAACTCAATGAGAAAGAAGATCATGAAACAACAGAAAGGTAAAAAGTGGTCAAAGTATAGATATACAGATGAAGCAAGAAGCAAAGAGAGCCAATGCACAAAAAAAGACTTTAAAGAAGAAGAGGGCAAAAAAAGAAAATATGCAAACAAAGTAATGTGGAGAGGTCGGAAAGAGAAATAAAGGTAAGAGATAAAAAAAAATGGATGGAATAGAGGAAAAAGTAAATCAGAAGAGATGATGGAATGGCCCAAGAAGACAAAGAAGAACAAAGGAAAGATAAGGAGATGACTCCTTGCGCCATAGTTTTATACAGAGTAATGACTCAGTTAATGGTAAGGTATTTCATTCTGAATACATTTCTTATACGTTCAATAATAAAGAATCAGAACTGCCTATAATTTGAGATGGATCAAATGTTGGCACATTACTGGTTAATCAAGTCAAATGAGTGTGTGTGTAGGGGGCTTGATTTAACAGAACTTTTACACCAGTTACATGGACAGGCTAATATGTTCTTTTTAATTAACACACATAGGGGGTTATTTATTGAAGTCCAAATTTATCTCAATATTTTCTGCTACAAACTCCGATCAAATCCGCTTGGGTTTTTTATGCTTATATATTATTACATTTTCCCCAAAATTTGCTTTGGGAAAACTCAGAAAACTTTGGGGTATTGCGCGAGACCTAGCGCACATCAAAAGAAAAAAAAATCATTGGGAATTGTCCCATCGACTTATATGCAATCTTGACATCTGAGATGCTGGATTTTCTGATTTGGACTTTTCCATCCTCGGGGTTTAATAAATTCTGAAAAATCTGTGATTTTTTAAAAGTCCAATTTTATAAAAAAAAAATCACAAATGTTTGCTGATTTTTGCATTCAGATTTTAGTAAATAACCCCCATAATGGAAACCAGCCACTGCCTACTTAGTATGCCATCAAATCTATTCCTTGAAAAAAGGAATCGCTCTCTCTCTAAGTATTTCGAGGTAAATATATGAACAGCAACCTTCCAGTTTCATATACTATAAATCCTTCCCCTATGGAAAAAATATCATCTGACAAAAAAAAACCCACAAATGTTTGGTGATTTTTGCATTCAGAGTTTAGAAAATAACCCCCATAATGGAAACCAGCCACTGCCTACTTAGTATGCCATCAAATCTACTCCTATATATTTATTTCAAGGTAAATATATGAACAGCAACCTTCCAGTTTCATATACTATAAATCTTCCCCTATGGAAAAAATATCATCTGACAAAGGATGTATTATTTGGTGTTTTGTATCTATTCCACAAAGAATAAGAGCCATCAGTGTTCTGCCCTGTGAGGCAGTGCCCAGTAAAAAAAAAATATATCACACAAAGAAAGTGACTGTTGTATTGTTACAAAAGTGTATGACACACGCCAAACTGAATTCTATCAGGCATATTTATTACGCTCAACATACGGTAGAAAGGTTTAGATAGCTGTCACTAACACCGAGGGGTTTATTAATAGGCAAAAATCAATTGTATGTAGACTGAATTAATGAGATGGAAAAACATGCATATATCAGCTAATACAGGAGGGAATGGACTCAACTGAGGCATTGGTAATGAAGTAGTTGGTCCGACGCAATGATGTGCAGAGTAGCTATGCAGTGAACCAAAGTGCTTGACTGATCGTGTAGGCTGAAACTACAGTAAGGGGGGAAGAAGGGAAGAAAAAAAAAACACTGTGAAATGTAAACACCAGGCAACGGTTTTGAGCACAAAGTTGACCCCTGATGTGCATTCTGCAGACTGCTATCTACAGATTTATAAATAAATGATTAGATGTAAAATCCCCAGGGATTTTGTTCTTTTCCACAGCAATTACTGGAGCAGATTATTACCATTCAAGTAGGGTTCCAGTGAAAGTTCATTGACTGGCAGGAATCATTCATTGCTGTCCCCATGTCTTAAGTTACTGTGACAGAACATCCAATGTTAGCGTGTACAGTGGAAATTTTAACAAGCCCAGTCAATATTCACGGAAAGAACACATTCTCCAGTTAAAATAATAACAGATTAAATTAAGAAAGTATGAAGTTTCACATCTGATCAGTGTCATCCTTGGCATTTTATACCAAGCAATAAAAGTTGCAACACTTGCTGGTTTTCGACGGGCTTTAATTTTCTTACTGAGCCGCTTGGCGGAATATATGCTGAAAATAAACAAAAACACAAAAGAAAGCACAATGCAAACCCCAGTCATAGCGGCCATAGCAATATTTTTCCCAAGCGACGATTAACACATTTGTATGTGTGCGCAAATGTTTTTATTTGCACAGGGATTCTTGTAAAATTAAAAAAAACATATTTACATTAAACATTAAGCAGAAAATGTATGAAATTTTAGTTTCCATCGCAATTCAATTTATCAAATAAAATATGAAAAATTTGAATACAAAAGCAGAAATTAAAATCTGGCCAGCTTCTATAGCAGTCAATGGGAATTGTATTTCAGCATTAAATGCATTTTATAATTCAGCCTACCTATGTTCATCAAGCTTTATAAAATGATTTGTTAGAAAAGTGGTATAAAAACTTGTGCCAACAAATTATATCTATAAAGTTTATTTTACACCATGCATTTAAAATTGTATATTTTATGCAGTAAATGCAATGATTTAAGCAATTATTTAAAACCATTTCAAACCTAGGGTAACCATTCAATACAATGGAAAAAATTGGCAAGAACAAAGATTTTTTCTCTGTGGCAGCTGCTTTTTACTGCCAAATTTACACTGGCCTTTGTTTTCATTTAAAGGAGAATTCAACCCTTAACTTAAAAAACCCTACCCTATGTAGACCCTCCTCCCCCCCCCTAGCCAACTGCTACCCTGGGGAAATGTCCCTAACTTTTTACTTACCCCCCGGTGCAGATTCAGGGAACACAGTTCACGGCAGCCATCTTCCGGGTCTTCGTGTCTTCTTCCCGCGCTCCGGCAGATTCCGTCTATTTTGGCACATGCTCAGTTGTTGCGAACCGGGAAATTGCTCCAACTGCGCATGTGCAGATTACCGAAGACCCAGAAGATAGCTGCTGTGAACTGCGATCCCTGAATCTGCACCAAGCGGTAAGTAAAAAGTTAGGGGCATTTCCCCAGGTTAGCAGCTAGGCTGGGGGAGGGGGTCTACGTAGATTTGGGGGGGTAGGGTTTTTTTTAGTTAAGGGTTGAATTCTTCTTTAAAATCAAAACAAAAGTATATTAAATATGCTGGATATGATGTGGCACAATTGAGAATCTATTATTCAGAATCCCACTTAAATATGTAATGCAACCATGTTGACTGCAAAACAATCACATTGCACAACGTTTTTCTTGTTCTAGAAAGATCTGTGAAATATTTTATTGTATTACTGAACATACTGAATTATTGTATATATTTGCAGCATTCATAAAACAGTTCTATTTCTATGATAACTGTTGGGACGCAGTAGTACAACAGTTAGTGCCACAGATTATGACTGACATGTAAATGAGACCTTTTTTGTCAATTGGTAAAAAGCTATTTCCTTTCTATCAATTCAAATACAAGCTCTTCAGGGCAAGGACCAACCCTTTCTTGGCATTCTGATTTACTGCCATTTACCCTCAGGTGTACATCCCTCTCTAAATATATTCACTATAATTGTGCTTTTAGCATTTTTTCTTTGTCTGTGTTGTATGAGCCACCCTAAGTATGTTCAAATGTGATACCTTTCAAACAGATACACTTATACATATTCATGAAAACTCATGACCATCCCATTCAGTGTAATAATTGCTATATTAGGCAGAATGTCCTGAGGTCTGCCAGAAACTGAGCTTGGCAATTACCAATCAGGCGTATTCTATGCATGCTGTACAATAGCAGAGGGTGTCCAAATATATTAATTCAAGATGGCCAGTCAATACATCGCAAGGCCAAATAACAGTCCTGAAATAAGTCATATGAGGACATTATACCCATGCACAACTTACGTAAAAATACATCCCATATATAGCCAAAGGTTTCTGGACAGCTGATTTGTGATTTCCGTCCCGTATTCACTTATTCACTCCTCTTGATGCAGGTCTATTATGGGCTTAAAATGCATACATGCAACTACTACTTATGTAGTAATTACAATTATTATTAGCTCATTACAAAATAATGCTAATTGACGTTAAGTGCTGGTCAAAAATGCAAATAATAAAAAAAAAAAATCTGCTAATACTTCTCAGGGAGTTCTTCTGTTATTGGCAATAGTCTTCTTGCCTAGGACCAAACTATGTAGAAAATTCAGGCTGCCAATTCCCCTATGACCGGGCACCAGGACACGCTGCTTTGGTTTTGAGATGTGGTTTCTCCAATTTGGCTTAGGACCAAACTATGACATGTAACCCTACTTGTTGAACTGTATACATCTTGACATTATCATAAAAGAGAATGGTCAGGGATTTTGTGCTTTGTTTTTATAAAACAAAGAATAATTTGTAATTTTGAGTATGCATGTGTCCAAGTTCTTTACATTACCTTTGCATTTTCAGCGTCAGATTTTTATATGTTCCTTATCCTGATTGCACCTTCTTGATGTGCAATGCAGGAACCAATCTTTTTGAAAAACAAAGATTAGTGATCCCTAATATTGCTTGGGTAAAGTGGGAGCCAAGATAAATAGAGTGGAAACAATTTAGAAAAAGAAGAAAATATGAAAAAAAAGAACCTGGGGCACACTAGATTTGGATCTTAACATTGTACCTGCATCTCACTGACATGAACATCCAATCTATTTGCATAAAGAAGGAGAGGTAATAAGTAGGTACTGGAGGCCAATATTTTTAGCTATATTTTAATCCTGGGTAGGCACTGGTCAACTCCATTACTTCAAAAGTCATTTACCTAATCTCTTTTGAATCACAGTTTGTCTCAACATTTTGCAAAGAATGCACATTTTTGCAAGACTTTTGATTCTGTTGAAATGAAAGGAGCTGGTACACAGCATTTAGTTAGAGAATACTCAGTTCTAAGAAAATTTTATGTAAAACCTCTTGGCATATTTTTAAAGAGCACAAAAATAACCAAAAAAAAAAAAAATCAAATTGCTGCCAGTGTGGATGCGTCATTTTGCACTTATACAATAACCCCACGTTTATGTTGTTGTGGTTTACATATATTTTTCCAAGATGCATCAGCTATGTCATTGAGGAAATTATTTCAGTCACAATGGATGAGTAGAGGGCATCCTAGCTCCTTCTGTTATCCACTGCTCCCTGCATGGAGGTTTTGAATGATGAGGAAGATGGGGATGTGCATCTTATACAGAGCTAGTATGAAGCACCTTTCAGGATAAAAAATCCTTTATCCCAAACACATTGCTCAGACATTGGACATCAACAACATTTCAGGCCGTCGCTGACCTTTTTTCAAGCAAATGGTGCTGTATAGAATTCCCAAAATGGGTGGTGGTTGTTAAAGTAGATGCACCTTACAGAAACTAAGATTAAGATAAAGTAGATACAGAAGCTGACTTTTGTGACTGCCAATTGCTGCCTCTTCTGCATTCAAAGCAGAGCCCAAGAGCTGCCAGCAATGAAAAATAGGGAGGTATATCTTGACATTGATTGCATTTATAATTTGTACATGAAATAGTCAATTACAGCCATTTTAGGCACCCCCTTGAACTATTTCCAGACTTGTGTTGCTTCTTGACTCTTTTTACATTTGAATGTGACGCACAGGTAAAAAAGGTTTGGGACCTCGCCCTAAACTAAATATTGAGTCAAAGCCAGGGGCTAAGCATTGGGCCTCTACACATACTGCACAATCAAATATCACTATATATTGAGTATATGTTGTAGTAGGTTTCTTAGTTCCAGATATATTTACACTCTCATTGACTTTCAAGCCTCCACATTGCCATATGTGATGTGTATGTGATTACCTAGCAGGACTATTCAATTGCTCTGCACAAAAGGTTATATGAAGCAGAATTCCGACAGCTGCTTAGAAGAAGCTACTTACTTTTTCTGCCATGGAAGCTTTCTCAAAACAACAATCTGTTGCTATAATTCTAATAATGACCAGCAGGCAAGAAAATATCTGGATTTTTGTATCATCAATAAGGTAAAAGGTCATACTTGCCACTCACTATCAAGATCAAAATAAACACTGCATGAAAACAGCAGCCTGACTGTTACTGATTCCGACAGTGCCTACACCTCCCTCGCGCAGTACAGTCATTCACTCACATTAGACCTAATGAAATGATTTTCCACCTTAACTCTAACAAGGTAAATCGCACTTACTTTATTACAGCAACTGAACAGATTGCAAAGAAATAAATAAATAGACTGGTGTGCCCACTTTAAAGCTGTACAACACACTATGAGGCCTGTTATAAAGAGTCAAACCAGGAAATTGGCCATTTTTTTTAGTAATGGTTTCATTTTGGAAATAATTCTTATTTGAAAATATGGATGCTTTCACTCAAATAAATAAATGTTTTGGTCAGCTTTTTACAATTTGAGGGCCCAGTTATTAAATTTACAGAAAATTGTTATCACATTTTTTTTTTTCAAATTCAAGTTTTCCAAGCCCACATTTTCGAGATTTATCAAAACAAATCTCAACCATTTAAATGAAACAACTCGGCAGCTAAAATCTGTCCAGCTTCCTCTAAAGTTATTTTCTATGTATTTTCAATGTTCAAGCTATTTTATGTCTCAAGGTTTTCAAAACTGTTCCACTGTTACAAGTTTGTAAATATTCTAGTGATCAAGTTTAATCACAATTTTGTTCCCCAAGATCAAATGTCAATAAAGTGCCATATAATTACGTATACTAGCATAGTTTTTTTTTACCATAATCTGCATTCCCCCCACATTTATTTGCTAAAATTCTAATTTTTCTCATTCAAAAAAAAAATAAAAAATTAGAATAGTGCAATGTTATGGCATTATCAAATGAAAACCAGAGCAGATCACAATGTGAAGAAACATCTAAACATCTTCAGGGACATCTGCTATTGACTTCTACATGACCTCAACAGGATTTAGTTGAATATTTTCTTATTCAAATTTTTAGCAGCTTTGGGGTATAATAACTCTAAAAATTCAAGGTTTTTTTTCCCCCTTTAAAAAATTAGAGTTTTCCCCTTTAAAAACTTGACCAGAAAAGATAGCTTACACAGATACTATAGCAATAAAATGCACACACTATTACAGGTATATATATTATTTGAGAACTATCTGAGTAACCCAGGTTCCACCAAAATATGTGAATTCCATTTTGATTCATCTACCTTTAATTCATATGGTTTTACTGACTGCAGGGAGATTTGCGTGAACACAACTGCTCTTGCGGTAATAAATGACCTCTAGTATCTTGGTGCATCTATTTTATAACTCCTTGAGCAAAGAGAACTACAAACACAGTGAATGTACCATTTATTAAGCCTCAATTTTTTCTGGTCGAGGTTTTTAGGGGAAAACTTTTTGCGGAAAAATATAAACTCTAATTTTTAGAAATGAATCATACCTCAAAAACTGCTATAAACCCGAATACGTCATCTCAAACTTGTCGAGGTCATGTAGAAGTCAATGGTAGATGTCCCTGAAGTTGTTTCTTGACATTGTGAGCTGCGCTAGATAATCCATAAAAATGAACAATGTAAATTACTCTTGTGTAACCATTACATCTGGTAAAAAGACAATTAAGAAACAGGCATATGATGTAGGTGGCAGAGGAGATGAAACTTGTATATACAATTTGGACAAATTTGTGGAAATAAATGCCTTGAGAGACTGGATGTAGAGTGACTTTGTCAACTGTAATGTTAAATAGTGGGATTGGGCCTGGTTTATGTGGGACTATAAGTAGTTAAGTCTTGGACATGGTAAATTTAAAGTGGTGAGCAACCATCCAAGACACTAGTGAGGTTATTTATCAAGGTCCAAATTTATCTCAATATCGGCTGCTACAAACTCCGATCTAACCCGCTCGGGTTTTTAACGCTTATTTATTATTACATTTTCCTGAAAATCACCTTTGCGGGAAAGGCTCAGATTTTCACGATTTTTTTTCGTGAATTTCCCCCAGGATTTTCTCCGATTTTTTCGTAGTTTTCACCCAAAAGCTCAGAAAACAGTGAAATTGCCCGAAACCCCCGACACAACCAAAAATCAACTGGACTGTTCCAATTGACTTTTATGCAAACTCGACAGGTTTGAGATGCCGTGTTTTTATACTCTGATTTTATAAAAAAAAAAAGACACATTTTTCGGATTTCCGGGAATTTCAGGTATTCGGAGCTTAGTAAATAAACCCCCTAGTCATTCCATGATTTGTGCCTGAATAGCAGGGTTCAGATTAGGGCAGGAAATTAAGGTCTGTGTGCCATCTGCATAAAGGTGATAGGCAAAGCGGAAGTAAAGAGGTCACTAAGAGAGAGAATGTAAAGAGAAAACAGAAGAGACCCTAAGACAGACCCTTGTAGCACCCCAACAGAGAGATAAATAGGTGGAACAGTATTGCCAGAAACTGTTACAATGAAGGTGCACATGAAAACCATGATAAAGCATAACCCAATACAAACATTTGTAGATGTTTTAACAGAAGAAAATGGTCAACTGCATCAGATGCTGCTCAGCGACTCACTAGTATAAACTATGGAAAAAAAGATTTATCATGGGGCAGATTTTTTACAAATGCCATGTAATGACATTATGTAAATCATAAACATATAATTAGACAAACTATTTACAGCAAGAAGAAAGCACACATTTGGGGCAATTTATGACCCACCCATTAGTGGGAATGCTACTATAATAACCTCCAAAATAAATATTTTACAATATTTTTATAAAAAGGAATAAAAA
The DNA here is from genome assembly GCF_017654675.1 of Xenopus laevis. Lineage (NCBI taxonomy): Eukaryota > Metazoa > Chordata > Amphibia > Anura > Pipidae > Xenopus > Xenopus laevis. Next base: position 17,381,007 of record NC_054383.1, read on the forward strand.
TAAATATTTTACAATATTTTTACAAAAAGGAATAAAAAAAAGGAATAAAAATAAATATGTTACAATATTTTTACAAAAAGGAATAAAAATAAATATTTTACAATATTTTTACAAAAAGGAATAAAGAAATGATATAACAAGTTTCTCTAATATGTACAACACATTACTTTTTGCTTAAGACAGCAGGATTCAGAAAAAAATCCTGTACTGTAGCATGAGCATCAAAGTGTATTGATTGAAAACACCAAATGCAATTCACAGCACCAAATTTATTGTAGCACGTAGGCTAAAAAATATCTTTGGTGTTTCCAATCAATACACTTTGATAGAATGTTTACTTGCTTAACTGGCTTGCCTGAATAAAACTGCTCTTTAGTCTGTACTTTTTTCGGATGTACTTTGCTTTATAGCAGCCCAAAACACGCACTTACAAATTGCGATAAACAGGGAAACATTGAAGTTCTGCAGCTCAAGAATCTTAGAGAGGTAATGAGAAGCTGTAGGAGGCCAGAAGTCTTAAACTACTACAACAAGCTATATAGGTTAAACATGAAACAGACCATCAAACTAGGAAGTAGATGACTTAAAGGTGAACTAATCTCTACATGTCTGTATAGGGTAAAATTTCAAGGAACTAGAAAATGGTACACTCAAAAGCTTATTTATCATCAGTTTCATTATAGTGGTTTTAGAGGTTTTTGAAACCACGACTAAACTCACTTTCTCTAAAATCACAAATGTCATGAAATTTATTAAAAGACCCAAACTAAAAAGCACAAATGGGAAAAGTTCCAGAAAACTCGTGAAAACCTCAACTTTTTCGACTTGTCGCACAATAACCACAAATTTTTCGATTTGCCACACAAAAGCCTGGGTCAAAAACACCCGAAAACCTCTAAAACCACGAATCAAAGAAAGATCTCCCAGTTGTAAAAGGGACAGCTGCCATTGACTTCTACATGAGTTTGACAGGTTTAAGCTGGAGTATTTACAGATTTGGAATTGTCGCAGTTTTGTCGCATAATAAATCACGGAAAAGATCAGCTTATTTTCTTGCGAATTTTTGTTATTTTTTTAAACAAAAAGCCTGACCGGAAAAAGTGTCGGTTTAATGAAAAGGCCCCTCAGTAAAAGTAAAAATAGTGACCATTCTCAGTATATATATATATTTTTTTTCACTAAAACAGTCATGTTGCTGAGCTCTTATAAGAAATATAGTTTGCCATTCTTGCAATTCTTACAAAACATCTTCGATTAAATCTGCCACTTCAACTTCCACTTTCACTCTGATTATCCAGGAGGAAAGACCTTTTCGAGAAGAGTGTCATGAGCTGCTATTAGGCCTGCCAACTGATTTTTGGAATGGAGTAATATTTGAAAAAATATTAGAAATGATGGACCATGTGATAAACAACAACTTAAATGCATTAATTTATTTAGAAATTAGCTATACTTTCTTCCACAATACAGGCAAGTTGATAAAAAAACATAACCTCTGTTGAAGAGCTGTGGACACAACTGAAATGGCTTGGTTATGATACAGTAGTTCTCATAATATCACATAAAAAACAAATAAACACCTTATTATAAATAAATGTATTTAGGATCTTTTTTATTCTCACAAATATATACCATGCCCTACCCACAGTGATATATTTAAAGACCAATGGTACCTTGTCAAAATGATGGGAATTTGTTGGCTCTATCACCCTCTAGAGTAGATCTGTCTCGGCATGTGCCATTTCCTCTCTCCTGCATGTAGCAGTGCCAGTCACCAGCACATAGTAAATCACACCACCCTGGGCAATAATACTATACAAAAGAGTTCCCCATCTGTTCCACAAGTACAGAAACCCACAGTGTCCCTGCAGTAACAATGTATAACTCATATTTCCATTGGCTTGCAAGAACCTTTCTCAAATCACCAAACTATGTGCAGTAGTTCCAACCAAATTAGCTGGAAAAGAGTAAAATGCTTGATGGTCACAGTAAAACAAGGAAGACAGAAGGGGGCCCATAAAGATAAGCGGGAGATGAGAGGCAGTACGGTCTTAGAGTAAAAAGTAGTGTATGGAGTCATAGCAATGATTGCCAAAGTTCTGCAAACTCAACACCAGTGACACAGTAGTTACCGGTATAAAGGTTAATGTACTATAATGCTAGTTAACACAGCGTTTATCATAATTTGCAGAATTAACTCTTTCCCTTTTTTTAATGGCCTACCCGTTATCACTTTCAAGCGGTTTCCCTTCATATTACACGGCTAGTTGCAATTCTAATGAATCTGTACACAGGGGAAACTGCAGCTAGTTGAGAGTGAAAGGGCAACACAAACAGATTACAGTTAATCTTACAAAGGGAAGCCGTAACACAACACCTTGTATATATGGTTATTTGGTTAAATGAACCTCTCCAGATTTTATCTTGTTCATTTCCTTTAAACAGAATGTCCGTGTTTATTGGGACCATATGACTCCTTTGGACATTCACTCTTCAGTTACAGCAGAGAAATAAAATAGTTTATTAAACAAATATATTTGTACTTGTGCAGGTATATTGAAAAAATATCTACTGTACCACCTGTAAATTACAACCGTCTAAGCTTGCATGTTCTCAGTCATATTACTCACTGTTCTCAGTTCCAAACTGTCTCTGGAATGTCAGCAAAATAACGATTTACTGGATATATTTCTGTGTTCAGAGGATGTCAGGAGAATGCTACCAGCCTGAATCCATAAATCCAAAGGTATTGGCCAGTACCAAATGGCCTCATATAGCTCTGACCCTAACTCAACTGAACACCCATGGAGTTCTAACCTCAAAATATGAATTTAGAGTTTACTACACACAATTCGCCAACTTTCTATTTATTCCTATAGAATAATGCTGAACAATGCTCAAAATAATACAAATACTTCTAAAAATTCAAGTTATATAGTGAAAAAAATCAGAAAACCCTTAAAAAATTTAAGTGATTTAAAACAGTCCAAAAGGATCAGCACAGCTCCCACTGACTTCTATAGGAACTCAGACATTTTTTTTTGTATTTGAGGTTTTCGTGGTTTTAACTCTTAATAAAACAAAAAAATGTATAGCTTTAAAGAAAAAAATTGGGAAAAAACACAGTTTTTTAGAGATTTGTGGGGGAAAAATAAAAATGTGATTATTAGTAAATGGGCCCTTAGCTTTTTTTTTCCATGATACGTCAAAAACACGGAGAAAAAAGTGTTTTCTGAAACCACAAATAGTCAGGATTTATTAATGAGATAAGTCACAAAAAATAAAAAACTGGCGAGGTTCAATACATTTTTTCTATCTTTTGATTTTCTTACAATGTTTCTCGCTGGCGCGCAATTTTTTTACGGAGTAAAACTTTTAGGAATTATTTTAAAAGGTCCTTCATCTGAGAAAACATGGGCACTGTACTTTTTCTGCAATAAATGTGGCTACAAGCCTTGCACCTTCCTTACTGTTCCCCCAAGTTCCTATTTTCTATGTTTGGTGAATGTTTCTTGGCAAACACTAACCTCACATTTTGATAAATCTGCCTCCTATTGGCAAACCATACCAAGAGTAGAGTTGGTTAAAGAAGCAAAGTGAGAAGCAAATTCAAACTTTTTCATATTATCAGCTGAAAGCCTCACATTTTTCAGATTATCCAGAGCAGATCACCATGTCAACAAACAACTGCCATTGACTTCTACATGACCTTGACAGGTTTGAGATATCATATTTTCAGATTTTAGCAGGTTTTGGTATGATGAACATCAAAAAAGGCTAGGCTTTTTTTCTCACCAAAAATTTTGAATTATCTCCCCTAAAAATCTTGACCAGAAAAAAAATTAAGGTTTAATAAATGGGCCCCTTGGTGTCAGAGTGAAATGTTGGACAGGCAGATGAACTATTAGTAAAACAGTGTATGAGGATTTTTATAAACATCTTGAAATTCCATGACCTGTCTATAAGGTTAAATTCTTATATCAATATATTTTCAATTGGGTGCGTAATTCTTTCTAGATAGATATATTAGTGGATAGATAGATAGATGATAGACAGGATATAACGTAAAACTACATTGCAAAGAATAACAATTGGGAGGGAAAATCCAATTATTTTGTGTAATTCATTTTTTAGTTGTTGCTAGGAGTACCACTGCAACCATCACTATTTTGATAGTCTCAGGCTTTTTAAAGATCTTATTCAGCTTCAAATATTTCATGCAAATAAAGTCTTTAGATGTAAAATCACATCAAAATATGGTGGCTTTACCAGAACTTAACTGAAAGTAATTCTTTTAACTCAGCCTACTAGTATAGTCCAGAAAACTGATTTCTTGGCCCCTTTCATGAGCTAGCAGAGCATGAACAAAAAGCCACACAGTTTCAGTAACCATATTGCTGACCTTGATGGATGTCATTAATTTCTTCCTGAACTTGCTGTTGACATGCTGCTCACTATGCAGAGTGTTCAGGTGGATAGCTATGCCCAAAGTTCATTATACACAGCTTGTACCATTGTCTGTCTGTGGGAGACATCAGTTGGGCACAGACTGCTCTGTGAGGTCAGTAAACCTATACAATTCATTATCAAAGCCTAAAAAAACATCAACTGCCTAATATAAACCATACTACACAGTAAAAATGCATGGATCACTTCCAAACAAAAACATTCTGAAAGTCTGTCTTCAGTAGCAAAAAGAAGTATTTGAAAACAAAGGTAGTCTAGAGAATATACAAAATATACAATTAAATAATATACAATTACATAATAGTGCAATCCATCTGTAAGAACTAACCCAGAACTAAGCAGACTACCATATTCAGTGTAGCCTAACCATTTAATAAAATATAAATTCTTGAATCTAACTTGCTTGGGTGGTGAAAGTCTTTCTTTTGCCTTAGGCAACTCAGACAGCCTAAAGCAATTGCACCCCAGCAGCCAGATAAAAATGGAAGTTGTTTCTGAAGGTTACATGCATTATATGGAAGGTTGAAGGTAGTAGTTGGATCTCTTCTTGTATTTGTCAAGACAATCATGTGTTGGGCTTTAAATTTTGCAGTACTGTGCTCATCATCTGTATAGTCACTATTTTTGAAATGTCAGTCTTCTGAACCTAGAGATTGTTGAATTAGTGATCTGAGTTATTGTTCAGGGGATTACTTTGCCTTTGTTCAACAACACAATATCAACAGTAATGTATATTTGTTTGTTTTTGCATATATACCGTATATACTCAAGTATAAGCCGAGTTTTTCAGCCCCCAAAATATACTGAAAAACTCTACCTCGGCTTATACTCGGGTCAAGCGCAAAAACGGTCGCTGGTGTCTAAGAATAGTCGCCGGCATCTAAGAATAGTCGCCGGCGCCTAAGAATAGTCGCCGGAGTCCAAGATTAGTCTCCAAGAATATTCGCCGGCATCCAAGAATGGTCGCCAGCATCTAAAAACGAGACGCCGGCACCTCCAATGGGAGCAGAAACCCTCAATTTTTTGATTGAAACTTACCAGAAGCTGCTGCATTTTTCACCCTCGGCTTATACTCGAGTCAATAAGCTTTCCCAGTTTTTGGAGGTAAAATTAGGTACCTAGGCTTATACTCGGGACGGCTTATACTCGAGTATATACGGTAAGTATATAGGCTATAGTATCAGTAATGCCCTGGGATCTTTTTGGAATGTGGAGCACTATTACTTTAAAACCTTTACAATGTTAAAAATAATACAAATAAATAACTGTTTCACCATGTGCTCCATGGACATAAAAGATTTAATGAAGGGGAGCCTTGACCAGGTCAGAAGGGCAGGGGTAAAGTGACTATAGAGCTAGTAAAAGATGGAATTATAGGGAGTTCCTCTTCTACTGGGGTAGTGCAGGGAGAAACATCACATCCTCCCGTCTCTAATGAGTTTTTATCTCAATTAATTGGTTCAGGTACAGCTATCATGTGGAAAGGGGAAGGAATGCTCGCTGGGTGGGTAGTGCTTAGTACAGCATGGGTAGTGGTCCCAGGATGTGGAGATGCAAAGTGAGACTTAAAGCATTGCTGCACTTGGTGGCTGGCATGACGGGTTGCCTATTATTTCTAAGAAATGAGTGAATTCCTTGACGCTGCCCCAGTCAAAACTTATTTAGGACTAGTTGGAAAATGGCTTGGCATTCTGGTATTTTTGAGTTTTCTACATAACAGGTTTCCAAATATATATATATATATATATATATATATATATATATATATATATATATATATATATATATATATATATATATATAATATTTTACAGGCAATTAATGTTCCATAGTTTTCGTTGTTTGAAAGACCTTGAGGTTGTAATAGAGCTTCATTCAGTTTGTGCAGCTGATTGGATGTTATACATTATGTCATCCCAAGAAAACAGAGTGGAAAGATAACCAACCAATGTGTCAGCCATGACACTAGCTTGTGAGCGCTTCTCTCTGTATTCTGATACTAACAACCAGTGATGTGGGCTATCGAGATAACTTTACTGCTACCATAAAGAAACTTACAGGCTACATTGCTAGAACTTTCCTTAGAAACAATTTACCATATACACACAGTAATAAAATCCCAGCTGAGCAGTTTAGCAAATCCCATCACCCCTGGGTTTTTAAAAGGTAGAAATCAAAACTTCTCATTACTGGAAAAAATTCTCTGATGGAAAGTAGCCACAAGCAACTGCACTTATAAAATATTCCAGCCACAAAAGTTGGCTGCTCTTTTAAATGGATTAGATATAATTTCAATAGGGCTACCAAGAAATAAGCTTCCCTACACATAAAACAAGAATAAAGGCTTTTTTTTAATAATATTATTTATTAAAAGGATCCATTGCTTTATAGGAATGCGAGGTACAAATATAACTTTTTATAAAAATGTCAGTCACCATTTAAAAAAGTGCTATACAAAATATAATGAATTCCAAAGTGCATGGCTAGCCACTAAGCCATTAAGTATTTTGATGAACAGGACTGGGCAGCATCCACTGGGTTAAAATAGATCAGTACTGCATCCCAGAATGGGTTTGAAGACCCTCATTTATCATAAATAAATAATGTTAGTGGTTTTAAAACTAGCCTGAAATATAAGGCACTTTTAGTTCTTTTACCATAAAAAGTGTGATCTCTGGAGAGACCTGCAACGACTCTAACTCCGTAATCCTGCCAGTATACGGCAAGGTCTATTCCATCTTTCAGAGAATGCACTTGGAAATGTTCCACACGCTTGGGACCGAAATGCCTCTGTGTTATCCAGAGGAAAAAAAACAAGCAGTCATCAAAAGCACAATATGTTTTCTACTGTTCTACGTTAGAAAAGGAAATCCTCACATTTAAACCTGCTAATGATAAATATTAAAAAAAAATCTACAAAGATGGAGACAATAAATAAAGTAAATTCCCAGTGAGAAAGAGAACGACATTATTAGAAGAGTCAGGTTTATAGAATCATGCTGAATGAATGATTTTCCATGTTTATAAACACTGGTCGGCACTGGGTAAGTAATGTGAGTACGGGAATAAGCCATGACACTGAAATATGGATTTAATTTTTTACAGCTATTTTACTTTTCAACTGAAAGTCTTCCAACTGAGACTCGGCCAAATGCTAAAGGACCCAAGAATTTCACACACATCTCCGCTTACATTCTTTTTGGAAATATACACGGATATGAAACAATGGGGAGGGTGGACAGTATGTTCACAGTATTTTGTTTTTATTGTAAAGTTACATGTTTTACAATCTACCTCTGTACATTGAATAAATTAGCGGTTTTGGCTACTGCAATTTTGCCCGTAGAAGGCACAAGCACACCTTAATAGAAGCCAGTATCCAGTATGTAGCAGCTCAGCTACAATAATGCTGCAGGCAGAAGTATAAAGGAAGTCTTTGTTCATTTCAGCTGAGTGGTACAAGCTTTCTTTAATTTTGTCCCTAGGGACTTTAAATATCTCAGCAGGCAACCACCTCAAGAATGCACCGCCTGCCTAATACATCAATATCTACAAATAAACTGCTAATTAATGTGTCTTCCTTTCAATTCTGCATAGTGTGGCATAAAGTCGAATTTCAAACATGCACTGAAACTGGAAGAACCAGGCGTTTCTAAGTTCAAAACCATGGTTGCGCCTGCAGTATAAGTGGATAACCAAGGGATCCCTCTTACGTGTCCAAAACTCATGTGGAAAAAGAATTTCATTTGTTCACACACGTTGACGATAGATTTCTAGAACACTAGAGAGGTTTGAAATGTAATTCTGTTATTTAAATCTCTTTATGAATTATTTCTAAAGCATCAATAGCTCTCTCAGCATGATAACATGGGCAGCAATAATGCAAATTCTGGGACAGAGAGAGAGAGAAATGAGGCAGAAGAGGAGAGGGTCCTGTTTAATCTCCCTGTATAAGAAAATACAAGAAAAAGTGGTGCATAAAGGAACAAAGTAGGAAAGGGGGGGACAGGAAAAGCAATGGTAGAACTGTTTTTTTAGGAACTTGAAGGCATGTTTATGAGCAAGTTTAAACACTGGGTTATTGTAGTCAGATTACGATTACAATTAGGTCCAATGATTTAGTTTTAGATGTTCTGTCATATTTGTAATTCAAAATAGTTTATGCCATTTCACCACAATTTAAAGGAGAAGGAAAGCTTTATCAGAAAGGTCTATATAAATACACCAGTAAACCCTAAAAGTAATTCTGCTCTGAGCCCTCTGTCAAAAGAAACACAGCATTTCTTTCCTTTTATTGTGTACTCGTGGGCTTCTGTATCAGACTTCCTGTTTTCAGCATAAACCTCCAGGGCAGGGCTTGAGCATGCTCAGTGTGCTCCTCTCCCCCTCCCTCCTCCCATCCCTGCTGTAATCTGAGCTCAGAGCTGTAAGTGAGCAGGGAGAGACTCAGGCAGGAAGTGATGTCACACCAAGTTTATATGGCAGCTTCTATCCTAAACAAACAAAGACAGTGCTAGAGCTGTTTACTCAGGTATGGTAAAGCATTCTGCAGAATAAATATAGCATTCTAGCTTGCACTATTGAGGCTAATCTGTTGGAAATAAACCGTCTTGGAGATTTCCTTCTTTAAATTGTGGGGCAATTTTTTTCAGTAGGTTTATATAAACAATATGTATTATATATTGCTATAGAAACATGGCAAAAATAAAAAATAAATAGATACTTAAACCCACTGACCAGGGGCCAACAACCAGATCACAAGACCTGCTGGCAAAGGACCACATGAATGGGTCGATGCAATCCACACTCAATTGGATTTTTGGCCAGATATCAGTATGGCAGGCGGTTGGAAAGGGCCCATATATGGGCAAATAGCTGACAATTTAGTCTGGAGGACCATACAATTTTAAACCCTTTTTTATTAGATTATAACACAGGAAAGACAGAGCAGGTGAATCACGTTGCTTGCAAGCAGGCTTCAAGAAGTTTGCCAATATAGGATATAAAAATCACAAAACGCATTGAAGTCAATGGGTATCAAAATAATTTTGACGAGCAAAAGTTTTTTGACGTGCGTGACAATTTTTATATGGGCTACTATTTTGTTCATATGTCCATACGCATTGAAGTCAATGGGTATCAAAATAATTTTGACGAACAACATTTTCTTGACGTGTGTGACAATTTTTATATACGCTACTATTTTGTCCATATGCATTAAAGTCAATAGGCGTCTGAATAATTTTGAATGACGACAATATTTATGCGCACATCAATATTTGTTGCGCCAGATTTTTCGACTGCAATTTTTCAAAGCATTTTCGCAAAAACATACACGGACGGCAACAAATGGAAATTCGGCACAAATCCATGTCTGGCGAATTTATTCGCCCATCACTTATCATACGTTCTATTTTGTCAGCTAAGATGCACTAAAATGTCATGTGAATATTGTGTTTTTTATGTATGCAGTATTAATATTACTATACACATATCTAACAAATCAGGCAGTGTCCCATCCAAAAACATCTTGTGTTAGACCTATCACGATTTGTGGAGCAAGAACCTTGGGTCTATTTGGAAGATCACACAAATGTCATAGGCAGGACTGTAGAAACACAAAAACAGTTTAGGCAAGATATACAACCAGAAAGGACCTTTTAAATTCAGATTTGGAATCAACGTAAGGTCACAAAGCAGCAGTGTGTGACTGGACACGTGCATGCTGTGATGCACAATGTGAGTTCCGAAGTGTGTATATGCACACAAACCCAAGAACCGGTGTTTCAAGAGGTAGGGAGGCCCAGTCTCCCGGGGCATTTCAAAAGTCAAATGGCCAGTGATAAGAGTTAGGCTAATTGAGATATCTTCACATGATTCCTCTTCCCATTACATGCCCATATTTCAATGACAAAATAAGTCAAAACTTCAAAACACTCTTCACCCGCGAGGTGCAGTACATGACAGATAGTTGAAATTGGTAAAGCTCCCTTACCTTCTTGCAATATGACAGTATGGATGAAAGTGCTTGAATGATGTCAATGTTTCAGATTGGTTATGGGGTTTTGAAAACAGAACAGAGCCCAGGCTAAAACACAAAGGAGCCCATTTATGAAACCTTGATTTTTTTTCTGTTCAATGTTTGTAGGGGGAAAACTCAGATTTTTCGTGGAAAAAAAAAACCTTGATTTTTTTTGAGATTTACCATACCCCAAAGCTGCTACAAATCGAAATGGAAACACCATCAAGTCAATGGCAGATGCCCCTGAAGTTGTTTCTTGACATTATGATCTGCACTTGATAATCCATAAAACAGAGTTTTTGGAGAATCAATCGTACAATACGGGGCACATTTACTAAGTTCGAGTGAAGGATTAGAATAAAAAATACTTCGAATTTCGAAGTTTTTTTTTTGGCTACTTCGACCATCAAATTGGCTACTTCGACCTTCGACTACGAATCGAACGATTCAAACTAAAAATCTTTCGACCATTCAATAGTCGAAGTACTGTCTCTTTAAAAAAAACTTCGACCACCTACTTCTCCACCTAAAACCTACAGAGCACCTACCGGAAGGTCCCCATAGGCTTTCTAACCAATTTGGGATCGAAGGAAAATCGTTCGATCAGTGTATTAAAATCCTTTGAATCGTTCGATTGAACGAACGAATTGCGCTAAATCCTTTGACTTCGATATTCGAAGTCGAAGGATTTAACTTCGAGGGTCGAATATCGAGGGTTAATTATTTTTTCTATAAAAATTATTGATAAACTGAGTCTGGTCGGCTTTGTTTTCATAAAAAAATTTGATTGATTTGAGTTTTAGTAAACAAGTTTGGGACTCCTTATCCAGAAGCCTGTTATCCAGAAAACTCCAAAATACGGAAGGGCCATCTCTCATCGATGCAAACTATTCTAATGTTTAAAAATAATTTCCTTTCTACTAATATAGTATAATAAATTGGTACCTTTTATTTACAGTATGAAGCAGATTGATAAACAAAATACAATGAAGTTAGCAATAATAATTATAATAGAAATTTTCAATAGAGACATTTTCCCTTTCACTAACGCTACAGTATGTTAAACTATGTAATGTTTATGAATATATACAAGCCAATGGAAAGTACTAAGCTAACAATAGAAGGGAAAGGTATATCTAGCATTTGATTATATTTTTCATTAACATTTTATTTCTTTATTAAAACAAAGCATTTCCTGGCAATTAAGATCCTCCTATTTTTCCCCTCGATCAGCAATACACGGAACTTGCACATCAATAAGAAGTTATTACCAAATCAGCTCTCTCTTTAAATGTCTTGATATTAGAGTAATTTCCCTTTCATAAAGTATCAGGATTAGCTCTGCTTTGAAACACGCTAAAAATAATTCCTGCTTAACCTAGGATTCAAAATTAAAGAAGATAAAACAGGGAGGCATTAATCTAAGTCAATGTGATAAATGCATTACGGAGGCCAAGTGGCAATCAGTAATATGCACTGGCAGTGAATTCTGTCTGATAAATTCAAAGCAAACAAGAACAACATTTCCTGATCCCCTGCAGATGGACCAAACTACTGTATGGGCAAATGATTAATATGATTCTTGTGCAAACCTTAAGAGATTTAACTTGAGCATCCCTTTTCGGAAGTTTATTTTGCAGTTTAACTCTGCTTAATAAATGCTACTTCAAATAGCATGCATGGTGACTGCCTCCTGGTAATTGCCATATCCTCTGGAGTTTATCGGCTGACAGACACGTTGGCTTGGATAACAATTGATCACAGTTTTTAAAACAAACTAAGAGCTGATACATTGAACAATTAGGGCTAACCTTAACATGTGGTAACTCCACATATCATTAATCAGAGAGGGTAGTTCCAGGCAAGCAGCCAACTCTTCTCCCTTAACCAACCAAATCTTAGATTCTCAAAGGACAACAGGCTCACCTGCTGTGCTGGCACTGCTCCCTTAATCATAATATCTCTTTTACTAAACTTGATTACATTCAACGTGGTAAGGATCCATCAGATTCTGGCATGGAATTATATGATGTTAGTTCATTCCTAGATATTGCCAAAAACGACTTGCTACAAATGCAAAAATAAGTGTGAATAATTAGTGCAAGATTTTACTATAGATACGGTGTCTGTTATCCAGAATGCTCAGGGCCTGGCTCTTTCTAGTTAAGGGTTTTTTCCCAAAAGTTGGATTTCCATACCTTAAATCTGCTAAAAATAATAAAGGAATTAATTATAATTTAGTTAGGATCAAATACAAGATATTGCTGTATTATTACAGAAATAATGAAGATAGTTTTTAAAAATGTGAATTATTTGATTAAAAAGAAGTACATGGTAAACAATAGCATTACATGATATATAGTTGTTCTGTAATTCCAAAGTAAGTTATTTATTATTATGGCTGCACTGTTAGTGCCATGGTCTACCCCAAGCAGAAGCTGCCGGGACCCAAAGAGACAGTAGTTGGAATTGCTGCAAGGGCACTTTTTGGAGAGGGGGTAAATGTTATTTCCCTGACAATTTTTTAATTTTTAGCCCCTAAACAGTGTCAGATTGGGGCACCAACCCCCCGGGGCCAAGGCTACAGTCATCAGGTCCTCCTTCCCCTTCCATGATTTGGGGAAGTCAGGGGCCCCCACATCAACCCCAGGGCCTCCACCACAGTCACCAGGTCATTGTGCATACCTGTTCTGTGTTGCAGCCATGATTGGGAGGGGAAGCCCGGGGTAAAGCACTCATGGTTCCAGGTGGGTCTGCGGGCCCAAGAGGGTCAGGGCCCACCAGATTTTCTTCCGGTGTCCCACTGGCCCAGTCCAATCCTGCCCCTAAATGAATCGGCAGAATAACCAGCTTGAAGTGACTTAAGTGGGGCCCTGATGGAATGCTGGGTCTCCAAAGAAGAGGCTGGAAATGGAAAAGTCAAAAACTCACTGCAGTAGTGATTTCACTACAATAAAGTGAATCTTTTCCCATCTAGAAGATACACTGAACGTCTAATTTAACAAATGTGATGGATCCAAAGCACCCATTGGCGCCTCCTAGTTTGTGCGTCTGACCAAGGAGGTGCTCAGGTTCTGCCCATTGACTACTAAAACGCAGTGAAATATTTTTTAGGGATGCACCGAATCCAGGATTCATTTCGGGATTTGGCCAGGATTCCTTCTGCCCAGCCGAACCAAATTTGCATATGCAGGGAGGGAAATTGTGTGACTTGTGAAAACAAGGTTTTGTGACAAAAAAAACCAAACCTGTTTTCCCCCTTCCCACCCCTAATTTGCATGTAAATTAGGATTCAGATGAGTATTCGGCCAAATCTTTTGCAAAGGATTTGTTGGTTCGGCCGAATCCAAAATAGTGGATCTATTTTGTGGTTTATTAAAACTTTCTTCAATGTCAAGATAGTTAATAACAAATTAACATAATTAATACCTATGTTAGTTTGTCAGAACTAGCGATGTGCAGGCCGGCTCAAAAATCTCAGGACCATCAGGTTTACCCGAGGGTAGGACAGGTTCGGGCCGTCTCCTGCACAAATTCTTCAGGTGGCAGGTGAGTCTGGGTCCAGCTCTTCTCCTGCTCTCCCTGCCCGTGACCTAGCCGTTCCCGGCGCCGGAATTTATAGACATCCGTCCATGCCCCTTTTGTGACACCACTGCGGGCGCGGGTCTATAAATAGAGGGCAGCAGCGGCCCCAGGCCAGTTGCGGATTGGGAGGGGGCAGGTTAAGGTCGCATAGCACTAGTCAGAACATTTTCAACTGCTAAGCAGTCAAAAGCCATTCTGCTGTATGGGGTGGTACATCTAGCACTGCCCAGAAGCAGCACTTAGCACTATCACCCATCCAAAATTCTTATTCCCCAATACAAATCACATGCAAAGTGGAAGGATCTGGAAAACTGTTTTCTGTACTGGAAACAAATGTGAATTGTTAAGTCCTAAAGTGTCAGTAAGAAGGAAAGATTATATTCATAAATGCTGTACAAAATGATTTGTATTGCTGGTACTAGTAACAAAAACAGTACAACGACCATGAGATAAGAACAAAAGAGGGAAATGTAATGCCTCGGTGTAAATTTGTAAATATGCAACCCATACTTGTTTGAAAGTCTAAGCGCAAATCAATATAAATATAAAGGCAAGAATTATAGGCAACATTGCCCTAAAACACAAGTAAAACATAACCAACACTATTTTCATCTTAGCCTATATAGTACATCATATTTATTACCAAGAGGACTGCCCCTCATTTAAGCGAAATTTCATGGAGAAAAGTAGTACAGGCAAGCCAGCTGGTCATTGATCAAAATTATTCAAAACCGTGTCTTGCTGAAAGGGTTAATTGCCCCCACCTTATCAATTGCAGCCTAGCTCATCCATTATAGCCTGACTTCCTTGTCATTTTGGTGTCCCTTGTCACACTGACAAATGATTTATGCCTCGTTGGTTTTGCGCATCGGACACCATGCTTAGTTATGTTTATGTGAGTCATTTTAAGAGCTGGCTTCTGTAGCTCTGCACACTCCAATCATTGTTTCTACCCCTCGAATCTATGCATTTAAGGACATCAGTAAGCTAATAAACGTATCATCTTTACTCAGCTACTTGCTTGGTGACAAACTGCATCCATTAAAAATCTCAGTGCACCATCATGCTGCAAATCGACATCCCAAAGTTAAAGCTAGAACACGTTAAAATATCATCTCATTTACTGGCTCGCTCTGACTATAAACACTCTCAGATATAATAATAAAAAAAACAGAATTGAACCATTCTAATGAGCCATTGTTTTTACTGGGGAAAGCGTGAACTTGATCCCGAATTCCTCTAATTCTTGAAAGGAAATCTGCTGTTCTGCTGCAGTGTCAAATGCCATATAAACACTAAAATGCCAACAATATGTAATTTGATTTTTTTTTTCCCCTACCTAATCAAAATAGTATTCTGAAAATGAGTGAAAAGTGAATTTCTCCCTCAGTTCTGTAAATCTATTAAAGGAAAAACAATAGCAAACTGAAAGCATTTTGCAAATTTTATTCTTTTACAGACACTGCATGAAATCCATGTGCTTTTTTATAATAAACTGACATTTTTCTCCTAATTGAAAGGGCCCTTTTCACATCTGATGCTAAATAAAGACTGCTGCTTTTTAAAGTTTTAATGAAACATTTCAACGCAGAAGGAATCAGAACAATGATTGGTGCCCCTTTTCTTTTGTTTGGACACCTGGAAGACAATTTGCTCATTTAAGTAAAAAAAGAAAAACTGTTCTCTGCAATATTTTTTATAAAAGAAGACTTGAGTAGCAAAAGTCAGTGGGGCCCATTTATAAACTTTGCGCAGGGCAGATTGGTTCGCACACTGAATATATTTGCCCTGCGCATGTTTACATTTATAAAGCTGAATAAGAGTGTGCAAAAAGAATTGTGATTTTTTTTTTCACACTGCGAAAGTCTATAAGAGCTTTTTAAATGTACAAGAACAAAATGACTAAGATAAGGCTTAATGAAATTATGTCAGACTACAGGTATTGGGGTGTCCACTAAATTAGCAATATGAAAACAGAAAACACAAGGGACTTTTAACTCCACAATACAAGTGTCAGAAACGATCTACAGATAATATAGGTAATAATTAAATATGGCAAAAATCTAGTGATGCACCAAATCCACTATTCAATTGGGTATATGCAAATTAGGGGTGGGAAGGGGAAACATTTTTTACTTCCTTGTTTTGTGACAAAAATTCATGCAATTTCCTTCCCTGCCCCTAATTTGCATATGCAAATTAGGATTCAGATTCGGTTCGGCTGGGCAAAAGGATTCGGCTGAATCCTGCTGAAAAAACCCGAATCCTGGATTCGGTGCAACCCTACAAAAAACACAAATGGTAAATATTATGTGCACACTCTGCTTTTGAATTACGCCGGAACTTTGGTGGCGGAGAAAATATTCGCAAATTAGTTTTGCGAATTTAAGTTAGTGTCAATGCTATTTTCACGCACAACAACCTCGCACAGTGGGCGCACTCACGCAAACACCGGTCTCATTTGCGAGCCATTTGCCAAAATGTATTCTGAATGCAAAGTCACACAAAAAACATAAAGATGTGCACAACAGTGCAATATTTTAGCGTTCAGATAAAAACATGGACAATACAACCATTTGCGAATAAATGTGCACTGCACAAACTTTATTGGAAAAAAAAATAACCTCTGAAATATAATTGTTTTACTAATGTTTACAAAAGCGACTTGCTAAAAAAAATCCCTCAAACTTCAAAATGACTTTGGTACTGAAAATACACCTCATATTAATTTAAGTGCAAACTTGCAAGGTTATAGCTGCAGAAGATATTTTGTTTTCATCAATAAATGTTGAATATAAAAATGCATGCTCAGAAAGGTCAAATTCAAACATATTAGAATATTGTGATACTTTGCCTTCATTTTCTTGAATCACAAAAAAAAAAAAAAACATGATAGTGATTTTTAATAAATCAGACCCCAAGTTTGTGATATTCTCATGGGGGACTGAAAGGATACTTATGGGGTATCCTATAAGGTTTTCCTGTTGATGTAGTTTATAAAAGGAAAAAACAAAGGAGGGTATAATCAGAATTGTACATCAGCTATATTACAACTAATAAATGTCAATACAGTCTTAAAGAAAGTAGTTTACAAAATCCCTTTACACTATTTATATAGGGGGGGAGCAATCTAAATGTCACAGACTACATTGTTACTCTGTCCTCAATGACCTACTTAAATACTTGTACAAAGAAATGTTTTTCACAAGTGAAATTCATGTGAAAATAACGATTTTAGGTTTTCTCACCTCAGCATTTCTCGTTTACAGAAATGAATGTGAAATGTCAACTGCTTTACGTACGATGTAATACAATTGCATTTAAAATTGGAAAGACAGTGGTTGATTTTGAATTTAAAATATATTTCTGCATAGTTCTAAAACTAGATAATAAAATCCAAATTAAAAAAAATGGCATCAAAAACATAATGCTTGTTCATTTATTTATTGAGGAAAATTATCAACACAACTATGTGAACTTTTTCTTTCATTGACTGGTATACGACCCTTAGGACGAAATAACTGTAGCAAAATAGTTCTGTTAACTATTGATCAGACTTGCAGATCAGCTTGGAGGAATTGTAGCCCATTCCTACTTACTTACAGCTTCAACTCAGGGATGTTGATGGGCTTCCTTAAACGAACTACCTGTTTCGGATCCTTCCACAACATTTTTAAAGGATTAAGGCCATGCCTTTGATTTAACTATTCTTGTGTAGATCAATGTATGTGTTTAGGGTGGTTGTCTTGCTGCATGACCCACTTTCTCTTTAGCTTAAGTTTATGGATGAACACTGACATTTGAATGCAGAGTTTTATGTTACAACAATAATGGTATATCGTCCTTGTCCAAAGCAAAGCTGACCCAAACCATAACTCTGCCATCACCACTTTTTACAAGATTCTTATGCTTGAATGCCAAAAAGTCCTATTTTGGTCTCATCCATCCGAAGAACATTCTTCCAATAGACTTCAAACATATCCATGTGGTCTTTAGCAATGCAATTTGTTCTTTAGCATTGATGTCTGTTTTAGATTATTTTTGGATAGTAGTGGCGTTCTTCTTGCAACCCTGGCATGCACCCTGTTGTTGTTTAGTGTTCTCCTGATAGAGGACTTGTGAACAATGGTGGTTAAAAACCAAGAGAGGTTATTTGTTCCTTAGACATAAGCCTGGGTTTCTTTGATATCTCTTAGATAAGCTTTTTCAGCCTGGCAGGCATCAAGAAATGTTTTTTTGGAGGTCAGCAGAAATCTACTTTGTCCAAGCCACAACACAATTGTACAAAGCTGTATTGTTAAGATCAAACTTCAATATATATATATATATAGAGGGTATTGATAAAGGTCTTAGAGAAAGACCGAAACGTTGGCCGGTTCCTGTTTAAATGTATTTAATAAACCAACAAATCAACAAAATAATGTTTTAATGTAGCAACTATCTGACTACTTTCTGATAGCACTCTAGCCTTCGTCAAAGTGAATAAAATACATGAAACTGCTTAAGAAATGAAAATAAAATATAAAAAAAAGTACAAAAGTTAAATAGGAGCGTCAGAGGCCAGCACTGTCAATGGGTTTTAACCCCATTGCACATAAAGGAATTCCACTGCTAAAAGCAGCTAAACACATTCTAACAAACGGACACACTAATCATAGCAGTATAAATATCTTGATCAATGTAGAAAATCATTAAACACTCTCCTGACAGTCAGGAAAGTGTTAAATATTGATCTACTGGGAATCCCTTTAAGTTCCTTAGTTCAATATTTGGTAAATCTGCCCCTCAGTCTTAAGATACAACATACTACTGACAGTGCCATTGCAATGGTCCCTCTAATTCCTTCTCGGCTATGTGCAGAAAAAAAATATATATTTTGTGCGCACATTTTAAACTTGTTTTAAACAGTAATGATTATGTATTATACAGGGGATATTAAGAAAAGATAAGGTGAAATTAGATTAAGTAGTTGTCACAATATTAAGAGCACTTGCATGACCCTAATTAAAGTGCTAGAAAATAATGAGGCACACACACTGGCAAATTGGCTGATTAATACCCATGAAAAGCACAATTATCTATCAATCTAGGCTAAAAAATGTGAGCAGTTGGACCTTCAGATTTGTAAAACACAACAGTTTAAACACTGGATTTTCTCTTTAAGAAAAATGTCGGTTTGATAAAGCTTTTCTTTGAAATAGTCATCCTTTCAGGATCTAGGGACCATTTGACATGGTTTCAAGGGCTGGCTGCACATGCTGTCCTCAATACACTCCCAGGGGAATCTGTGACCAAGCTAACTTCTCAAGTAAGCTAACCAGGCAATGCAGAAATAAACAGGTAGGCATTCAAGATAAAATGGCAGAAATATATATATGGTCTGGAGACATTTCAGTTAAGTTACCAAGGGCAGATTAGCAAAATATGTAAGAGAAGGGGCTGAAGGAACTGTTAAATTATCCTTGCACTGTAATCCAATTGTGCAGAATGAGCGTTAACAGTACAAAATGCTTCCAGAAAATATCAGAATAAACATCAATTGTTGCCTCTTTTTTCCGAAGGACATATTTTACTGTTGGATCTGGTGAAAATGGCCGAAGGAGCAGGTGATTGCATAAAAATAGACCAAGTTAGATCAAAATTATACTAAATTGGAATGAAAATGTGTAGATTCCGGTCAATGCCAGAAGGGTTGCTATAAGATACCATTGGGCCTCTGTGTACTTGAAATGGAAGGGTCTATTTCAAATAATGTCAAGCCAGTGCTGTCCAACATTTTCTGCATAGTGGATCAAATATCTAATATATCAAATATTTAATGGGCAAATTATAAACTATTGCAGCATACAAAAAGTCTATGGAGACATTGCACAGTCATGAATATCCTTGTGGAATACTGCACCGGAATACTGCACCTGGCTCATGAACTTCCTGTTAGATATCACTGGAGAAGACATATCTTCTGCTCCTCAGAATGGTTAATGAAAATATATTATGAACACAGGTAATACAATAAAGAGGCGATAAGAAGCAGTGACACTGTAATCATGTGATCATATTGATTTATGGACAAAGTCATGAATGTGCAAAACCGACATTTATGTCTAACCGGTGGAGCTTAAAGGAAAACTATACCCCCAAAATGAACACTTAAAGGAGAAGGAAAGGTTAAAACTAAGTAAGCCTTATCAGAAAGGTCCATCTAAATATACCAGTAAACCCCCAAAGTGGTGCTGCTCTGAGTCCCCTGTCAAAAGAAACACAGCATTTCTTTCCTTCTATTGTGTACACATGGGCTTCTGTATCAGACTTCCTGCCTTCAGCTTAAACCTCATTGCCCTGGGCAAGAGCATGCTCAGTTTGCTCCTCTCCCCCCACCCCTCCCTTCTCTACTGTAATCTGAGCCCAGAGCAGGGAGAGACTCAGGCAGGAAGTGATGTCACACCATGTTAATACTGCAGCTCCTATCCTAAATAAACAGAGAGTTTCTGGAGCTTTTTACTCAGGTATGGTAAAACATGATACAGAATAAATATAGCATTCTAGCTTGCACTATTGCAGCTAATCTATTGGCAATAAAATGCCTCCATAGCTTTCCTTCTCCTTTAAGCAACAGATAGTTCATACCATATTAAGTGGCATATTAAAGAATCTTACCAAACTGGAATATATATTTAAGTAAATATTGCCCTTTTACGTCTCTTGCCTTGAGCCACCATTTCGTGATGGTCTCTGTGCTGTCTCAGAGACCACCTGACCAGAAATACTGCAGCTCTAACTGTAACAGGAAGAAGTGTGGAAGCAAAAGACACAACTCTCTGTTAATTGGCTCATGTGAACTTACATGTATGGTTTGTTGGTATGTTTGTGAGTACAGTGAATCCTATGATCCCAGGGGGCGGCCCTTATTTTTTAAAATGGCAATTTTCTATTTATGATTACCCAATGGCACATACTACTAGAAAAGTATATTATTATGAAAATGGTTTATTTACATGAAGACGGATTTTATATATGAGCTGTTTTATGCAATATCTTTTTATAGAGACCTACATCGTTTGGGGGGTATAGTTTTCCTTTAATATTCAAATTGGCTACAGCAGAAATTATGAAGCAAATGCAATTGTACACTGACCAGACAAACTTGAGTGCCCACATACTGTAGGCATTAAATTATCAGAAGCTAAGAAATATTTAGATGTACAGTTTAGCTGTATGTGGATTTCAATGGATATTGTAGAGGTGAATATCCTCTTAGCCCAATATATTGATGAGGTCTCTAAGAGATCAAGCATTCAAGGGGAAGGCTAAAATACAACGCAGTGAGGAGTACGCATCACGGATTTTGCCACCATAAGAGATAGAGGAGAATTAGTAAGAGTGGTAATAAAAGCGTCAGGATGCAGTTAGGCTACATACACCAAGGGAGTGGAGAATTTGCATAACAATGGAAGAAGAAGCATAAGGAGGAGCTAGTTGCATGTTTTATCATATTTTAATTTGATAGGATTAAATTTAGATGTAAGTTAATTTGGTTTAAACAATAGACTAAACAATGAGTAATAGAGAAAAATTGTAAGTTGACTATGTGTATTTGTCCTCTAATTGTATAGTGTAGTGTACTCTATTGCAGTACTGGGGAATAGACTTAACTTATTCTAAGTATGATGCTATTGGTATTATTTCATTCCCCACAAATCAGTGTTTGGTAGCGAGAATGCAAAACCCAACAGAAAAATACAAACCAAGCTTTTTACAAACATCCTCACCAGCATTCAGGTTATACCATTAGTAAAGATTTGACTTTGCTTCTCATAGTCGGGCAACCTGCATAGTTACTGAACTAATAGTATATATAATACCACAACCCCTTTTTTGTGTGTATGACAAAACATCTCATTTCTATTTTTATAGTTTTGCATCAACCTGTTTCTAGGAAATCAAAGTTAACAGCGAATATTCCTCGATACATCAATCACAAAAAGTAGCCCAGCTAAAGCCATCCACTCGACACAGTTAAGGGGGCAGAAAGCTTGTTCCCTATCCCCTGAGATGACCTGGCTGCAAAAACTCAAATAGATAACAGCCGAGTTCAGTCACTTGAAGTAATCCTTTAGTGACTAAGATGACTGGAATGACAAAATATGGCACTGTGATTTACGCTTCTGGACATTAATAAAACTGGATACATGGAGTGTTCTATTCAAGGGACAGACATTGAGAAAGGATTTAAAAAAACCCACTAAAGTAAAAGGAAGAGTGCAGCTGTCAGAATGAAAATCCTGGAAGCGTGAAAACGATGGTGGCCATCTTCTATTATGTTCATAGGATCTATCTGCTGGCCAACTAATGGTTTCTATCACTCTTTACAGTGGGCAGCCAAGTAGAGCGTTATCTTCAATTAATTCATTTAAGAGCTCAAAGTTGCAACAAACAGCTAGAAAAGTCTAAACCTGACCTACAAATACAAAAACACTTTATGCCATAGTACAATAAATAAATATATATATATATATCTATCTATATATATATCTATATATATATATATATATATATATATATATATATATATATATATATATATATATATATATATATATATATATATATATATATATATATATATACTGTATATCCATCAGAAATTGGTGTAAGCAACAGAGGTCTCCCAAAATAAAGGACCTTAAAAGCCAAATCGTTTCAGCTTATTTGTAGCACACAAATAAACCTTTACCGGTAATGTAACAGTCATTTCTTTTTGAAAATCAATGTTAAACTGAACTACTGAAGAGAAAAATCATTTAATTTCTCCTTTGCATATTTATTATTAAGCTCCTAACATAGTGACTGATTCTACAGACATACATCATACACATTTTATGAATCTGGTACTGAGCACAACTTAAGCAAGAAAGGAAATTACTTTCAACATAAAAATTTGAAATGCAAAGTCTGAAAATTGAATTATGGGTTCATTTAAAATGGGGTCTCCGAGGAATTAAACTGTAAAAATTACCTGCAGTAATTTTGAAACATTTAGATGCTTTAAATGAATTGTTTTTTATGCATGATTTTACACGGGAAAATGTGGGCTACCTTACACACTATATTCATTTGTGAGAGAATATTGAGGTCAAAATCTCAACAGAGTAGAGTTTGCAGTGCAAGATGAAATATTTTCCCTTGACAGCAAAAGGTGGAAAGTGTAATAAATAAAATATTATGGAGATGTGTTTCTAATATTGTATTGTCACAATCAATTTCCCATTACCTATCTAGATTTTGATATATACTATATTATTTCCTACAGAAATTCACTTTATGAAGCAACTGACTCCAGTTTACATATAAACTGCTCTGAAAGCTGAAGGCTTGAAGGAAATGAAAAGCCTATGGCTATATTTACGGAATGAAAAGGGCATTTAAATTACAATTAAGTTAGTATGTAAACAGCGCTGTGCGTTACTGTTGCCTTGCAGTCTTTCAGGTTTTATGTAAAGGAACATTTTTGTCATTTTCAGTAAAACACTGCAGAGGGAAATTGAATCAAATGGGCTGCTAGAGAGCTGATGAAATGAGCCATTCCATCAAACAGAAAGCCATAAGGTATGACTGTCATCTGTTGGGGAGCGATGAAAGCAAAAACAAAAAAAAAAAAACCCAGAAAACACACAACTTTACATGTTTCACATAGAAATCGTCATCCGTTCAGTTAGACAAAAAACATAAATAACTTGAAACATTTGTTTAACCCTTTAAGTGCCAGCAGAATTTCACATTTTGGTTACGCGAAATGCCAGCCGTTTTTGAAACATTTTGTGCTCTCTCACTTTAGGGGCATTTTCTGAGGGGAAACCTATAGTTTACCTAGGAAAACTATACATTGTTTTTTTCGGTAGAAACTGAGCTTTCTAAATCTGCCTGAGTTTTCATGTATTTCCACCTGTGCAAAAAAATTTATAGTGCTAAATACCAAAAAAAAATGAAAAATTACCATTTTTCATCGTATATCAATTTATACCAGAAAAATATTTCATTTTACGGATGAAAATCCAACTGATTTGGAAAGCCTTATGTCTCTCGAACGTGCCAATACCAGATATGTATAGTTTTAGGGAGATTTAGGATTTCTGTACAGCAAAAACTCCCGGCAGTATATTACCGAATTTTGAAAGCACTAAGGCAGAAAACGGCATGCTTTAGATTCCAAGGCAAAAAATCCTGAAACCGTAGGTTTACCCCAGAAAACCATACATTTTTGAAAAGTACACATTCTGCCGATTACAAAATGGGTAACTATGTCTCTCTACTCCCAACTACCAAACATAAAAGCTTGTCTGAACATAGCGGTTTTTCAACAAAAAATTCAAAATTCTGAAAAATCATTTCAAAGGTTTTATTTTGCTGCTCCGCATATCCCAAACTATATTAGGTACCAAGAAAAAGCACCTGAAATATGATTGCCAGGGGTCCACTGAACAATTTGATACCCATTATGCATAGGTTTACCAAAGTATCTGGCATTTAGAGACACCAATATGAAGTTAGCACATCCAAATTGTTCAGGACTTTACTTCAGCTACTGAGAAATCAACACATTGACTGCATTTTTTGTGGGGTAAAAACACAGAAATATATGTTTACCCCCCAAACCCATATATTTTTGGAAAGTACACATTCTACTGAATCTAAAATGGGTACCCATGCCTTTCTGCTCCAAACTACTGAGTCGCAAGGCTTTCCCACAATTGTCGGTTTTGGTGAAATATCTGAAAATTTCCTCAAAGCTTCAACTTCCCAGCACCATATCGCCCATGTATCATTACGTACTAAGAAAAAGCACCCTAAATATGATTGCCAGGGTTCCTCTGAACATTTTGGTGGTCATTGTTCATAAGTTTACCAAAGTATCTGGCATTTAGAGGCCCCAAAATGAAGTTAGCGCATACAAGCAGTCCCGTGGGTAACTTCAGCTAATGAAAAATCAACACATTGACTGCATTTTTGTGGGGTAAAAACACAGAAATATATGTTTACCCCTCAACCCATATATTTTTGGAAAGTACACATTCTACTGAATCTAAAATGGGTACCCATGCCTTTCTGCTCCAAACTACTGAGTCGCAAGGCTTTCCCAAAGTTGTCGGTTTTGGTGAAATATCTGAAAATTGCCTCAAAGCTTCAACTTCCCAGCACCATATCACCCATGTGTCATTACGTACTAAGAAAAAGCACCCTAAATATGATTGCCAGGGTTCCTCTGAACATTTTGGTGGCCATTGTTCATAAGTTTACCAAAGTATCTGGCATTTAGAGGCCCCAAATGATGTTAGCGCATACAAACAGTCCCGTGGGTAACTTCAGCTAATGAAAAATCAACACATTGACTGCATTTTTGTGGGGTAAAAACACAGAAATATATGTTTACCCCCCAAAACCCATATATTTTTGGAAAGTACACATTCTACAGAATCTAAAATGGGTACCCATGCCTTTCTGCTCCAAACTACTGAGTCGCAAGGCTTTCCCACAATTGTCGGTTTTGGTGAAATATCTGAAAATTGCCTCAAAGCTTCAACTTCTCAGCACCATATCACCCATGTATCGTTATGCACCAAGAAAAAGCACCCTAAATATGATTGCCAGGGTTCCTCCGAACAGTTTGGTGGCCATTGTTCATAGGTTTACCAAAGTATCTGGCATTTAGAGGCCCCAAAATGAAGTTAGCGCATACAAACAGTCCCGTGGGTAACTTCAGCTAATGAAAAATCAACACATTGACTGCATTTTTGTGGGGTAAAAACACAGAAATATATGTTTACCCCCCAAACCCATACATTTTTGGAAAGTACACATTCTACAGAATCTAAAATGGGTACCCATGCCTTATTGCTCCAAACTACTGAGTCGCAAGGCTTTCCCAAAGTTGTCGGTTTTGGTGAAATATCTGAAAATTGCTTCAAAGCTTCAACTTCCCAGCACCATATCACCCATGTGTCATTACGTACTAAGAAAAAGCACCCTAAATATGATTGCCAGGGTTCCTCTGAACATTTTGGTGGCCATTGTTCATAAGTTTACCAAAGTATCTGGCATTTAGAGGCCCCAAAATGAAGTTAGCGCATACAAACAGTCCCGTGGGTAACTTCAGCTAATGAAAAATCAACACATTGACTGCATTTTTGTGGGGTAAAACACAGAAATATATGTTTACCCCCCAAAACCCATATATTTTTGGAAAGTACACATTCTACAGAATCTAAAATGGGTACCCATGCCTTTCTGCTCCAAACTACTGAGTCGCAAGGCTTTCCCACAATTGTCGGTTTTGGTGAGATATCTGAAAATTGCCTCAAAGCTTCAACTTCCCAGCACCATATCACCCATGTGTCATTACGTACTAAGAAAAAGCACCCTAAATATGATTGCCAGGGTTCCTCTGAACATTTTGGTGGCCATTGTTCATAAGTTTACCAAAGTATCTGGCATTTAGAGGCCCCAAAATGAAGTTAGCGCATACAAACAGTCCCGTGGGTAACTTCAGCTAATGAAAGATCAACAAATTGACTGCATTTTTGTGGGGTAAAAAACAGAAATATATGTTTACCCCCCAAAACCCATATATTTTTGGAAAGTACACATTCTACAGAATCTAAAATGGGTACCCATGCCTTTCTGCTCCAAACTACTGAGTCGCAAGGCTTTCCCACAATTGTCGGTTTTGGTGAGATATCTGAAAATTGCCTCAAAGCTTCAACTTCCCAGCACCATATCACCCATGTGTCATTACGTACTAAGAAAAAGCACCCTAAATATGATTGCCAGGGTTCCTCTGAACATTTTGGTGGCCATTGTTCATAAGTTTACCAAAGTATCTGGCATTTAGAGGCCCCAAAATGAAGTTAGCGCATACAAACAGTCCCGTGGGTAACTTCAGCTAATGAAAGATCAACAAATTGACTGCATTTTTGTGGGGTAAAAAACAGAAATATATGTTTACCCCCAAAACCCATATATTTTTGGAAAGTACACATTTTACCGAATCTAAAATGGGTACCCATGCCTTTCTGCTCCAAACTACTGAGTCGCAAGGCTTTCCCACAATTGTCGGTTTTGGTGAAATATCTGAACATTTCCTCAAAGCTTCAACTTCTCAGCACCATATCACCCATGTATCGTTATGCACCAAGAAAAAGCACCCTAAATATGATTGCCAGGGTTCCTCCGAACAGTTTGGTGGCCATTGTTCATAGGTTTACCAAAGTATCTGGCATTTAGAGGCCCCAAAATGAAGTTAGCGCATACAAACAGTCCCGTGGGTAACTTCAGCTAATGAAAAATCAACACATTGACTGCATTTTTGTGGGGTAAAAACACAGAAATATATGTTTACCCCCCAAACCCATACATTTTTGGAAAGTACACATTCTACAGAATCTAAAATGGGTACCCATGCCTTATTGCTCCAAACTACTGAGTCGCAAGGCTTTCCCAAAGTTGTCGGTTTTGGTGAAATATGTGGAAATTGCCTCAAAGCTTCAACTTTCCAGCATCGTATTGTCCATGTATCATTACCAGCATAAAGCATCCTAAATATAAACATATGGGTCTACTAAACAGTTTGATACCCAATGTGCATAGATATACCAAACTATGTGGCGCACAGAGACCCCCAAATGACAATATGTATAGACATTTTCACGGCTGACGCGCTGGCTGCTGCAATATAACCACCCGGTGTGTGTATTATGCGACATTAGCCCACCTAACAGTACAGAGACCCCAGAAAACCATATATTTTCAGAAAGTACACATTCTGACGAATCCAATATGGGTAAATAAGTGTTTCTACTGCAAACTGCCAAACTGCAAAGCAATGCTGAACATAACGGTTTTTATCAAATTTCGGAAAATCGTCACAAAGCTTGAATTTTACCCCATTATATGCCACACATTTCGTAACGTATCAGCATAAAACATCCTAAATATGAACGCCAGGGGTCTACTGAACACTTTGATGCCCAATATGCATAGATATACCAAACTATGTGGCGCACAGAGACCCCCAAATGACAATAGTGTATATACATTTTCACGGCTGACGCTCTGGCTGCTGCAATATGAGCACCTGGAGTGTGTATTATGCGACATTAGACCCCCCTAACAGTACAGAGACCCCAGAAAACCATATATTTTCAGAAAGTACACATTCTGACGAATCCAATATGGGTAAATAAGTGTTTCTACTGCAAACTGCCAAACTGCAAAGCAATGCTGAACATAACGGTTTTTATGAAATTTCTGAAAATCGTCACAAAGCTTGAATTCTACCCCATTACATGCCACACATTTCGTAACGTATCAGCATAAAACTTCCTAAATATGAACGCCAGGGGTCTACTGAACACTTTGATGCCCAGTATGCATAGATATACCAAACTATGTGGCGTACAGAGACCCCCAAATGACAATAGTGTATATACATTTTCACGGCTGACGCGCTGGCTGCTGCAATATAAGCACCTGGTGTGTGTATTATGCCAACATTAGACCCCCCTAACAGTACAGAGACCCCAGAAAACCATATATTTTCAGAAAGTACACATTCTGACGAATCCGATATGGGTAAATAAGTGTTTCTACTGCAAACTGCCAAACTGCAAAGCAATGCTGAACATAACGGTTTTTATCAAATTTCTGAAAATCGTCACAAAGCTTGAATTCTACCCCATTATATGCCACACATTTCGTAACGTATCAGCATAAAACATCCTAAATATGAACGCCAGGGGTCTACTGAACACTTTGATGCCCAGTATGCATAGATATACCAAACTATGTGGCGTACAGAGACCCCCAAATGACAATAGTGTATATACATTTTCACGGCTGACGCGCTGGCTGCTGCAATATAAGCACCTGGTGTGTGTATTATGCAACATTAGACCCCCCTAACAGTACAGAGACCCCAGAAAACCATATATTTTCAGAAAGTACACATTCTGACGAATCCAATATGGGTAAATAAGTGTTTCTACTGCAAACTGCCAAACTGCAAAGCAATGCTGAACATAACGGTTTTTATCAAATTTCTGAAAATCGTCACAAAGCTTGAATTTTACCCCATTATATGCCCCACATTTCGTAACTTATCAGCATAAAACATCCTAAATATGAACGCCAGGGGTCTACTGAACACTTTGATGCCCAATATGCATAGATATACCAAACTATGTGGCGCACAGAGACCCCCAAATGACAATAGTGTATATACATTTTCACGGCTGACGCTCTGGCTGCTGCAATATGAGCACCTGGAGTGTGTATTATGCGACATTAGACCCCCCTAACAGTACAGAGACCCCAGAAAACCATATATTTTCAGAAAGTACACATTCTGACGAATCCAATATGGGTAAATAAGTGTTTCTACTGCAAACTGCCAAACTGCAAAGCAATGCTGAACGTAACGGTTTTTATCAAATTTCTGAAAATCGTCACAAAGCTTGAATTTTACCCCATTATATGCCCCACATTTCGTAACTTATCAGCATAAAACATCCTAAATATGAACGCCAGGGGTCTACTGAACACTTTGATGCCCAATATGCATAGATATACCAAACTATGTGGCGCACAGAGACCCCCAAATGACAATAGTGTATATACATTTTCACGGCTGACGCTCTGGCTGCTGCAATATGAGCACCTAGAGTGTGTATTATGCAACATTAGACCCCCCTAACAGTACAGAGACCCCAGAAAACCATATATTTTCAGAAAGTACACATTCTGACGAATCCAATATGGGTAAATAAGTGTTTCTACTGCAAACTGCCAAACTGCAAAGCAATGCTGAACATAACGGTTTTTATCAAATTTCTGAAAATCGTCACAAAGCTTGAATTCTACCCCATTATATGCCACACATTTCGTAACGTATCAGCATAAAACATCCTAAATATGAACGCCAAGGGTCTACTGAACACTTTGATGCCCAGTATGCATAGATATAGCAAACTATGTGGCGTACAGAGACCCCCAAATGACAATAGTGTATATACATTTTCACGGCTGACGCGCTGGCTGCTGCAATATAAGCACCTGGTGTGTGTATTATGCAACATTAGACCCCCCTAACAGTACAGTGACCCCAGAAAACCATATATTTTCAGAAAGTACACATTCTGACGAATCCAATATGGGTAAATAAGTGTTTCTACTGCAAACTGCCAAACTGCAAAGCAATGCTGAACATAACGGTTTTTATCAAATTTCTGAAAATCGTCACAAAGCTTGAATTCTACCCCATTATATGCCACACATTTCGTAACTTATCAGCATAAAACATCCTAAATATGAACGCCAGGGGTCTACTGAACACTTTGATGCCCAATATGCATAGATATACCAAACTATGTGGCGCACAGAGACCCCCAAATGACAATAGTGTATATACATTTTCACGGCTGACGCGCTGGCTGCTTCAATTTGAGCACCTGGTGTGTGTATTATGCGACATTAGACCCCCCTAACAGTACAGAGACCCCAGAAAACCATATATTTTCAGAAAGTACACATTCTGACGAATACAATATGGGTAAATAAATGTTTCTACTGTAAACTGCCAAACTGCAAAGCAATGCTGAACATAACGGTTTTTATCAAATTTCTGAAAATCGTCACAAAGCTTGAATTTTACCCCATTATATGCCCCACATTTCGTAACGTATCAGCATAAAACATCCTAAATATGAACGCCAGGGGTCTACTGAACACTTTGATGCCCAATATGCATAGATATACCAAACTATGTGGCACACAGAGACCCCCAAATGGATATATAGTAAATAAAATTTACAAGGCAAAACAAAATAAGGCAGTAAAGAGTGAAATGCAAAAAAATCCAATAAAACCACAAAAATCAATGTTTTTTTTCCAGACTCGTGTTATCGGCCGTCAGAATCACAGTTTGAATATTTTAGCTGGGCCAAACAGGTTATACGGCTAGAAACAAGTGAACACAACATACGCAGAGCTGAAAATGCAATAAAATGGCTAAAAATGCAATAAAATGGCTAAAAATGCACCAAAATACCCAAAATTGCAATATAATCACCGAAATAACATAAAAAGATATTGCACAGTACGGTTAGCGAATACGCTATTCGTAATGGCAATAAAACATTTTTTTCAGCCAAAAAAAGAAACGATGCGATAAGAAAAAAAAAAAAAAGCCACAATGCCATGTATGTGCGTGTGCGTGTGTACAAATGGTAAATTACATGTTATGTGCGCGTGTGTGCGTGTGCACATGTGTGTAAGTGCAGTGAGTGTAAGTGACCCCCCCAATCCCCAAAAATGTATGTGTAAGTGTGTGTAAGTGTGAATCTAAGTGTGTATTACTGTAATAAGTGTGTGTTGGTGTGTTTGTGTGTGTAATTGTTGCACTAACCTGAAAAAATCGCTGGAGACTGTTGCAGGCGATCTGGAAGGGCCTCAGGAAGAGATCTGCGACGTCCTCTGTGTGCCTGTGCTGTGGGGGCGGAGATATCCAGCGCGGTGTAGGCTGCAGCAGCAGGACACGTAAGTTACACGTGCCTGCTGCTGTTTTTGGGCCCCTGGGCGATCGCGCCCCAGGGGCCACTCGATCCCCTGCTCTGCTCGTTGCCTAGGGGCAGGGGATCGATGCGGAACGGAGCGAGCGGCTCTAACAGCCGCTCCTCCGCTCCAGAACCCGGAAGTGCTGCAGAACGTAGAATCTACGTTCTGTGGCATTTCAAGTTACTTTTCCACAGAACGTAGATTCTACGTTCTGTGGCACTTAAAGGGTTAATTCAGAATTCTTCTAGCTCCTCTCTGACTAGAAAACTGTTATTGTTGTCTTTTTGTTAGACAAAGAATCCTATAGGGTAGAACTAAACGGGCGATTTTCGGTGCACGTCCATCCGTTCCGACGCAACACGAGGAAGTGCAGTTGTCATCTCGTCGGATGTGCTGAATCGAATGTAATTAATACAAATGTAGCATGTAGAAGCTGACTGCTTCCAACACGACTGTTGTACGAAGACGCAACATGCAGCGCTCGCATCCAACAGTCGTATCGGATGCAATCAGCTTCTATGTGCTACATTTGTATTACTTACATTAGATTCGGCACATCTGACGTGACGTGACGCCTGCGCTTCCTTGCGTATCGTCGGAACGGATGGACGTGCGCCAAAAATTGCCCGTGTAGTTCTACCCTAAGGGGTCATTTACAATCTGCAAGTGAAGTTGGGGCTACGCAAACATGGCCAAAGTTGTTGCCCCCAAAAAAAACATTTACTCAAGGATCTTGCATCTAAAAATTTCTGCATAGTTGCACCAAACACCCAAGTGAACTTACTGACACAGGGGAACCCTGAAGTTACCACCACCACCACAGACAGTAGTGGTAGCTCCACATTTACCCCAGTGACATTGTCAATAGACTCATTGAACTTGCGCCTACAAAAAGGGTGCAATTTTAATTTTATCAACTCTTGAAATTACAGCATCTCGACAACGACCGGGACATCTTCTGCCTCAAAATTCCATTGGAATCGTGGTGAAAAAAAAACACTGCATTGTGGGGTAGTGCATTTGTGGTTTAAATGACTTACGTGCCCAGGTAAATATTAATTTGCTCAGCAGACCCATATAAATACACCTGGTTCATTGTGCATTATAGGTGCTAAGCAAGTCCATTTATTTCAGCTTTAACGTCCATGATATTTCCCTACAATGCAGAAGCACAAAGACTGGCCCTATACTTGTGGAACCCATGTGTTGAGGCTGCATCCTGCACATCTAGATTAAGTTGGACATGGGTTAATGTGAATAAGTCTCCACTATCTGTACAATTGAAGACATCATTTAACGGGGACATGAAATAAAACAACAGAAATAAAATTGAATCAGAAAGAATACAATTCCACTGCATTAAATCAGACACATATAGAACAAGTAAATGCATATGTTTCCCCTTTAACAAATGTAGTCCTGGAGCATGGGGTGTCTTGTGTCTATAAGGAACATTCAGCAGTGCCCATTTCTCACATCCAAAACAGATTTTACCAAAGTACTGGAAACCTGAATAAGTAAGGAAGTAATCTGACCATCAAAATAACTATCACATTCCTAAGTAACGTTTTATAGAGCCTTTGTATGCCAACAGCTAATAACAAATAATAAAAGTGCAGTAATTTTACATGCTTGGGATCTTGGTCAGAAAGTTATTACACATCATAAAATTTTAGTTTACTTCACCACACAGTCCAGTTAGAAGTGTTTCATAAGGGCTACTAAATAGGTAGATGAGTTATAGGCCTGGGTGAAAACGCCATATGGTATGTGCAATGCCAGCTGCACTATATTCTGTCTAAAAATTAATAAAATTCACTCTAGTTCCTGCTAACTTTCTTCATTTCCCTTCTCCCTCTAAGGCCTCCTACCTAATTTCCACACTACTGACTGAATAAATATCTGGAACAATAGAATAGATTGCCTGTATCATATGGACATTAACTCTTTATGGAAATGTGTTTGTTCAATCATGTCCATGCATTTGTCCCTTTGTTACCAGCAAATTTGTAAAACAAAAAAAAAGTTATTTGTGATGCAACGCAGTAGAAGCCAATATAAATGTCATTCTTTGTTGTTTTAGTCATAAGTGCTAATATCATATGTAAATCAGAGGAGTAGCCCCAAAGATATTTCTTTAGCTTTATATCATGATGCATTGGTGGTCTTATTCAAATTGCAGCAACTGTTGCAGGTGAAGAGAGTCAACAGAAAAAACCCCTAAACCTATATGATCATAAATGTTTCAAAGTTGATAGAGGCCAGAGTTCACTAAGCTCTTAACTGAAAAAATGTGAAGACAGGGATAAAATGGCAGAATTTGTTTTACCTACCTGACAAGTAGCAGTTTGGAGGACACCATAGGGTACACCATTTTAGGAAAATTCAGGGCCTTATTTATCAAAAATCCAAAAAAATGTTTAAGTTTTAAATTAAAAAAGTCCGACCAAACTAGAATCCCCGAATGGACCTTATTTATTATTAAAAAAGCACAACTCAATCAGATTGGGTAAAAACTCGATAAAATCAAGCAAAAATCCAAAGCGTACAAGTTTTTCCCTGAATTGCTCAATTTTTCAGACTTTTTCTTGAAAAGTCCAAATTCTTTTTCAGATTTTTGCCGAAAAGCCCAAAATAGTTGTATTTTCATCCTATTCCAGAGCAGACCACAGAAACTTCCAAATAGGATAGGGACCTCTCCCATTGACTTATGTACAATCTGGCCAAGTCTGAGATGGAGTATGTTCTGATTCAGACTTTTTCCATCCTCGGGATATAATAAATCTTAAAAAATTCAAGGTTTTTTTTCCACTAAAAATTTGGACTTTATAGTTTAAAAAAAATTGAGTTTTTTTGGATTCAGACTTTAATAAATGACCCTGTTTACATAATAATTGAAGTAGACTTTAAAGGACAATGAATTGATTGGTTTTCCCATGTACATTAGATTAACATTCTGAGTCCACCAGTCCTCACCAACTTTTTTGCACCTTTACCCTTAAGGCGTTCTCCACTTATAGTGTTTTGCTACATCTGCGTTGTCATGTACATTCAACACTTATTTACACATGCACTAAATAGTTTCCTGTATGAAGGGTGAGTGATGGCATGACCTGGCCAAACTGAGGACAACCTGGACATTAAGGAGGTGGGATAGAGATGTTAAAATGGGTTTTTAGATACCCACAAAATAAATAATTATCTCATTTTGACAGCACAGACACAAATGGATTAATGTCCACATCACTTTAGGAGAGAGAATGGTAGATAAAAGTCATCCATCCTTTCCCACATTAAAGCCTCACCAATGAGTTTATACTGATATAAGTTCAAGCAATGGGATGGGAGGAAAAAGTGATTACATTGAAATTATTTAATAAAAAACAAGACTTAGGGGGTCATTTAATATCAATTACATTTCAAATGTCCAATGAATAAATTGTGGTTTCCTCATTACTTTTAAAAAGCTTCATTAAAGAACATTTGTAAAAACCACCACAACCTCTAATACAAAACTTTGCCAGGTAAAAGCTGTCTGTCTAGGTCCTATAGAAGTAAATGGGAGCTGCCCTTATCATATTGGACCGTTCTGAATCATTTCGGACTTTTAGAGTTTAGCGTTCAGCTTAATTTTCTGTTCATATTATTTTATTTGTATTTTTTTTAAAAATCTCACAACATTCATAGTTTTTAGAGTTTGTGAGTTTAGTCGTGTTTTAAAAAACACTAAAACCACGAAAATGAGACTGTTGATAAATTGGCCCCCACGACATCAGAACAAATATGCCACTGATGACTGCAGGGCACTCATACACAGATTCAGGCATCTGGGAAGTACAGGAGGAGAGGGGGTGTGGCTGCATCAGGGCCCACCCTCCAACAGGGCCTAATGGGAGGCTATCAGCACAGCAGGGACATACAGGTGGTAAGGTAGATGGGGAAACACGAAGGGCCCCAAGGCCAACAACACACTAGTTATATTTCTGGATTCAGGAACTCAGGGATTGTATACTACTGGCCACAACCAAGACAGCCAAGTGGTCTAGGCAACTAGCCAAGACCTGTAGCTAGAGAGGCAGATAACACCGCTTGGATAAGCCAGATCAAAGAGAAAAATTTGCTGTTATCGAACAGAATTACCTGCTGATTCTGCTCAATAAAAGGACTTATTTCTACTTTTAAGTGTTGGCTTTTCTAAGTAGTCTTCTCAGTGTTCAGCAACTCAAGAAATTGGAGGCACAGGGCTGGGTCACAGACAATTGAGCATGAATGAAGAGGCAACTCGTTGTCTTTGGAAATTTGGGTAAAATACCTTTTGGCATGGCACACTTCATTCTGCACTTCGAGATTTATAAATGGGGTCAGATGTACAAATTTGTGGTGGAGGTAAGTTTCAGAAGCCAATACGTTAAGATTCAGTCAAGAAGATGGCAGTGAATCTACCAGGCCATAGTCATCAAACACATTACACGGACAATATACTCCACTGCTTTGATGAATAATATAGCATTATGAGACCAATTTATCAATAACCAATATTTTTTATTGATTGATAGCAAAGGTAACTTAAGTAAAAAAATTATCTGACATTTCAAATCGATTCATTACTGAATGGATAAAAATAGTCTCAAACCTTTCTCCTTGCATGCAATACACATTGGGGACTAGGATTTGGATTTGAATATGACCACTCCGTGGGGCAAAATTGCATTTACCTGCACAAAGCAATAGAATACTTTCAGACAAATTGACACATCTATCTTCTTGAATGTATCAAATTGTTAAAACTCTCCTAACAGGATCCTTTTTTCTGAAAGTAAGGACAGTTTTGAGAAATCCTACAACAGATCAAACTGCTGGAAATGTATTTACTGTATATGGATCAAACCCTATGTGCTATGGGGTCTTAGAACTCAGTAGCAGCTCTGAACTCTAACACACAACTGAATTGTAGACACAGAAAATGAGTGAGCAGTTCAATAAAATGAACACAATGCAAGTTACCCGGGTACACAACAATATAGAAAAGCTTCATTTTTCCACACTGGTACCAATTGTTCTGTAAAATAATGCATTAAATCTGAAGCAATTTGTATACAGCGTTGACATTTTGGGACAAATCTCCAACTATTCCATCTCATACAATGCAACCATAGTAAAACTAGCCACAGTGGTCTACACTGACCACTGTGGCTAGTTTTAGACCTAGAACTTCCTACATCCGAAATGCGTGCTTTTTATCTCTACCATCCCTCGACTTTCCTCCTCGTGCAACCTTCCTATTACATTCTCTGTGACAAGTGGGCTGTGTTCCGGCAGACAAATAGACTATAGACATATACAGATTAGTAACAAAAATATTGATTTAGCCCTGCTAAGAAAAATCACATCACTGTGAAAAAGGGTATTTAGCTTGATTTATGTTAGAGAAATATTGGATGTTGTTTTATTGGCTGCAATTTAGCTAGAAAAAAACATCAATATTTGTTTCTTAACATTTCCCATTGTACGTGGTCAATGTGTTCAAATACTCTCAATGTACGACAACCATATATAAGTAGAGTATTTCTTTATTTATGTAACTTAAATAAGCATTGCTGTACATTTTTACTATGCACTAATGGAACAGACTTTGCAATACAGAAAACCACAAATATATACAGTAACAATGTCATGTATTAAGTAGGGATGCACCAAATCCACTATCTTGGATTCGGCCGAACCCCCAAATCCTTTGTGAAAGATTCGGCGAATACCGAACTGAATCTGAATCCTAATTTGCATATGCAAATTAGGGGTGGGAAGGGGAAAATTTTTTTACTTCCTTGTTTTGTGACAAAAAGTCACACAATTTCCCTCCCCTTTCCCTGCATATGCAAATTAGGATTTGGTTCGCCAGGCAGAAGGATTCGGCACTTGCCACATACATCTTACAATCTAGGTCCATGCTAGTGATGTGCGGGTCGGGCTAAACGACCCACACCCGCCAGAGCCAGACTTCCTGCTTCCATTTATAGACCCGTGCCGTCCCGCCGATGATGTCACAAAAGGGGCTGGTCAATCAGGCGCGTGTCTATAAAAAAGGAAGCCGGAAGCCAGCAGAGCAAGGTGGCTGGTGGAGAGAGCTGGAAGAAGAGCTCAACTCAAACCCACCAGGCACCCGCAAAAGGGGGTGTGAAGTCGGCCCGAACCCTCCCGACCCGGGGGTTATCAGGCTGGCCCGGACGTTATCAGGCTGGCCTGGACATCACTAGTCCATGCAGTAACTGCATTCAATGTTTTGAGTTTTTTCACACAATAATGATTTTTAAATAACCCTATAATTATTTTAGTGGTGTTTATGGACTTATAAAATAATCTCAAAATTCCATACAAGGTAGCCGATAAATAGCGTCCGTAGTATTAGATGGAGGGAGGGAACCACAATGGCAATAACTCTTATACACTGCCAAATTATTAAGTGGAGAGAAATGCAACATGCTGGATCCTGTCAAATAAAATAGAGAATTAAAAGAAATGATATGCAAGAGTAAGGGCATGCATAGATGTTGAGAGCCAAAGTACCGAGAGTCCCCAAGGAGGCCGTTTAAACATTCATTTTAGCAAGGACTTTTTAAATATCAGAGCCAGAAGGGGCCAAGTTAGACCTGCACTATTTTGAATGTGTTTTGATTTGCTTTTTACCTTGAGCATTGCTCCTGATGAAGTGTTGCTGATTCTCCTGCAGAATAACAAATGAACTGTTAATGACAGCTATTAAAAGGTGTGAATGTCATTTGCGCCTTTCTGTAGCTGTACAGATTTGTGCCATGTTACCCAACACACTAAATGGAGAAAAGGAGTCAGCAGATAAATCAATAAGAGCAATTTTTGCTGAGCACGCCTTGATTTTTTACATTTTATTGGCCATTAAAGATTTCTTGTTTCTGCTCCCATATATCACACAATTGGCACCGAGAAATGACAATGGATAGCCTGGAATGTTTCCATTGCTACGGAAAAAAAGAGAGAGGGAGAAAGAAAAAAGTTTTCTATGACCTGTTGGCAGCTAAGCAAAGAGGTTTCTCGAACAGAACTTGGAGGGTCGCTGGATGTTTTCAAACTCTTGCAATGATATCCAAAACAGAACACATGTCTCTATTGTAATGCCTTCTAGGTTAGACAGGGTTCTAACAAGGAACAATATGGTGATGTTATATGTAAAATGTTCTTTCCGGGAAGAATAAACACAAGGCAGGGCTGTAACTAATTAGCTGATGCTTCCTGCAATTTAATTGTCTGGACTTGTGATTTCAGAAGATCAAGTTATCTTTATTAATAAAAAGAAACACAGCTAAAATAAAGAAAAACAATATAAATCCTAGAAGGTGTATGCAAGCGAATGTGTCTCTCTTCCACACATCCAACATCACACTAACAAATCTAGATGGACCACTAGATACAAAGAAGACTACCAAACCCCAACAGGCAACCTGTGGGGGTCCATTTATTTATTTATGTCTAATTTTTGGGGTTTTAGTTGTTTTCAAAACCACGACTAAACTCACAAGCTTTAAAATTATGAATGTCATGCATGAGATTTACAGAAATTCAAATAATAAAAGTATGAACTAAAAATGACGATGAATGTAAAATCTGCTAAGGGGCAGATTTATTAGGGGTCGAATTGAAAAATCAAATTCAAATTTTCAAATTTTTTTTATGGTCAAAACTCTCAAATTCGAATTGTGAATTATCCAAACTCGATTCAAGTTTTAATTCAAATTCAAGATTTATCATACTCTGGCCCTTTAAGAATTCAAATTCGACTATCTGCCACCAAAAATCTGCTGAGTTCATGTATAAGTCAATGGAAGAAGTCCATTTCCAATTTGGACATGTTAGTAACCTTCCTGACATTTGAGGGTTTTTTTCGGAGAACAAATTGAAATCGTGTTTAGTCTAATTTGATTCGAGTTTTCAAGTCAGTAAAATTTGTCCAAGTTTTAGATATTCATTTTTTTTTTTATAAATAACCCCCCAGTCGAATTTCTAATATATTCGAATTTAATAGAGTTTTAAAAAAAACTCACATGAATTCGAAATTCGACCTTTAATTAATGTGCATCTAAAGATATTAATATGTCATAAGCCTTATATGCCACTGACAGCTCCTGATGTCTTTAAGTTGATGGGAATGTTTTACATCTGCAGTAAAGTTATGCTACATCCATGCTTAAAAAGTATAATCTATAATGTGATTTATCTGAGAGTGCCAAAGCCATATTATTAGAAGTGATGGAGCGAACATTATACAACAACAGAGGAACAATCACCAACGCGTGGAAAAGAACTTGTATGTACATTTGTAATGAAAAAATAATTATTTGGTTTGCAGATATTCACGGAAAGAGTACTATTTCGTTTACAGATATTGCTCGAGAACCCTTGATGCACTTGTAAAACCATTTTAATAAGGGTAGTGTGTTATTTCGAATTCTATATTATAAGACATGATCACTTTGGCAATTACTTGACTACATTATTTTTGAATACATGCATTTGTTATTCAACCCTTGATGGAAGAGTGTTTTTAAGGGATACTGTCATATTAATCTAGTCTTGTTTTTTTTTTTTTGTTTTGCATGAACAATATATGTGCTTTAGAGAAAGAGAACAGTGTAGGAAAAATATGTGTTTCCGTTAATAATACAGCTGGCTGTTGATTGGTTTGAAAGGGGATCATGCAAGGAGGCAGGGCCGGCCTTATCAACTGCTGGGCCCAATTGGGACCATTTTGGCAGAGCCCTCTAGAAGTGTTGCTGGCTGGCATGGGGTTTCAGGGCTGGGTGAGCAAATAGTGCCCTGCATGTTCACCTCTCTCTCTTGCCTTATTGGCCTCCAACAACTCATGGCACAATGTGGCCCCTGGTTACTGACACACCTAGCATATTATATATAGAAAGGGAGAAAATAAGGGCACACAGGGCAAGAGAGAGAAGAAATAAGGAACACTGGGCGTGATTTTTAGAGTAAAATCTGGGTAAGTAGAAAATTTTGTAGCCTGTAAACCATTCCCCATTGCATATACTGTTTAGATAACTGTGCATTTTAGATTTTCCTAAAGCACAAATTTCATCCTTCTGAGACAAAAACCACTAATGCATGCAGGGTAATCAATTTCATTTCTAATGCTCACAAACATACTTAGTAGGATGAATGCAGTGACAATTGCATGTGTAGTACCAGAACTCAGCAGCATGAAACAGTGGCTATTCCATGTATAAATACCCCAAGAGCTCATAGCAGGATGGCACAGAGACACTAATGTATAATACCCCCAGAACACATACAGTAGCTGGATGATATAATGGCAATTCCATGTAAAATACCCCCAGAACTCATAGCAGGATGAACACAGTGGCACATTCATAGATAATACCCCATGAACAAGAGAAGTGTTTGGGGAAAGCCCTGATCAGATTATTAGAGACGAGTGGAGAAAGTGATGAGTTATGCAGTAGCCTGTGTAGTATTAGTGGTCATACTGGCAGTGGCGGGCTGCAGGCTGTGCTTAGATGGTGCTGCAGAATTAAAAGAACTTCAAATATTCGAGTTGGATTTTTGGTCAAAACTCACAAAGTCGAGTTGAGAATAATCCATACTTCAACCCTGGGGACAACTCTAATTCAATAGTACACCTAAAAAGTCAATGGCAGAGGTCCATTCGATTTGAATTTGATTCGAGTTTTTGAGTCAGCAATATTAGTTCAGGTTTTAGACAGAGTTTTTTTTTTTTAAATAAGATACTAATCAAATAAATTAATTTGAGGTAAAGTAAAGCCATCACTCAACTTTTGATAAATATGTCCTATCATGTGATAATAACCTAAGGCCTTTGGTACAGTCAAAAGTATATCTAACGCTGGTATATATATGCAGGCGAAGAAACAAATTACTCCACTTAAGCCGTCAGCTATCAAATTAGAGGGCAACCATCTTGAAAATGCATGTTATCAGGCTGAAGTACCCCTGTTCCAACGGCAGGGAGCCCACAACTGGAGAATACATAAATGAATCAAATGTCAATAAGCCATGAACAGAAAAAAAGCTGAGTTAAACATATGGGTATATGGTATACCTGTATACATATTAAACAAATAATACTTTTCAGAACTAATCTAATCTGATATATTTAACATTATTCACAGATAAAATTGGAGAATTTTCAGATGATAGTAAAGGGTTAAGGATTAAATGATGCGCAAATGTAATCAGTAAGTAAAAATGACACACTAACTTTATAGTTAACAGATATATTTTAAAATAGCTTTTTCTTGCAACCTAAAGAGTTTAATCTTTAATGTCAGGATGCCGGCCCAAACTGATCAGAACCCGGGCTACTAAATTCTTGCTAATGAGAACATTTTATGGTCAAGATGCATAAGGTCTGTGATCTTTTCTCTCTGTCCTTGGATAAAAATGCAGGTATTGCAAGTTAAAAAACTGCAAGTATTTCTGTCGAATGGTGTTAACTAATTTGACCACACTCTTGGTTGTTGAAGCATAAAAGTGCTAAATTTGTCTCTTTAGTGCAAGAGTGAAGGCCAGGTTGATCCCAGCGGGGCAAAATAACATACTACAAACACTGTTTAAACTCTGAATTATTTTTTCAGAGTAATTTATAAAGCTTCCAGACAGTAAAGCAACAGATTAAACCAAGCAGTACTGACAAGAATATATTACAAAATACAGTATATTATAAAAAGTACAGAATCTGTTCTGTAGTTTAACAGCAAAAGGAAGAAAAAAGAAACACAACGGCCACTGAAAGTTTAATGAAAATTTTAGGTTTTAGGTAAACGTGCACATGTTGGGGCACATTTACTAAGGGTCGAAGTAAATTTGAAGTGAATATTCGAATTGAAAAACTTCGAATTTCGAAGTCATTTTTGGGTACTTCGACCATCAAATAGGCCAAATTCGACTTCGACTTGAAGTGAAAATGCTTTGACT
The DNA here is from genome assembly GCF_017654675.1 of Xenopus laevis. NCBI lineage: Eukaryota > Metazoa > Chordata > Amphibia > Anura > Pipidae > Xenopus > Xenopus laevis. The sequence continues at coordinate 17,423,680 of NC_054383.1, forward strand.
ATTCAATAATGGAAGTACTGTCTCTTTAAAAAACATTGACACTTCGCCACCTTAAACCTGCCAAATTGCTATGTTAGCCTATGGGGACCTCCTAGAACATATAACCAACTTTTGGCTAAGTTTTTAGAAGTTGAAGGGAAATCGTACGATTAAATTGTTCGATTCGAAGCACGATCGCAGTACAATTGTAGTACGATCGTACGATCTTAAAAATCCTTTGAATTCGACTTCAAATGTTGGACTAGTCTATCCGATGGTCGGATTTCGAAGTTTTTTGCACTTCAAAATTCGACCCTTGATACATCTGCCCCCTACTGTTGGCTGCAATTAGAAAGGTGTAATGACGTTGACATTTTGTGGTGACTACAGTATTTATAAATATATTGTCATAGTGTTTATGCATACACAGCTTCGAAAATGTAGACATGGAGGAAGAGACTTAAAAACTTCAACCAGTTATAAAGTTAAAAAAAAAAAGAAAATTATATTCACCTTTGTGCATTAATCAGTCCCAAAAGATATGTTCTCGAGTTGGCACCGAACAAAACTACAGTGCATGGCTATGGAAAAAGAAAGCTTACATTTGCCCTAGCCTTCTACAGTTGGCAATTAAAATATTTGTTTTGCTGGCTCAATAAGGACCAGTATGACTCCTGACCAAGACGTTTATTTGTTGATGTACAGGTCCAAAAATGAAAGCCTCTCCTAGGGATATATAATCAAGATGGCCAGAAAATCCTGTAAGGCTTCGACCACACTGGTTCAATTCACCACACAGTTTTGCACAATCATGAGATAAAAAAAAAACCTTGACAAACTGTGACAAAACCTGACCTCTTGAATCCCTCAAAACACCCTCAGTGTATGTGCAGGTGGAGAAACAAATGACACCACTTGGGCTGTCTGCCATCAACGTAAAGGGTGCCCATCTTAAAAACAAAAAGATTATTTATTTTTTTCAGAACTAATCTTATATATTTCACATTTTACACATGGTCCACACTGGACCATGGATGTTTAATTCTCCACACAGGTCTGCACAGGCCCCTAATCATGGTGACATCTGAATCACTCAAAACAAGAATTGTGATACACCCTCAAATAATTTCTCAATCAATTTTACTAACTACACCAGTTTCTATAGCTACGCAAGCACTTTAAAGTCAAAACTGTGCTGGCTTTAATATTGTAAACAGTGGTGTAAAAAGCTGCTCTGGGAATTGTATATCTATGTTGCTTTTTACACCCTCTTCATAAATATCGGCCACAATGTGAAAAGGCAGAAGATTGCTATTCCTCTAACAGTACCTTCATAATAAGTAGTAATAATAAGCCAAAAACACAGTAAAGGTGGCCATAGACGTATAGATCCGCTCTATACAGATGTGGCCGCATTTCGATGGGATTTTTAACCCTGCCGAGTTTCGGCCAGATAACGATCGGGGAAGCCCACACACGGGCCAATAAGCTGCCGACCCGGTCTGTTGGCAGCTTTTATAGCCTGTGTATGGCTAGCTTTACACATTAGTTTGGGGCACATTTATCAAAGGTCGAGTGAATGAATTCGAATGACCTTGAAACTCCAATACTATCTAAAATAAATCGAATTTAACGGAACACGAATCGAGATTGTTCTCCAAAAAAAATTTGAATGTCAGGAAGGCTAGTAACATCTTCAAATGGGTCACTGGACCATTGACCTCCACATGAACTTGGCAGGTTTAGGTGTCGTGCTATTGAATTATTCCCAACTAGAATTTGTGAGTTTTCACCAAAAATGCAATTTTAAAATTCAAAATTACCGTTCAAACTTTAATAAATCTGCCCCTCATGTGTTTTTTGTCTTTTTTTAAAAGTATGTGTCCTTCTATTTTGCATTGAAGGGGCTCCCCGCGCAAAAAAAACAACAACAAAAAAAAAAAAAAACGTTTTACGCACAATGTACATAAGATAATGTAATTCTAAGCAAATTTCCTATACATACAGATTAATTTCAAATGAATATGTAAAATGTATTGTATTATTACATAATTGATATTGAAATCAGTATCAGAACTTTTTTTTTTGGGCGGGGGATATTTCTGAATGCCTGCATATAAAAGGAACACTACTTTTTTTTAGTATAAGTGTCTCTTTAAATGAAGAATTGTTTCAAATATGGATGCTTTCTTTTAAGTAAACTTTTGTCTAAACTACTGCTGGAATATGAAAGAAACACAAGCACGGTGGAAGATACCAGAAAGGTACCTACTGTTAATAACTCTGGAAAAACGAATGCCAGCTCATGGCACAATATTAAAGTCTTCATAAACACAATATTGCCATAATGCAATTTACGTTTAGCTCTTTTTCAAAACATTACTCTCAGTCCACAATCACATTCGGATTACAAAATTCTTTTTGTAGTTTCCTCAAAGCCATGGGAATAAAATAAACCACTTAGATGACAGTAAAGTGTCTGTAAAATATATAACAGCAATAACTCCTAGTGGAAATGTGGCAGATATACAAGAGCTAAAGTATGAAGCACAGAAAGAAAGGCTAACATGAAGGGTGTTTATTTTTAGAGGTCTCTTCCGGATGAAATCATATGGTGGAGAGGAAACCTTTGGTAAGAGTGCTTGTTTCACAAGTTTATTCTAAAATTCACTCTTTAGTGTCAAGTGCTAAGTGCTAGGTTCAGAATTTTTAAACAGCACTAAGTCAAAAGTGTAAAAAGTCATGGATCTTGTCAAACAGAATGAACAAACCTGTGGCCCTCTGGCTATTGTTGAACTACCTTATACATTCTAGAATCTCCTGTTGTACGATAACAGGGAAGGTAGCATAAAGTGAATAACAATGGGGAGGTTACAGAGTAGACAATTGATTAACTAGTTGCAAAAGGGTCTACGTTCTCATTGTAAAATGTTGTTTCTTTTTGCTTGATAGGAAAGCTACCAGACTTTTGGCCTAGGCCTATGGCCTTAATGTATGCCTAGGTCAACATAAGATTGAAAAAATTCTGGGTATCCAGACTAGTGAGGTGCGGGTCAGCTCAAAACCAATGGGACCTGCAGGTTGGAATCCATTTATAGGAGCATGCCTGCCCCACCCACCCTTTTTTATTACAACAGAGATGAGAGGGTCGGGTCTCTAAATAGAGGTGCCACTCCAGGCTGGGTTCAGAGGGATTGGGTTAGAGTAGGGTGCAGATCGTATTTTTATCAACCCACATATCACTAATCCAGACCCTAAAAATAACTTTTGTAATCAGGGTCGGACTGGCCCGGCGGGACACAGGGGAAAAATCTGGTGGGTCCCAGCCCTCATGGCCCCCCACTGGGCCACTCCCCCTCTCACGATCTCCTGGCCCTACAAAAAAAAATCCCAATTTGCTGCGCAGCTGGCTCGGGCATGCACACCGCAAAGCTCAGTTTGCGCATGTGCATCGTCACAGTAGGGGGTCCGGAGGGGGCACCTGGACTGCAGTCCCAGTGGGCCCCTGGCCCCCCAGTACCTCCCTTGTTATAGCTACCCATGTGCATAACAAAATTGATTTATTTGACTCACGTACTAACTTTGGACTGAAGAAGGAACAACTAGAAGAATAAGGAAAACAACAATTTGATTGGATGATGTTACTTCACTAGATCAAATTTCTCCAGAGTTAATTTAAATCTACACTTATTTAGGGGGTTATTTATCATAATAGAGTTTGCATTTTTAAAACTAACACAAATACTTACTTTAAGTATTTTCTAAAACCTTGAATAGTTGGGATTTGAAAATGAACGGAACATTGTGATTCTTTGTGGTGTTACACTTTTTTCGACTAAAAATGCAAACTTTTCAAACACGTTTGAAATGTTTTGTAATGTCAATCTTTTTTTAGCTGATTTTTCCATTTTTTCCCTTGATCTTAAATCTTAATAAATCTCACTCTATGGGGTTCATTTATTAAACCTTAAATGTATCTGGTAGAGGTTTTAAAGGGGGAACTAACATTTTTAAAGATTCATTATACCCCAATGCTACTAAAAATCCAAATCGGAAAATACTCCATTTCAAACCTGTCAAAGTCATGTAGAAGTCAATGGCAGATGTCCCTGAAGTTGTTTCTTGACATTGCAATCTGCTCTGGATGATCCAATAAAAGTCGGGGTTTTCATCTGCTAATTTGAAAAAGTTGTGTTTTCGCAGTGACAATTCAACAAAGTTGAGTATTCAGAGCATAAATCGTATGGCGCTTGATTTTTGTCGCAATGTTTTCTTAGTAAATAACCCTCTATGTGGTCACAAGAAACATGTATCTATAAATATATATATCCAAAGAAATGGTTTGGTACAATTGACCAGTTCAAGGACCATTCAATGATGCACTAAAATTTCAACTCAATGAAAAATAAGCTTTTAAACTATAATAACACAACAATACAAAAATACAATTTAATTTCTGATATTTAAATACACTTCATAAAATGCATTTGCATAAAAGCAGCATACAGTTGCTATAACTTCATATAATCATCTATACAAACAGGAGGGGCTGTGACAGTACTAGTGTCACCCCATGACTTCGGGGCATGTACTAATAGCTATGTTAACTCCCCAGGCCGTTAAAATGTAAAATGAAATACTAGTATTTCTGTAGGACAAGATAATATATGCAATGAGTTAGAAATGCATATATCAAGCCATTTATTAAATAAATCTCAATATAACTTTTCCAGCATTATTCCTTTATCCAGTGGGCAAAACTTCACATTTAAAACAACAAATGTCTAAGCTTTTAACCACTAATGTAATTGAAATGAACCTTTCCTACCTATAGACGGGCCCATATTTGTGGAAAGGCCACCAAGCCAGGGCCTAGGGCGGCAGGATTTTAGGTTGCGGCATGCTGCCCAACCACACCCACATTGGATCATAAATATTGAGGATGCGCAGGAGATACAATAGTTTTTACAATTTCCCTTGTGCCAGTCCCCATTGCTCCGGTCCCGATGATGAAAATTTGCACAAATAAAGGGGAGGGGACAGGGACGACAAACGGCAGTGGCCTGGGGGCGCCCACTATGTAAATCCAACCCTGCATATAGACCTAAAACCAAATCCAGGATTCAGTTCAGGATCCGGCCAGGGAGGTAAATTGCGTGACTTTTTGTCACAAAACAAGGAAGTAAAAATGTTTTCTCCTTCCCACCCCTAATTTGCATATGCAAATTCAGATTTTTGTTCGGTATTTGGCTGAATCTTTCGCGAAGGATTCGGGGGTTTGGCCGAATCCAAAATAGTGGATTCGGTGCATCCCTACTAAATATAGTTGACAACATTGGTTGAAAGAACAGTGATCATTTTTCACGGAGATGAGAAAATGAAAAGGGGGAAATTCCGGTAATTATGCAATAACTCATTCCTAAAATATAAGCATATGTACACGTAAATATAAATATACTTCTAGAATTCAAGTTCATTACAAACCTACATAAGTCTCTTGTTTCTATCCCTGGGAAACACTCAGCATTCTACAGTAATTAAGGTGCAAAAACAAGTTTTTACCAACTTTCCAAAGCCTGAAAATATAGCCATGCAAGCAAATTCCAACTTCTTTTCTGCATGTTTACCCAACCAATTAACATGACCTCTGGATTCTCCAGGTCTATTACATTATATTGTGTACTTCATACGGCTTTTTTTTCTTTTTTTAAGCTCCCAACTGTTTTCTTTATGGGACCTATGACTGGCTTTTTGGCAGCTGTAATATAAGCCAGTGAAAACTTAGAGTGCCATGGTGGTCTGATATTTTTTTCCTTCTAGTTGACATTTTAATAAGTATAATTAGGAGTAACTAAAACACACAATTTTTTGTTTTGTTTTACTTTTTACATAAACGTTGAACACTTACACTCCACTTGTTGTTGATTAATGACCATAACAGAAAAACATTTTTCCACTTTAGAAATCCTAAAGAATATGATTTATTTTGAATTAACCGAGTACAAAATCAACCACTGAATTCAGGTTTTTCTTGATTCAATTTTGTTTAATGACAAAGAAACATTATGTGATCTCTATATGAAAAATATATACATTTTCTGTAAATTATTTTAAAATTCAGTTTTCAATTTTATAAATATACATTTGTTCAATTTTATAATTTTCAGTAGCTAAAATAAATGAAACAATAAAATGTTTTAATTTAATGGTGTTATTAATTTTGTCATATTTTAGGCATTTCCCCGCACCTTCATGAATTTAGTTTAATTTATATAATTGAAAAAAAATTAGGAATGAAAAAAATACAAACAAGCAAACAGAATCAAAAAACATACACAGCAGGAAAAAAATGGGTAAATGTATATGTCAGCTTCATTCTTAACCGTCTCAAGTAAAAACCCTGTGGTGTTGAGATGACAGTGCCAGTATATTGGAACTGTATAAGGCACGATTACCATAAAGGGAATGTTAAGAATTCATTCTAATAGACTCAGAATAGCCCAAAACATGTTGGGTTTATACAAAAAGCAAAAGCTGTACCTATTGCTTTATTGCTCAAGGTAAGATGTAAGGACATCAGGAACAACACCCAGGGACAACAAAACATGCAATATGGGATCTCAGATGAACAACACACTACATCTTGTTGGCAATTTAAATGCATTGAACACTAGAAAAATCCCCCCCCCCCCATCTAAGGCTTCAAAGTTGTACAGCGCATTTGCACTCAACTCAACTAGATTGCCTGTCACATCTGACATGACTTGTCAAAAGTTATCCTTCACTGCTCATGGGCAGCACTGAGGGTCAGAAGACCAAATACAGTGGTCCATCCCATCCCATTTTTTTTCACATTCAGGGAAGCAGATATTGAACTATAAAATGACAAGAACGAGCAGGCAGAACCAGCTGCCAAAGAAACAGAAGCTGTCCAAATCCGCTGAGCTAAAGGAGAAAAACTAGCCTGCACTATCTGTATATGTCAGGGCTGGGAATCACAGCTGACAATTCTGCATTAGTGTAAGGGGGGGGGGGATAAAATACAATTCCCTGTAAAGTATTTTTGCTTAAACCAGATAATTTGATCTTTTTTTTTAACCTATTTTTTGTATGTAAGCAAAATGCTATATAAAGTCAAAATATATAAAACACACACACACACTATTCTACTGACTGTACACAAATATAAAAATGTTAATATGAATTGATATACCAGTTATTTGTATCCAATACTTGCAAAAATGTTTACAGTGAGTATGCTATCTGCTCTGGCACCTACAGACATGTTTTAGCTAAAGAAAACACCATCTATTCAGTTATAGACAGTTTATGTAACTTAGCATATATTGGGGTCAGGGAAGTGGTGTAGTGCAAAAAACAGTAAGTTAAGTTGATAAGGCTGAAACAGGGTAAAAAAAAAAGGTCTAATGTTGGGACCTGATAAGTATCTACCCTGGTTGTGCTTTAAAGAACAAGGAAAGACTAAGGGGTTCAATTATCAAATTTCGACTTTTTCCATGAATCTCTAAAAATTCCTGGTTTTCTAATATTATTTAAAAAAAAAAAAAAGATTTAAAAATATTTATTAAGTGTAATAACCACATAAACCAATAATACAAAACATTGTCCAGTGAGACGTGTGCTGAGGCACTGTCAAGGGTGAGGTTAGGATGTGGAGGCAGATGAGGGAAATGTTAGACCTTAAGGCAGGGACTGGCTGTGCACACAAATAACAACGGCAGGACAGGATCAAGATGAAGAGGGAGATGAGTCAGACTGGTACAGGACAGTGCTGGCGATGCACAGAACTGGACAGGACGGTGAGGGCGTAGATCTGTAGTCAGGAACAAGATCAGACAAGGCAAGGTAAGGTAAGGAAGACACTGCAAGGTTAAGGCAGGACAAGACAAGGAACAAGGCAGGTTAAAGGCTAGAGCAGGAACCAAGCTAGGGGCGATGCCACAGTGCTTAGAAAGGCCAATGCTCAGGCAAGGAAGGTCAGCCCTAATTGGCTGACCCCAACCCACCAATCGGGATGCTGGGATAAGATTACGAATCCTGGGACCCAGCAGAAGTATAGATAGACACTTGCTGGCTGCTCCTCTGGCCTGGTGCTTAGGGTGAGCAGACAGCAACCAGGAGGTCCCAGGATCAAACACCAGCAGAGCCTGACAGGCACAAATCTTTGTGCTTGTGTTCTGTGCTGCTACATACAGAATGGGTGGTAAGTAAAAGGCAGGTGGGAGTCCCCTGTTATATTCCCTAGCTTGAGTCCTGGGGGAGCCCTGTACGTACTGAAAGTAAGTGTTCATTATTTGATAAATACACTCTTAAAAGTGCCAGAGAGATGAATAGAGGTGGAATTGCACTCACTAATGGTTGTATGAATGCACTTTTACACAGTTCAGTCTGCAATTATAAAATGCTCTTTAAGGTAAAATAAATGACCCTTCTTAAAACAACATCAATGTACTCTATAAGGCCAATTGTACACTAATGCGTGTCAGTTACTATTCATTTAGTTTGGATTAAGCCACTGGGTTTTAAACACTGTTCATAATTAGGGGCTAACACATTAATTTGATCTTAAATAGACAGGAGTATATTATGTTTGTAAAAGTGCCCCACATACCTAGCCATGAATGGCACCTTGGAGCAAGGAGACAAGCTACACTGAACTATGGTCAAAAAACACTTAGAGATTTTTTCTTGCTCTCTTACTCCTTAAAACAACACAAAACCAGATGTAAGGAAAAGAGTAAGGGGGCAGGTTTATCTCTCATAGACTTGTATATACAGGTACAGGACCTGTTATCCAGAATGCTCAGGACCAGGGGGTTTATGTATAATGGATCTTTCCATAATTTGAATATTTATACCTTAAGTCTACTAGAAAATCATGTAAACATGAAATAAACCCGGCTGGTTTTGCTTCCAATAAGGATTACTTATATCTTAGTTGGGATCAAGTACAAGGGACTGTTTTATTGTTACAGAGAAAAAGGAAATATATTTAAAAATTTAGATTATTGGGATAAAATGTATATGGGAGACGGCATTTCCATAATAATGAGCTTTACAAATAAAGGATTTCCACATAAAGGATCCCATACCTGTACATATTTTGCAAAGAAAACAATTGTTATTTGAACATGCATTGCCCAGAGATGTCTCTTTTAGTGCCTGCCCTTCTCTAATTCTGGTTCATCTGCTCCTACAGCTAAAGGCTCAACACAGTACACCTGAGCCCTCCATTTACTTTGGTGTGTTCCTCTTGTGTGGTTAATTTTTTATTAACAATAATGTTTCAAATTTTTATGTGAAAAAAGGAATAATAGATAAAAAAAAACAAAAGCTCCGTAGTCTCAAGGTATTTTATATTTATTTAATTTATATCTGTTTAACATGGAATTTTAAATTGTAAGCTTATTGTTAAAAATATGTATGTCTATCTCTCTCTCTCTCTATATATATATGTCTTATTATTTATTATGTCCCTGTTCTACTGCAAATATGACAAAGAAAAAAAATCTCATCTTCTCAGCAGTCTGTTCTTATATTTGCCTTTTAAAATTGTTTGTAACCCGTGTCTCACTAGAACCTTATTGCTGCCCTACCTTCAGGTTACGGAATGATTATCTTACAGTTCCTAGTTCCATACTGATCGATAGAGAAGAGGGTTACTGAAAACTCTGACCTGCTGCCTCCACTCCCCATTTGAACATGCTTGTAGTATTCATGAGCTGTGTTTCATTCAAGTGCACTTAAAAAAAAACCTTATACAAAGAAGCCAAGGGCCCCATCGTCCGTACAAAGCTCCCTTTGAGCAATTCAGATGGGCAAATATCAGCGCTGCAGCCATGAAGACACAGTAACCTGATTACCCATCAGCCAGCCCAATTAGCCAAAGCAGAAACAGCTTCTGTTCCTTGGAGATTTAGGGAAGGCCTACTCCATACTTCCAATAATGCAACCTAACTGAGCCACTTGATATTGATTTTGGCTGGCTTGAAAGGAAACACATGGCACCATAAACAATCTGCCCCAGTCAACTGGTAATCACTTATTTTAAATAACAAAAAGAGGGGAATGCTAAAGTTTCCAGTAAAGCAGAAATCTATCCTTTTCTAGGTAATAGCGGGATGTTTTGGGCATTTAAGGGCACTTAAAGGATTTTTTTAATTATCCTACATGGCATATTTGGATCAGGGACTACCTTTCTTAGGGATAGATATTAGAATACATTATACTCAGGGATTAATATTAGAATACATTATACTCAGGGCAACAGTTATAAAGGAACTATGATTAAAGCAGAATACTTAGGGGGTTATTTATTAAAAGTCTGAATGCCAAAAACTAGAAAAACTCACTATAAAATCCGAATTTTAAGTTAAAAAAAAAATATACCCCAATGATGAAAAAAGTTTAACTCCGAAAATCTGGCATCTCAGATGTGGTGAGGTTTTATTTAAGTCAATGGGAGAAGTCACGACGATATCCTGTTCTGCGCAGATTTTGTGGGTTTTTTTGGGTAAAAATCCGGGAAAAAAAATCGGTTTTCAGGCAAAAATTTTGAAAAATTTGCATGATTCAATATGATTTTTACAATTTATTCGAGATTTTTCCCTCACTGGAATTTTTCAGGACAATTAAAGGGAAATAACCAGTGTGGAATTGGTCGGAGTATATTTCAGAAAACAATGAGATAATCGGATTTTGATAAATAACCCCCTTAAAGTACAGAAAATGCAACATTTCTTCTGGCGTTAAGGTGGCCATTCACACAAAGATATTATCATACAAAACCAAGTGTGAGTACGGCGAAAGACGAGGCCAACTGATATCGCCAATAGACTTGGCTTGTCGATTAGCCAAGTCAGACGTAGAATTCTATTGTTTCTACCTGTATATCTGGCGAGGTATTCAGCCACCATTACACTTCAAATTCCAGAATTCGACCCACCAGTCAGAACTGTAGTTCAAGATGAGTTGGAGGTCGGGTCTCCCTGGTAAATAAATTGCCATTGCACAGATTTTTACGGTCTTATATAAGGACAGTTCCAGGACCACAATATTACCTTATACAGTGTTTTAATTTGTGCATGTATAGGTATGGGACCTGTTATTCATAATGCCTGGGATGTCCCGGATAACTGATCTTTCTGTAATTTGGATCTTAATACATTACAGCAAAAGTTGTGAGTTTTCTCCAAAAAGTAAAGACCAAGATTATAAGTAAAAATTCAAATAATTTATTAGGACACCAGATAACCACCTATGAATAAGTGCCCCACGAAACGCGTTAGGCGGTTATCTGTATGTCCTAATAAAATATTTGAATTTTTACTTATAATCTTGGTCTTTACTTTTAGGAGAAAACTCACAACTTTTGCTGTCTTGGACTTTTGCACCCGTAGACTGGGGTGAACTGTGAGTATTTTCTCTTTTCATTAATTGCTTTGGATATTTTGCTTTTTGATTACTAATAGTACACTTATTGGCACTGCATACCAATCTTGCTCATATTTCTCAATATCTTACGTCTACAAAAAAAATATTTTAAACATTAAATAAACCCAATAGGCTAAGTTTGCCTTTAATAAGGATTAATTATATCTTAGTTGGGATCAAATACAAGGTATGCAATATGTTATCTAGGAAGCTTGTGACCTGAAGTTTGCCGGATTTTTCCATAATTTGAATCTCCATATTTTAAGTCTACTAAAATAAGATTTAAAGATTTTTTTTGTCTTCAATAAGGATTAATAATTATATCTCAGTTGGGATCAAGTACAAGGCTCTGTTTTATAACTACAGAGAAAGAAAATATTTTTTTTTTTAAAAAAAAAAAAGTTTGGATTATTTGGATAAAATGGAGTCTATGGGAGATGGCCTTTTCATAATTGTGAACTTTCTGTATAATGGGTTTCTGATTACCAAAGCCCATACCTGTACAATGTACGGCTTTATTACTACAGAGAAAAAGCAAATAGTTTTTAGAAATGATGATTGTTTGGATAAAATGGAGAAGGCCGTCCCGTAATTCTGAGTTTTATGGATAACCGGGTTTCCGCATAACAGATCCCATAACTATACAAATTATCCATACAAGAGGTTTTCTTAACATATTTTACAAGCACAGTTCTAAAGCATTTACAGGCCTGAGCTGATTGAGGGGAAGAATTTTTCAATATTCAAAACAGTACGCTGTTCCTCCCCTACCATTTATTCCTTCTTCCTGACTAACGTAACAGACCACCTCGGTGTACAGATTATTTTCAGATTCTGCTCCAGGCTAAACATTCTTCTGTGTACATACTAGCAAATTCTACAACCTTTTTAACATCCAAGAACACATTTCTGACAAGTCATTTTTGTTACATATTGCAAGTCAACTTGCCAGCCTTTTTTTCCACAGTTATATATTTATTTTTTTTCTTATTACAAACATGTAGTGCAACCAGACTCTGCATCGTTTAGGTGCCAGGACGGGAAATCATAATGGCTGTCAGAATGTGCAATTTTTCCCCTTTGTTTTATGAGGTCAGGCTATATTACATGCACTGATATATTCCATTTTCCCAGCTGAAAACTGTCTCATTTGAGCACGACAGGTTGAGGGAGTCATGATTTTGCAACCCAGCAGGCGAAGCAGAGTATAAAGGGGCAGGTGCCTAACCCCATATTCTCCTATTGCTATTGTCCACTGGCAACAGTAAATTAAACTGTCAAAATTGGAATTGTCCTGTCATCAACACAGCCCAAACCTTCCCAAGTATTGCAGCATCAGATATATTTCTAATTCTGCATTTCCCTGCACCTGTAAATTCCATCAGAAACTCGCACTGGACCATGGTGAGCTGTCCAAGGGACACTGGTATTGTGAATTCCTTTAGAGGTTTGACATGGCATTTCAAAGACAGAAATTAATGAACAATACCAGCAATTTGCTACATATAAAAAAAGTGTTCAGTGTTGGGTCTTGACCTCCCACTCAGCTTTCAACCACTCCGAAAGGGCAAGAACGCTAATGTGAGTCTGACATATAACAGAATCCAACAATGCCTGAAACCTCTAGGATACATCAAATTTTTCTTTTATTTCCTAATGTTTTTGTTTCCTGTTGGACTTTATCCATTACCTCTATTAACAACTCAGATTGGTTGTGTAAATATATATATATATATATATATATATATATATATATATATATATATATATATATATATATATATATATATATATATATATATATATATATATATATATAACAAACACAAAAAATTACGTGAAGATCTGAATCACATGATTTTTTTGGGATATTTTTCGTGATTTTTCCCAAAAAATCTGCATTTTTTTGCATCTTTGCACAAAAACTCCTAAATAGTCAGATTTTTGGGCTAATTCCAGCGCAGACCACAGACAATTCCAAATAGGATAGGGACCTCTCCCCTTGGCTTATATACAACCTTGCTAGGTCTGAGATGCTGGATTTTCGGATTCTGACTTTTTCCATGCTCTGGGTAGAATACATCTTGAACAACTTGATTTCTTTTTTCCTCACTAAAAATTGGGATTTTATAGTAAAAAAAAAACCTTAAATTTTTCGAGTTTTTGCCATTCAGACTTTAATAAATAACCCCCTAAATGTCAAATAAATTATATATATATTTTTTGTAATGGAAATATATCAAATAACCACCTATCAATCAACAAGACGAGCCATTTCTTTACAACTGGAGTAATCAATAGTATCTCCAAACTTTTAGTACAAGTGCATATGATATGGGTATAGGACCTGTTATCCAGAATGTATGCGATCTGGGGTTTTCCGGAGATCTTTCCGTAATTTGGATCTTCATAACTTAAGTCTACTAGAAAATCATGTAGACATTACAGTAACTACATTCATCGAAATTACCTATCACCTGTGTGGCCTAAAAAAAAAGATCTAATTTCGGAAATGTTTAAATAATGAAAAAAGATGGTGTATTTCACATTGGTTCAACTTCTTGGTTCAGTTTTAGGTGCCAGCCAGGCCAACATTACAAGTCTTTGGCACCATAGCAGTTTATTTGCTATAATTCAGCAGATGACAAATCAGGAAACGAAGATGAAAACTAATGTCACTCACACTAATATAGTCCAACCGACTGATTTGATTCCTTTATTAATTCTCATTTAATTTCACTTAGACTCACTGGCATAATTACCATACAGTATAGCAGAGATCACGTGCAATTAGCCGTCATTTTTTTATGAATATTTCTTATTCTTTAGACAAAGACATATAAACAAACTAACATAAATTATATGAGTTATACAATATTGATCCAAACATCAGGTTTTTTTTCTTAATATGGGTTTATTTTTTTTTTCCAATTTCCATAAGAGTAGCATTTAAATTTGCTTCCACAATAACAATTTTACAGGCATAAATGACTTTTCATTCAAAGTATGTAAATGATTGTCTAACGCTTGGGAGATTGAGGCTTTCCATGCTAGCAGCATGTTTATATAGACCTCAGGGGCCTCTCTACTTCATGTGATGTTCTCTAATATGGCAGAGAAAAGCCACCAATTACCAAAGGAGACAAAAGTCAACTAAGAGAGGGAGTCTTCTCCCTCCCAAACCTTGTTCGCTCCCACTTTAGAACATGGTGTTAATGACATACAAATTTTGAGGTCATTAAGTAGACATAGAAATTGAAAGCAAGACAGGGCTCTCTGTCAGGATATTCCGATGTCAGCATTTCAAGGATTCTCCTAATCCCATGATGCAAGTTTCGGCGCTATTGTCTCAATTTAACTTGCATTAGTACCTAGCACCTTGATTATACTGTGGGGTTGGTAATCTTCGCCTGCATATGCCATCATTACTTATGTCAAGCCACTTGAGTTGTTATGAATACTATTTTGTTTTATGAGAGAGAGGAAATTAGTGCCAGTTCCCTAGAGTTTTGGGTGCTTAACATTGAAGCACAAGGCAGCCCTATCAAATCCCACAACAAATCCTTGTTTAGTGCCACATGCAGATAAGGACTTTGCTGCAACATTCGAGCATAAATAACTCATATCCTCGGTATTTGTGAATGTCAAATCATCAGCCTCCCTTAATGTTTCATTCCATCCAAATGTGACTGCTGTAACAAAGAAAATTTGACATAATACGATTTTACAAGCACCTCATTATTTGTTGAGCGCACGCAAAATGATATACCATTTCAAGCTAATAAAAGCCCAGATAAATGCAGGTTTATTACTTTTCAGGGCTACCGGCTTCGGTGGCATCCGTTTAGGTCCTTTTTTTTTTCTTCTTTAAATTAAAACATGGATGTGATTGAATCATGAATTCACTCAATAATTCCCTGGTTTTGTTGTATCTGTTGCAAAGTGAATGGAATCGCCCAAAAAAGAAACATTTTTTTGAACAGAAATGTGTGAAAAGTATTTAATGTGAGCCAATAATATCTCATAGGAATTAAGGAAATATTTGTATATTTTTTTTTGGGGGGGGGGGGGGGTAAATCTGCAGATGGAAAGAGGAATTTGGAAACTGTATATTAATTAAAAGGAACAGTGGAAGGACGGAACAAATACTGTTGTTAACCACTCACAGACCTTTCGCTCAGATACACAGTACAATACATGGAAACCAATTACGATCTAATGCAGGGATGCACTGAATCCAGGATTCGGTTTGGGATTCTGACTTTTTCAGTAAGATTATGATTCAGCCGAATTCTTCTGCCCAGCTGAACCAAACCTGAATTTGCATATGTAAATTAGGGGCGGGAGGGAGATTTTGTGACTTTTTTGTTACAAAATAAGGTAGTAAAAAATGTTTTCCCCTTCCCATCCCTAACTTGCATATGTAAATTAGGATTTGGATTGGTATTCTGCCAAATCTTTTGCAAAGGATTCGGGGGGTTCGGCTGGGGATAATATTCTCAAAATAAAATTAAAAAAAAAAAAATACATTTGTAGGACTGTATTTAGGTCTGGCACTACCCTATTCATCTGACATCAGTCATACTCTTCCCCTTGATGAAAGGTGCATGAGCAGGACATTTGTCGATTGCAAAATAGGGGGATACCCCCCCTGTCCCTCAGTAGGGTTGCAACCTGGCCAGCATTTCACCAGCCAGCTGGAAAATATCAGTCAAGGCCAGTGCTGGTATTAAAAAAATTAAATGTTGAATAACTAGTCAATCTGACCCCGATCTACCCCATCATGCCTCAGATTTGCCAAATTCTCCCCTTCTTAGCACCCAGAGACTCACCAAATACGTTACTGATGCAATGTGTGATGGCCTACTCTGCCGCTTGAAGTCATGACTTGACTCTGCCCTGTGACATCACATCTCTGACAATTTAAATCATGACCTGCCCCCCTCCCTGGTCAGTATCTCCCCTGTGAAAGGAGGCACCCTACTCCACAGAGATGGATTTTGATGCAAGGGTTCAGAAGCAGGCTAGGTGTACTTTATTAACTATCCCTGACTATAGGGGACATACAGGCATCCTTTTGTGGCGTGCATCTATAGTTGCAACTGACATGGGCAAAGTGAATTGGGCACTAATATTGTTATGGATGCTTTTTGCTAGGAGTGATGCCATTTTCACACGAGTCCTGAAAAAAATCAGTGCTGCAACCTAGACATGATTTGTCAATACAGATGCTAATTTAAGTCCATATTTGTGTATTGCCAAAAATTGCAGTGGGTACTACTGAGGTGGCATGCAATATAAGAACGGAATACTGTGGGGTAAGACAAAAACCATCATTTTAGGTCAATCTGCAATTTGCAATGCATCTAAATGAATCCTAATGACCAGGTTTCATAATGGCAGGGCTATATATTTAAATCCAACCCTACACTAGTTCAAACCTTGGAAGAATCTTCTCCCACTTTCTGTTTAAGTGTTTCTTCTGCTCCTAACAAAGTTGGTAAGTTGGACAGTACAATTTATTCATTGCACACTGCCAAAATGTCCATTCCAGGGCTTGCACATCTACCATTCAATATGAGTTGTGTTAATATGCTCACATTCAGCTAAAACATTCCAATTCACTTTATTTCCATTCTGCTTACTTTGGTAATCTTGACCACATTATGGGCAAATGTTTTACTTAGCTATATAACTCTACGGAATCAAATTTGACATGAATGAATTATTAAACCGCAATCACTTCAGATGAAAATACATGTCACAATTGGAAAAGTGTCTCTCTATATTCCTTCAAACCTCATTCGAGTCCAATTAAGCACAATTATTTTGTTGAGTTTTCAAACAGTCATTAATGGATCATGACCACTGACCCATTTCAAATTTGACTTTTCTGGTGGAAAAAAAAAACGTCTGCCATCCATCTGTCAATCAATATAATAAAAGATGTCGCAAGTGGCCTGCCAAGAAAAATAAGTTATCATGGAGTTTGGTTATGACTGATGAGACACAAACTGACCTAAAACATGATTTCTTCATAGAATGTGTGACTAACATGCACCATTTACACAAATGATACCAAAAAATATAATGTAATGTAAGGTCCCTATCACATTCACTATGGTCAACATTAACTGAAGCAAATTAACCTTCTTGTATGTTTACATTGGCATTTGGAGAAACTACACAGATATGGGAAACACATACAAACCAGGGAAGATGGGTGGAATCGGACCTAAGAAAGGCAGCAGTGCTTCCCACTGCACCACCTTGTTCTTCATGTTATCTTTTGATGAAAAAGAACACTATATTAGGCACATTTTTTAATGCTTTATAGTGCATGTGTAGAGGATTTTATTGGCAGTTGATTTAGGCATTGTAAATTAACCTGGCATCAGTCCATGCATGCAACCATAACATTTCACCCCCATATTATATTTGTTATGGTTACAATCAATACAGTAAGCAAAGGAGTATACTGGCTTCTGTATGAGGTTAGTTCCTGCCAGCACAAGGGTGGTTGATGACATGACTTCAACCACCCTTGACATGACAAGCTTCCCCATGCCTATTGGGCTTTGTCATTGTTCTGCCCCTTGTCTTCTACATTAATTAAAACCAGGCAGCGTCGGGCCAGGCGCCCTAGGCAACCTGGTTGGTCGCGGTGCTGAATAAGCGAGCACGCATGCAAATAGGTGCGATCAGACAATCCCTCATGGACAGGCAGAGAAGAGAGAGTGGACAGGACATGGGGTAGGAGGCAAAGAACGTAGGTGCCTGGCAACCCACCAACTTTGTGCCCTAGGCACGTTTCTACTCTTGAAAATCAGGCATGCACCCACCAAATACATTTTGGGGGGAATTTGGCTAAATCCATTACACAGGAAAATTTTGGCTTTTTTGTAGGGTTCAGATTCGGTTCAGCCAAGAGCTAGGATTAGGGTGAAACAGAATCCTGCTGAAAAAAGACTCAGATTTTGCTGAATCCTGGATTTGGTACATCCCTAACTAAAACTGTCCCAGAAAGTCACAGACATGTGGGTTTGGTCTTAGAGGACTGTTGTGACCAATGAAAAGCAGGTTTGTGAATTCAGAGCAACCGAGTATGGACAGAGATTTATTTTTAGGCTAACTTATTCATCCCACCCAGGGGCGCGCCGCCAATGAGGCGAGCTGAGCCGCTCGCCACGCTGCCAATGAGGCGAGCTGAGCCGCTCGCCTCAGGCGGCAGCGCCTGAAAGGATTCCAGGGGCGGCAAAAAGCCGCTCCTGCACCTTTAAGAGCCGAATTTTTGAACCGGAAATTCGGCTGTACTATTGCGAGAGAGCACAATTGCGTTCTCCGCAATAGTGTTTCTGCCTCCCCTCCCGACACTTAAGTTGGTGAGGGGGGGGCGGCATTGCTTAGTCAGAATCGGCGCTGATCCCACCTTGATATCAGCAACAGGCTAAGACAATAAATGGTGCATTTGAATAAAGGACAAGTTGCAGGCAAAGTAACCTCTGGAACAATGGCTGAATGATGTAATAGCCTAAAGGTCCTATAAGAAAACATCTTCCAGCCTTACTGCATCAATGTCTTTACCATTACTATTATAATATATTATATAAAACTAATATATTCCCCAGCACCTTAAAGAGACTGTTTATCAGTTACATTCCCCTCTCCATTGGAAAATTCTATTAGAACCCACAACACATGGAACATATATGACCAAACTGACATTGACAAACTGATTATTGTATGATAATCAATAATCAACTTCAAATATAAATCACCTACACCAAGGCTCCTAAATCTACTGACCACTTTCCATATCCAAATGACCACACGTGACCATGTAACGTGTTTACGGTACACAGCAATTTATTTCTTATTTTTTTAACAGATTCAAATTCAAGCCACATAACACGCCTCAGCCTTCATTGTAAGTAATAGAGTGATAATTCCTCTCGCTTCCTGTTTATCTTTCAGATGCTTCAATATTGTCCCAGTAAAGCAATTTAAGGTAATTTTGATAAATAGGATCGATGCAGCCTTCAGAGATCACTCGTTTAAAAAACATCTGAGAAAGCAAGTAACACGACTTGAAACATGTTAATGAATGCTGATGTAAATCAAGCAAAGGAAATAAAGGTACAGAGCCCCAAATAACAAATGTTGTGTTAAAATCCGTTGACACAATGCATTGTTGTAGTTATTGCTGAAAAAGGGGCAGAAAAGATACAGTGCAGCATTAAACCAACCTGCATCTGCTATGGAGAGGCTTACATTAATTTAAGGTTCCAAATAAGTAGAGGCTTCCCGGTGACAATATAACAGTGAAGACATCCACATAAACTGTGACCATGTCCACTTTCATAATATAGGAACTGAACTTAAATATATTTTACTTATCTAGTGAATTTAATATTTTTGGATGGTGAACCCTCCCTACATCAGGTGAAACCACCCCAAAAATGATGAATGCACTACATAATTTAAACTGTGGCTTGCAAAGAAATGCAAGGAGCCTAAACTATTATTAAAAAACTATTATTCTATTTGGTGATGTTAAGCCAAATAGCCAAGGAACAGAGCACCACAGGGATTGAGAAAGGAGGAGTGCAGGTAAGAACCTTTTAATTAAGAATCATCACCAAAACTAACTTGCAGATGGTACTCGGTTGATATTATCTGCCTAACTTGCACATCCCCTGAGAGATCAAAATCTACATTTACAACATATGAACTTGATACTTTGGATACTGTAAATATCAAAAGAACAGACTTGTTTGAATGTTACTAGGACCTTACTGTATTGTTCACACCTGTGATCCCCCTGAATTGTTCACACTTGTCACACCTCTATTGTTCACACCTTAAAGCCCTGTATTTTTCCCAGCTGAGACCCAGACTGAAACTGCCCACACTGTTTACACTTTATACAAAATGCTAATGAGGCACCAGCACTGTGTCACGGGATGTAGTACATCTTAGAGTGGTCCTGATAGGTTTCCCTGTCTCCTGCTCTGTTCTGCCTTCCCTATGCTGCCCTGCTATGCCTGTGTGTGCACTGCTCTGCCGGTGTGTGCCATGCTCTGCCTGTGTCTGCCTGTGTGTGCCATGCTCTGCCTGTGTGTGCCCTACTCTGCCTGTGTGTGCCCTACTCTGCCTGTGTGTGCCCTACTCTACCTGTGTGTGCCCTGCTCTACCTGTGTGTGACATACTCTGCATGTGTGTGACATACTCTGCCTGTGTGTGCCCTGCTCTGCCCGTGTCTGCTCTTCTCTGCCTGTGTGTGACATACTATGCCTGTGTGTGCCCTGCTCTGCCTGTGCGCTATAATCTGCCTGTTTGTGCCATGCTCTGCCTGTGTGTGCCATGTTCTGCCTGTGTGTGCCCTGCTCTACCTGCATGTGCCCTGCTCTGCCTGTGGAACATAAGCCTCATATTTGTTCTGGGGGTTTGTTAGCATTTGAAAATAAATTATTGTTAGGGGCACCTAAGGTGTTTAATCATTTGCTGGGGGTGCTGTGTTATCCACAGGGGATGAGGAGGCATTTGGATTTAAGGGCATGTCTTAATTTTTTCACATGAGTGATAAGTGATATCCCTGCAGTGAGCACCAACCATTTGTTTTTTTGGTGTGCTACTACAATTGTGGATATGGTCTTGTGGTGACATGGGTGTGGTTTAAAGTGGATGTGGTTAAAAAACAGGGAGTGGTCAACACTAGCTTCCATTATCGTCCCTCCACCATGAAGGCCAGAAAAATTCCGTCCCTCGATAACACAGAAGTTGGACAGCACTGGTCTAGAGTTTATGGATGTGGATAAATCAAATCCATATTTGCATGGATTGCATCCATATTTTATTCAAAATGAGATCATCTTAGCTAAATTGTTG